>NC_140194.1:10112201-10661756 GCF_965226575.1 Pagrus pagrus | reverse complement strand
GATAACGAACAGAAAGGCATAGCGACTATTTCTTTTGTTTTGAATTGTGTGTGAAACCACTGAAAAATACTTGCGTCAACATCTCACTTTTAAGTGCATCTTTATGTTAGTTAAAATGTAAACAGTTGAATTTGGTAACAGTACTCACTTGAGAGGAATACGAGGAACTGCAGTGGGTGTGGAAGCAGCAGTGACGACCTGCAGGATTTGTTCCAGAGCCGACAGGCCGCCGCCCACTTGGAAGGCCACTTGGTCTGCATTGTTCTGTTGAGGTGAGGACAGAGAGGGAGACAGAGTGAAACAGAGGTACAGTCAGGGGACAACAAGCTACAGGCTGGACAGGGGGATTACATGGCTATCACCACAGAGGGAATCTCTCTTTCTCCTACAGGGGCGAGGGATTGAAATGTGAAACAAAGTGATCCCCAAAGTATTCCTGTTCAATCTCAAAAGTGCACAACCCGACTCCGCCACAGCAGTCAAGTTTCCAGTGGAAGGCAAATGCTCTGCAGGCTCCAGTTAACAACAGGGTGGTCTTAGCGGATGACCACAGACTGAAGTGAAACTGAGGAAATGCCACTTGGCCAAAAAAGAACGGGCCAATTAGGGAACTCTAAAATCCAGACAACAACTCTACTAGAATGGGATACAGAAAAAACTCTAATAGACTCTAATTAGACTTAAGTGATAAAGCATTAGATCTACTGAGGTAAGAAAGGTGCGCTCACATTTCTTCACCCATTGTGTCAGCATGTACAGGGATTAAAGAGAAATATAATCCTGTTCAGTGACTTTTCTTCAACCTTTAACACCATCCAGCCTCACACACTTGCATTAGAGCTCCTCTCACACCTCTAGTTACTTCAGATCTGAAAATTTGCGCCGATAGCAGACTTTTCTTACAATCGGATTTAAGTGTGTTTGATAAAATGTTACCATCTCAAAGTGGTGCTTTGACTCTAAAGGCTCTTTTTGAAATTGGTTTTCCCCCGTCATATTGTTTTATTTATGTCATTTTAGACCAAAGATCATAGTGCAGACAGTATGTAGGAAAAAAGTTTTTGAAATAAACAAATGAGGAGGGCAACAGTGGACATATTAATGTTGTTTACTAGAAAATGGGAGGTTGAAGACACTCTATAGCCACTTTGTGAAGGGAATAAATCCCACGCTAGCTGTAATTACAGGAAATTAATTGGTGGACAGTCACAAAGTTAAAACTGGGATAACTGCTGCTGATAGCAAACTGCACTTTAAAGGAAAACAGTGCAGTTTATTTTTTTCTATTTGTGAGGGAAAACAATATTTCTCTGAATGCTGACCGAATGTCCCCTATTAATGGCATTTTAAAATCATAAGAAACAAATTGAAGCTCATCAGCAAACAGCAACTTACTCAAATTTCAGAACGTCGTGATGATTGAGGTTAATGCCATTTGACTTTCCTGACAATATTTGTATTTGAAAAAAAGTGCAATATTTAAGAATTCGACACCAGTCAAATTCATACTCAAAACAAATAGGGGACAGTAACCGCTAACTCCTGCTAATTGTAGTTATAGCTCAGTTAGGCATGAGCTAGCAGTACGGACTTATGATGTCTTTGTATTGTGTCGCGGTCTGTTTATAATTTTTGTTAGAATTATTTTCATCATCTTCATTTTCATCTAAAATTCTTACATATGGCCCCTTTAATTCATAACTTCAGTAAAACCAATAACTTTCAACTTTTATTATAAAATTAAACTGTTTTTATGTCCATATAAGAACTTTGTTTTGCTGTTGCTTTTTTACTCTTATGACTAAGCTAAACTTTACAACACAATGGTACTCTATAAACAGGACTTGATAAGGGATTAAAGGAACTTTGACAAATTTTTTTCAGCTTCAAGTTTAGTCCATTTGTTTCTGTTATTAAGTTATATTCTTCTTTCTCTCAATTCACTGAGAACAGAGTACATTAGATTTATGAACACATGTAAATAGTTAGGTCCTGCCCTCCTGTGATGACAGAGTATCTGGCAGTAGGTCAGATGCTGTAGCTACATTGTCTTATAAATCAACAAGTACAAAGCCAGGAGCGAGCGCTGACGATCAGGCATGTTTGTGCCTGGGTCGACAGGGAGGAAAGGAGCTGAAGGGGGAGCCGCTGACAGAGGGCCTTCTTCTTCACACAACTGCAGGAGGCCGTGTTACACAGCAGGTCACTCCTCCACCTAATGAGGTTACAGGCTCCTCAGCGCTGTGACAGCACTAAAATCCAGCCACTTCACAGCGCTTTTGTTCCGCAGATGGGAAGTTGCCAACAAGCCTGAACACATTGAGAAAAAAGCGCTTTACCAAATTACAGATAAGCTCTTCATCTGTCATTCATGGCCGGTGCTGAGGTAACTGCTCCCCGATTCCGGTTGTTAGACACACACATGACATGCACTGAGCAATCATTTAGGACAAAAACATTAACAAAAACACCAAAGACCCTTTAACATAATGAGAAACGTTTCAAAGACAGTCTCAAGGGTCTATGCAGTGTTTGTAAAAAAGGCCTCATTATGACTTCCTTTCTGTATGTTGCCAGCAGTTTCCATATCTAATCAATTGGGTCTCAGTCACTGAGCTTGGCTTAACCCCACTCTTAACCCTCCCATCAACACACCTACCTAAAAGCTCCGAGGCTAAATGAGAGAAGGCAGCTCTTTCATAGCAGCTTATCAAACGGTATTAAAGGGGGTAACTGGGACCTGCCCAGTCCTGGCTGTCTCCTGTGAAAACCAGACAAGAAGTTCTTGGCTAGTCAGTGCCTTGTCTGCTTTGCTGACAGATTTATCTGTTGAGATGATTGAACAATACGAGTGAAGAGGATTAAGTTCAAACTACCTGACAAGGTGTCTTTAGGTGGTCTGTGCATGCCATGGTCCACAGAAAACAAAAGAAGGCACTCGAGTATACACATTACAACACAGACATACTGCCTAAATAAAGGCTTGTTTTGCATGATAAGAGCTCCGAGTCTGTGAATGTTGATCTTCTTGCAAAGCAGTTGAATCTTACATGGGACACTTCATCTAGGGATTATATATCTTTTAACAAATAAAGTGACAGAGTATGCACACAGTTCGCTGAATTTGCATACAGACATTTACAGGATTAAAATAATGTTTTCACCCAGTGCTCTGAAAGGGATACTCCAACACTTGGGGCAATACACTTATTTGCAAAGTTAGATCAGAAGATTAATTATAAGTTCCTCCCTATTGAGGCCTTGAGGCTTCCTTAGCTCAAACATTGCAAGGTTTGCACACATTTCACAGTTAAGAACAAAACCCAAGAGTCTCCTGGATGTTTAGGTGGCTGGCTTGCTACCGGAAAACATAAAATGTGTAAGAAATATAAGATTGTAGATGTTAGAGAGCATATCTGTCAGCCACAATGATGGCATGACTCTAGGGATGGCGCGGTTGATTGCAGACTACAACTTCGCTCTAGAATGAAATATCTTGACAACTATTGTATGGATTGCATTGACATTTTGTACAGATATTTATGGTCCCCAGATGATGACCCCTCATCTTTTGGTGGTTATGAGTGACATGTCTCGGCTAATATTCAATGGATAGTCATGAAGTTTGGTTGACATTCATGTCCCCCTCAGGATGGATTGTAACAACTCTGATGTTCCCTTAACTTTTGATAAAATGACATCATTAGATCAAAATCTTGTTTGAATTTGCTGAGTTCTTTAGTTTATGAATTAATACCTGCAAAACTAGAACAGCTGAGGCCGATAGCAATGTCATTAAACATGCTAACACACCAGCCTAGGATGGTAAACATTGTAATCATTGCACCTGCTATACATCAGCTTGTTGGCATTGTAATTGTGATCTTATTAGCATTGAGCTCAAAGCCCTGCTGTGCCTCAGCCTCACACAGATGCTAATGTGGCTGTAAACTTGTTTTATTATTAGGGGGGTCACTGCTTATATTTTACATGTCAAAAGGAGTACTGCCTTGGAAAACAGGTGAATAACGTCTTCCGTGGTCTGACAAGAATTTACTCAAGTAATATACTATGTTGCTCTGTTTATGTCAGCCAATTGTTACCCTTGCTATAATTCTTTGTGCCAAGATAGACTAATCATATTCCAGATTTTCTGCATCTCTTTACTTAAATCATAGAAATGAAATTCATTTTATTACTCTGGATGCAAACAATCATATTTACCTAATTGTAGGGAGTGTTCCCTCTAAGGTTTAATCTGTCTGTGCCTGGTCAAACTACAGCAGAAGCTACAACAAAACACAGTAACAGGATGAGCAACTCATTTCCACTCAAAAAGGAAAAAAAAGAAAAAAAAAGTGCAACCACCAAAGACCAAGCATTAAGATACAAGTGAGACGGATGGCTCCTGAATAATACAACAGGGGGAATCTTATCCAATTATTGTCCAGGGTGGTCATTGTTACCCCAGCTGATGGGAAGCCTGAAGCATCTGGCAATTCCTGTGACACTGTCCGCAGACCAGCAGACCAGCAGACCAGCCAGATTGTACTTTGTAGTCTCCTCCCACCAGACACTTTAATTAAGGCAGAGAGGAGGGCGCAGCCTCAGTTGGCCTGCCTCCCCAACAGATGGACAACAACTGGCAGAGTTCATTAATGACTGGCTCCAACTTTGATCTGCACCTTCGAGTCATGAGTTCACTCCTTTACATCTAAAACCTAACAGTGACAGAGAAGAGTATGACAAATCACCCTCTCCTCGCATGAATTTCATCATAATACAGCCTTAACAGAAAAGCTTGAGAGTGGTAAACAAAGCTCTGTGGGCCGAGTCGACTGTAAACCACAACAAGGCTGCTGGAGTAAACATTTTAAAGGTTGAGTATAAACTTGTGTGTTTACAAGACGTAATGTCATATGATTTAAAAGACTAAGTGAGTGCAGGATGAAAATGGAAATGTATAATTCAACAAACTGTGTTTATTCTATTAAATGAACCGAGATTAATCAAAAGGACAGTGTGGTGAAAAATCCAACCTGCCACAGAAACCACAGACTGTCTCTATTTGTAACTAAAACACAAAGAAGCTTAGAACCATTTCACTCCCTATTGCTCTTGTGGTGAAGAAACAAAGATGCTGTTTGGGAACAAATGAGAACAAACAATAACTTTCCATTTTCCAGGACAGTAAGGCTCTGCCGCAGGTGATTAAAACCACCGAGAACATCACTGGTACCCATCTACAGAGCATCAGTGATATTGGTGAGGTGAGATGTCTATACAGAGCCCAAATGATACTAAAAGACAACACCAACACACACCCCAGCCACAGTCTGTTCACCCTGCTGCCATCTGGCAAAAGATACAAAAGTATCCGCTGCCGTACCACCAGACCACAGAGCAGCTTTTTTCCTCAGGCTGTGAGACCACTTAATTCATCCTCTGAGCTCCTCTATATGAAATAATTAGTTTTTTCCTTCGGACTTTCGACTCACATTTTGTTCTACAACCCTGGTGTTGTAAAATGAAAAATAAATCAAGTGTTTAAAGCAAATTTACAAGCTTCAACTTAAAAATGTTTGGAAGGTATTGGTAATTTTGAAAAGCTTTTGTTATTATTAGCATTTTATTATTTTGATTATTTCTTGTAGACAGATGACAACATCAGTTTTTGTAACTCTTTACATTGCCAAACCAAGAAGTAATGTACAACACAGGAACACTATAAGCAAATAGTGCTTCCACCACTGTTTGAATTAAAGATGGAAAATTTCTTAACTGAACAGCTGCTCACTTTTGCCCGTCTCTCACACTGTTGATCTGGGCTGTATCTGTCAGTCTGCTGGAGGCCCAAGCAAGAAACTTTATTATCCTGCCACTCTGCCCTTCACCTCCCCCCCCCCCAATGTCCCCAGATACAACTCCCACCAGCCCCAGTGGTCGCCCCAACCAGCCTTTGGTTCTCAGAGCACCATGCTTACAGTTCCTAACTTGTCATACATGTTGTCCTTTTCTAGACAGGCTTTAACTGAAAGCAGTAGTAAACACCTTGGCCAATATACAGTATAAATACAAGTGCTCAGTAATAAGCCAAGTGTGCAGAAAAAAAGAAAAGAGCAGCACATTGGGAAAATTGGTATTCTCAATCATGGAAAGTCAAGAAAAAAAAAAAAAATTCAGGTTTGACACAAAATAAACCATTAGAGGCCACAGAGGGAGAAACACACCGGGGTCAGAGACTAGACGTAGCCTAGAAAGCAGGGGAGGAGTGAGGGGGGTTGGACCCAAACAGCAGTGTAGGAGGGGGAGTGTCGGGTGTTGTCTAAGGAATTAGCAGAGAAAGTGGAGACTGAATCAGATATGGGGGAGAAAAACAAATCTCTAGGTGAGTCAATGACATGAGAGATGCTTGTTAGGTCAAATAATCTAAACGGTCCCGACTTGATGTGACTCAGGGGCCAGACAGCCATGCTGACGGAGACTCTATTTATTTGACTTTGTCCAGGGATTAGAGAGGGAAGTGCTCCCCTGGCTGCCTTACTGGCCAATCACATTGTTCCACTCAGCTTTGGGTGGATGTTTCTGTAAGAAGCTGGTGAAGCAGAACTTGACAAAACAGTTTAAAAATGTGCTTTTAAACTGAGCCTAAAGACAAAGAGGACCCAGACAGAGCCTTGATCTGCATCCTTGCCAGCGACAACACTGTTGAATGGAGGACATCTCCTGTGGCCCACTGACCTCTGACCTCCCACTGGGACTATGCAGCGCTAAGGGGAGGAGCCCTCATGTAGTGACAGCTTGTGAGCTACTCACATCACCCTGGTCTCCTCCTCTCTCCTTACAGGACGCTGTGCCACCCACCACAGCCACCTCTTTCTTTGCCTCTCTGGGGAAATTCAATAATAGCCTCTCCAGCCGTCCCCCCTCGTCACTGATGGGACACCATAATCTCTCAATCCTCACGCCCAGAGGCATGCACAGTGGGATGTTATGATGGCTCGAACCACAACTTGGCAGGAAATTTATGCCTCATTACAGGAAGTGGGCTGTATATTCTCCTCATCATAAACACGGTGGCAGGTGTTTTAATTCCTCCTCTCAGTCTCAAATTGATGTGAGTTTTACTGTACAAAAAAACGTCATGCAACAAAACCTCTGGGACAGATGTTTCAAATCAACTATAGTTCTAAATGTGTGCCATTATACAGTATCTGACAATTATATTTATACAGTTGTAAAGAAGGGTACGAGAAAAGCTAAATCTCTGAAGTGAAGTGAAGTGAAGTCCACTTGCCTTTGTTCAATAAAGCCTTGTGCATCACTGGCATTTCATCTGGAAATCCAATTTACTATTGTCTAAACGAGTGACATCTGAGTCGATCAAGCCGCACAGACACGAGACAATGCTTGCTCTCGTGCTAGGAAGCCCCTCTATTGGTACCATGTGCACAATGAAAACACACTTAATCTGGTCTTCATTAGCCAATAACCAAAGGCAAGTTGGTTTTGAGTAAGTGATACTCTACATTGGGAGGGTGAGACACAGGGAGAGACAGCCAAAGATAACTCATCACTGGAGAGACATGCCAAAGGGCTGGCATGACCTATGCACTGCTGCAGACTGTTGAGTCGGCAAGCATACAAAGCAGGACACTCCCTGCAGACGCACCGAAGATGGCCCCAATGTTTGCAAACTCAAGCCATTGCAATGGGCATGTTCGAGAAAGAGAAGTAATAATATAGGTGCATAAAAATGACATAATTATTATATAACCAGTACATTAAAAAAATAACCTCTCCATCATGAAAAGATACAGGTCAATCACACTGCTTACTGTATCTATGTAGATCTGTGTTGATGCTCTACCTGTTTCTCCAAGATGCGAGAGATCTCTCCCAGAGTCCTGTCCAGACCGGACACTTTGTTGTTGGCCCACTGGCCGCCATCTTGGCCCTGCAGCTGCTTCAACAGGTCCTTCACCAGGCGCTGCAACCTGAACATACAGGAACATATAGTTAGTACAAATCTGTTCTTAACTGAGGGTTCCATGCTACTTCAACCAACTTCCATCCACCACAGATGAGCTGAAAATATTGGTCAATAAATGATTATAGCAGAAAATAAATAGTTTTGATAATAGTTTCAGTCATTTTTCAAGCAAATATTACAAATTGGAGTTTCTCATGTTAAGATTAGCTGCTTTCAGCCATATCTTTAGGTTTTGCACTTTTATCAGGCAACACAAGCAGCTTAATGATGTCTCCTTAGCCTCTGGTAAAATGTAATTTTTTCCCAATTTCCTGGCATCAATTAATATAATCTCAATTAAATGACTGATTATGTTATAACTGTCAAATTCAATACATCATGCATTTTTACAACTTTGTTTTTCAGATTTTTTAATCATATTGACAAAATGTTTAAACAATCAATTGAGAAAATAAGATGCAAATTAATAATTTATTATAAACTCATCTTTATAATCATTAGAATAAAACATTACAAGTGAAGAAAAACAATTCAAATACTTCAAATTATTAAAAAAAGGAAAACTCACTTGGCCTTGTATGGAGACTCAGGGACCTGTGTCTTTACCTCCATTGATGTCTCATATTCCTTTGCCCTGCAGAGGGAGAAGAAGTAGGAAAAAGTCTTTGAATCCCAGGAAAAAAGTGTTTGGCCTGTCAGTAAAGAACACAAGGGGTGAAAGTGTGAAGAGAGGGGAGAAAGTTCAAGCAGAGTTTGTTTATTTGGCCCGTCAGCCATTCACCAAGAAACTTGGCTTAAAATAATCAGACACCGGCTCTGTGGGGACGGGTGTTTTGCTGCCATCGGTTATTATAAGGAAGACTTAATTCTGCCTTCCTTTGAGTCATTTTTAACAAGGGAGTCTCAAGTTCTTCGCTCCACTGATTGTCAAATAAACAGTTAATGGGGGAAACGGGCAGCACAGCCAGTGTTTTGAATATGTGACCATCTGAAGGTCATGGTCATTAGGGAACAGGCGGCATTACCACAACAGCCAGAATCGGAAAAACACAAACTGTACGTTTATATGTATGTGTGTCTCTCTCTCTCTCCCTCTCTCGGTCTTTATATCCGTCAATCAGGCATTCCCAGACATGATAAGTAACTATTGATTAGAGTCAGATAGAGCGCCTTCCGGTTACCCATCTCTGCACTGATAGGATCAAACACTTCCAGGAAGACGACAGGTGGATTGTCCCGTGGACTGACCGAAGACTCATCCTCTTTTCACAATCTCGTGTATTCAAGGGCAGTCATCAAACACCAACTGATAACTCACCTCACAGCTACACCAGCATACTGAGATACCTAAAACCTTTAACTGGTCACACAGGGCAGAAATTCTAGCATTTAGAAAGATAGTAGTGTTATTACCAATTTGCTTTTCCATGGTTTTAATTGTTTACTCATCATCTGTATAGACACCATTACAAAACTCTTGGAAAGTCTGTATTAAAGAAATGCAACCTTTGTCTTTTTTGTTTAAAAATTTAATCATATGTGAAATTAATATTAAAGCCCAACCTAAACAAGCAATCTACAATATTGTACACTCTTACTACATTTGAAATCAATGTCAATAGACCGAGTTGTGAGTGAGGGTAACAACAACAACAACAACAACGGGTAATTGTGCCGCTCTTCAGTATTAATTGTAGATAGTCATTTTCCAGGTCCTGTGAGCAGGATAAATGGGTAGCACAGACTTCCTTTCAGAAGGGCCTGAACTATGTCTGCCCAGTTTGTCATTCATGTCATTACAATATTAATCTCAGACAGGTTTATATCCAACCAGGTTAAATACGGAGCAATTGCCGAGCAATTCATTATTGTCAGAAGCAGCCTGTGTTAAATGGACCTCAGGCAATAAATATCTGATCAGCAATAAGAAAGGAAAAGCAAAAATCTATAGTGTAAGGAAGCCAGGCATTAATTCTGTGGCAATAAAGAGAAGTAGAACCTACAGACACCTAAAATTATAGTAATACCTCAATAACTCAATGTACTTAAACTCTGTTTAGCTTGCATTGTTAAGGAGGCATGTTCATTTTTGAGCAGAACATTTTCCCCTTGATCTCTGGCAGCAGACTGGGCAAATTGAGTTAGTGCCATGCTTACCACCTCATATGTATTCCATACAGGGGAGTCTTTGTATACATACCACCATCTGAGGTCCTTACATACATACTACAACACACTGCCCACTCTGTTCCTTGCTGAACGAACCACAAGAAGCTAAGCTACAGGCAAACATCTCGTACCTAAGCAGAAGTGGAGACTCTGCTTCCACGTTCAGAACTCATCCTGACGCTAACTGACAGGCTACTTGCATAAAAATTTTAACAGCATATTTTCCTTCCCCAAAACATTTATTAGAAAAGGTTAGCCAAGCCGCAAAAAAAAACAAAACTGGGGTTAAAATGTGTGTGCGCTGCTTTATGACAGCAGGGCTGCGTGTTGGCCTGGTGAAAAGTCTAGTGAGAGCCACTCACGTTTTACGGACACCATACGGTGTTCCAATAAAACGGTTCATTTCCACCCGGTGGTGAAGCGGCTCACCTTTATGTTTACTGGGGCTCTGTGTTATTTATGACCTCTGAAAGCCTGCTGCCTTTGAGTGCTAGTCTCAGCAGGGCTGGTGCAGGAGTGACGGTGAACAGAGACAGATCATGTTGTCACTTTCTCGGTACCGCTGAGCCTCACAAAGCCAAAAACAGCAGCACTGAGAATCAAGCACTGTAGTAGAATCGGATGAGAGTTTCAGCCTCTTGTTGCCGTTTTAAATAAATACTTTCTCCCGAAAAGCATAATAATAATGAATTCTCTATTTAGGAACTCACTGGAGGTCATGTTAAGAGGTTGGAGGCTTTATTAGGATCATTACGTCTGCCCCCACTCACAGAAAGACATTGACCTCTGTGATCAAAAAAGAAGAAATGTACTCCACCATAGCCAGACAAAAAACCCCCTCACATCTTTCTTCATCCAACAGAGATAATTAAGGCCACTCTGTTAAACAACTTGGGAACAGTAACTGAATTATTGCAATCATCTCAAATAAGATTTTGACAATGAAATACTGTACCTAAGTTTATAAATCATAAATTATAACTGCCATCATTCAAATCCCTCTAAAGACCTTTCAAATGGGTGACTATAATCATCATCATAATTTTTTTTATAATTTTTATGTTATTATCCGCTAACAATTGAATACATTTTACAGGCCCTATATTCAAAAATGGGAGGGAAGATGCTGAAAACAGAAGAAAACATCTGCCTCTCAGTTTAACTCACATTTAAAGGGATTGATTTTTATTTTCTACTGATATCAAAAAGGTACTGATAAGATAAACTAATTTCCATATATTTTGAGTTATCCCTCTGTGCCTCTATCGCATCCAAAAAACTGTTTTTTAATGATACCTTCACATTTCATTTTTTCATAACATACTTGGGTGAGCTGGAGAGCTGTAATGGAGGCTAGCATCCATCAAAATACTGTTGGGGGCATGTTGGAGGTCTTTTTGAAGAAGGAAATACTGGTGGCAATGAATACATAGATCATTATACAGTATATTTTACATACAATGGAGAGGGTTATTTTAAAATTTGATATGATATATTAGTTGATATCTGTATAAACCGGATTACTTCCGTTCAACCTTTAAGACCACATTATCAACACACCCTCCATTATATCGTAAATAGTAAATGGACTGCACTTATATTGCACTTTTCAACCAGAGGGGGACAAAACAGCTTTACAATGCCTCTCATTCACCCATGCACACACTCGCATACACCACTGGCCTGGCCATCGGGGGCAATTTGAGGTTCAGTGCCTCGCTCAAGGACATTTAACCAAAAGGAGCCAGGGATCGATGGAAGACCCGCTCTACTTACACAGCCGCATCAAGAAGTTGGTATTTACCTGTGTATTTAAATGCTTTGTGTTTTTGCAGTGGTGTGCATTAGCACCATGTTTATTTCGTAACATGTTTAAGCTCGGTTGCAAAAACTACAAATATACCAGTGTTGTTTCGGTACGGTTGGACGAATACCAATGAGTTCTTGAATACACTTTTGAGTTCAGTTTGAATGAAGTGTGTTTTATCGTAATAAAATACAAATATTGAAAATGTTTATTTGACTAAAAGAACTTGTGACACAAACTTGCCACTGGTTACACTATCCGACTATTACCTCTTGAGGTAAAATATGTTATTACAGGACATGATGGGCCAAGGCTAGCTGGTTAGCATGTTAACTTCAGTAGATATCTCTGCAACACAGTACATAGACATCTTTGAAATAACATTAACACTGTAGTTTCTTCACGTTCTGTTGATAATGCTAGGTAATTCCTTAAAAAATGTTTTGAACTGCAATTCTGGCCATAGCTTACAAATTTGCCCCTTTAAAGTTAAAGAATTTTGTAATGTGATTATCACATTTGTGTTGGGGTTTTACTCGTTTTTAGCTTGTTATTGTTATTTATGGCCCACTCTACTCGTATATAATTTTCAGTGTTTATTATGTCTGTTGTCTCAGCCACCGACTGAGGACGATTGAGGCCATGTCTGGCTTTAAGCCTCTTCGAAGACAGGAATGTTGCATACCAAAAAATAAATAAAAAATGAGTGATTGTACATGTCAGATATTACTGCAGTCCTGGTTGTCGGGGAATACATCCAATAATCTGCATCAATAACATCTTACAGTAAGTATTGTCAACATCATGTCTCTTTCCACTCCTCTCCCTCCCTGATGTGACAGCCGGTTAAATTGATTGAGCTCAGGTCCAGGTTCTGACACACAGCAGCTCTGCCTACTATTTGTTGATTACTATTGATTTTCTTTGATACTTCATTTAAAAAAATCAATAGCTCAGAAGAAGAAAAATAGGCATGGCTCATACATACTTTAACATACATCCTGTACACCGAAGAAGGCTTCAGATTTGGCAATGCCACGGCAGCAATTTGGAGGAAAGCTCTTTACAGGTGAAAGCCGGGGCCCTACACTACAGATCGATTTGCAGTGCTGCTGCCCAATCACAGAAAGTGGTCATAAATTAAGCTCATCAGTGTTACCTTGTGGACAGCCAGGATGCACATAACATCCGCTTTCCATCTCCTTGTCACTCATAAAAAAAAAAGTCCTGGCACAGTTTTGTCCTCTGTAGCTGTGAGAAGAAGGATGGAGAGAGAGAAACAGAGAGAGGCAGACTGACAGAGAGAGAAAATGGATGCATTACCTGGAGTTCATCCTGGCGCGCAGCTTCTTTGCCTTCTTCCGTGCCTTCTGTCTCTCTTCCCCATCCTTCATGCCCTCAGAGGACACCGAGCTGTCTGTCACAATATCCACAATGTATTTCTTCAAGGAAAGATGCTCCTAGAATAGACGAAATCAATACATGAGAGACAGTGCTGGCAATTTTATGTACCGTTACTTAGAACAAGCTTCTGAAATCACTAGTGCGTCTGGTTTTTGGTGCCAAAATAAGCCCAAAAATCAGTGGCGGAAAGTAAATAAGTACTTTTACTCAAGTGCTGTATTTAAGTATAGTTTTGAGGTACTTTTTCCATTCTCTGAAATGTCGTGGAGTAGAAGTGCAAAGTTACAAAGAGAAATATTGTACTTTTTACTCGACTAAATTTATCTGACAGCTCTAGGTGCTAGTTACTGTGCAGATTAAGATTTTTCTTACAATACATGTAGTCATTTTATAAATTACAGTATGATGCATTGTTAAAGATGACTACTAGGATACAAAGCAGGTAAAATGTACCTGTTTGGCTACAGCATTACAGTAACTGTCGATTACACATTAACACATGAGCAATAATATTCCAATAGTTTAATATTATAAATATAACATATGACAGTCTGAAAGCAGCTATTCTATGTATTTTTATTCTAAGTGCTTTAAGTACATTTTTCTTATAATATTTCTGTACTTTTACCAAAGTAAAACTTTGAATGCAGACCTTTTGAGCATAAACGAGTGTTGTTACAGTCTGGTCTTGTTACTTTCAATTCAGTGAAAAACAAAAAACTTTATTTGTCCCTGAGGGGCAATTCGTGCAGCAGGCATAGTAAAAGGAACAAACACAGAGTACATGCATAAAGACAATACATGACAAACAGTAACAGGATGGTGCACAGTAACACTGTGCACCATCCTTTCATGTAAATCATTTCCACCACTGATACATATATAAACTGTTCCACTGATGCAAACTGTGTTTCTTGTGCGCTATAACTAATAATTTTTTTTTTTTTTTCAAATGAAAATTGACAATGCAAAAACAATGCAATGCAAGTCAAAATTACAATGGAAATAAAACAGCATATAATCCTTGTTCAATGACTCTAAGCAGAGGTTATACACATACGACATGGCACTGACTATATTGTGTGACATGTAGATCTACACCTCTCAATAACACCATTATATCCTTTAATTACCTCCACTCTTTTGAAGCCACCCACCCACAGACCTGCTAAAAAGCTGGAGGTGTTGCCTCCTGTCTGGCCCTGTCAGATGATTCTGATATTTCCACCAGGAGACAAGGGAATGTAACCCAATTTGAACAACATGATGCATGTGCAAGAAACCAATTACCCAATTATGCTGTCATCCAGCACCCCAGAGGATAGGATGGCCTCACAGATAAAGGGGCTTCCATTCAGCAGTCGAGCTGAACTGTGTGTGGGATGCAATACCCTTTGGTCACAAGTGTTGTCAGTGCACCTGCTGCCTGAATAGGGGTTTTCACTTAGTGTCATTGGAATAACAGGTGTCCTTAGCTGGGTTAAAGTGTGCTAGACTAAATTAGTGCCACAAAACTACTAACTGAATGTAAAGGTTTCTTTACCATTTTGACTTAAAGACCTTTTGTATAAACCACTACTATGAGCAAAGTAAGAACAGTTTTAATCATTTTTACATAGCTTTTCAACCACAATTTTTTTTACAATATTGATTAATCCTGTGATTATTTTCACGATTTAAGATTTATTATGTATGTAGAAAATGCTCATCACCATTTTTCAGAGCCCAAGTGATGTCTTCAATTCAAGAAATATTCTAGAAATATTTGGAGCAAAATGTGTGACAGTTGTGGGGTTTTTGTTGCCAGCAATGCCAATCAAATCTTATTATACAACAGCAACATGGTCCTAATTGCACAAATCAGCTAAGACTTTGGGTTAATCTCTTGATAAAGTCTATGCAACAATTATTTTTGAAGGTGATGTTGCGTACTTAGTAATAAATATTAAATATTATAGAGAAATGTATAAGATTTTAAGCAACAATTTCAGGAGCTTTGACATTGGCCAAGTAGTTAACATATTTTAGCCTTTTTCCAAGGGATTTAAGTAATAAGAACAAAATAGGAGAAAAAAGATGATGATAGATAACTTGGCATGCAAAGGGCACTGCGAGTGAGAGTATTAGGTTTCCTAGGAGGGATGTGTGTGTCTGTATTTGTATGCGCACACCTCTGCCCTCTACTCTGAGAGACTACAGGTCAGTCATGGCTCATGACCGTAGCTGTCCCTCACTTGGGAGGCAGCTGTTCAGTAATCTCTCTGAGAGGCTATCCAGTGCAAGAGCCACTCACTTAATGGAATCATTTCAGTGACGCATCCAAAACATCTTTGCAAAATCACACTGGTGGTAAAATAAAAAGGGTACCTGAAATATTAAGCTGTCAAATAAGAGTATAATGCTGACACACAAACAATGATCCTTTAGCAAATAAATATATAATGATTACATCCCATTTCCTGTTGCTCGGAGGCTAGTCTGAATGGAAGTTGTGTAGACTGAGTGTTTGAGACAATCAGATTTGATGACAGACAGCTGTCTACCACTGAACCATTGTAACAAAGCAGCAAAGACGCTGGCCTTAGGCCACTGCTACAGCACAATACCACAGATTGCGAGTAATGTGATACTGCTCTCAACATCACTCCTTTCCCCTGACACAAACAGACCTATAACAGATCTAAAGGGCGGCCAACACAACATACAGACTCTATGGGATGTGTTCATCCACTGCCTTTTTTGTCACAAACAAAAGCCTGAGAGGTCGGCTTTCAATTTGGTGTGAAACAAACAGCTGTATTTCATGTTGGTTACTAGATAAGATATGACACTGCACTGGATATAGTTACCACCACTACAGTGGTTTACATGACATTTTTGTATTGAACTGCATCTTATCAGTGACATTTAAGAAGGGCGCAAGTAACACACGGGACAAAAAAAACAAAAAAGAAAAACAGACAACTATTCATTGGATCTATCAACAGCAGCTTCACTGCTATAACGAGACATGATGTTGGATCTCATAACACTGTGGGGAGGGAGAGGCTCGCTTCAGCTGGCAGTCTGGATATTTCATCACCGTTCTCAATGTTGGGCTATCAGTGCAGCTTTAACTACAAGACCTTTAGGACTACTCGGTGCCTTTGGGAGGTCTGGTCTGATACCCTCTGCAGCCTGGTGATCAGTATACTGGCAATGCTTGCCAACAGCAGTCTTTCCTCAGAGAAGGGTTTTGTGCTGCCATGTCTAAAAAATGATCAGTGAATCATGTCAGAAGCCATGGGTCTTGGATATTACCTGCATCATTTTAAACCAGGACAGCTGGCGAGTAAAAAGAGTGATTGCCATCTCAGGCTCTGTTCTTATACATCGACTTTACCCGGTGGATAATCATTTTATTTTCAATTTAATTTGCAGGTCTTTCAGAATGAGAGAAAATGACTAAATATGAAGGCACAGGGCGTTTGCTGGCTGCTTCTCTGAAAAACTATGCCGTGACCTCTGCTCAGTTGAACCAACCATCTTCATTTTAATTAAAAATCTTTCATTGCAGGGAGAGTTATGGAGGCGCAGTCTGGAAAATAGTTGGCAGTGTTATGAATTCAATACTGGACACCAAAATGAGATTTGATATAAATAACAAGGGGCCACATAAGTCCATCTAAACAAACGTAGACCTATTGGATAGCTTGATTAGCTTTCACATAGAATAAGATAAAGTCGTTCTGGACCTCTAAACATTATCTTTTAGAGAAACTACAAGACTAACAGGCCAATCCAATAACACAATTAATACAAACTGTCAAGTACAGCTTTTTAGAATAATCCAGATACAAAATCGTGCAAGGATGACTTGGAGTTCAGAGACTTAAACTTGAATTCATTCGTACTGAAAAAAGGCAATACTCAAGGTAGTAATATCTTAACGTGATATGTAAGAATTGTCCTGAAACTGTGGTCAGTGAACATAGCCGTATCGGTACCAGACACAGCCTCCAAGACAGACTGAGGCCAGTTTGATGACAGGAAATACAGTAACGAGGTGATTTACTTTGGCTCTGACAAGTCCACATTTAGGCAAGGGCAGGAGAGGCGTAAAGATCGGGCATCACTCAATGCCCACCTCTGGAGGCCTGAGCTATACTATCAGACTCAACTCTTGAGTTACACAGCGATAATTTGAGACAAGAGTTGCCAAGGTTAGCAGGTTACTATGCTAACTTTAGCAGATATCGGTTATTTAAAAACGAACTATTTCTTCACATGTTGTATTAAAAAATTGCACCTTTAAACATCATACTGAAAGACATATTGCAAATGTTTTAGTTCTGCTCATATATAAACCATTTATAGTGCCATGTTGGTGAAGCTCTTCTCTCCATTGCTTGCATATTTATCATACTGTCAAACTAGAAAAAGTGACCTGCATTTGCAGAGGAAATGATATAGAGGGAAGGAAGGAGGAGGGTATCAATTATTCCCCGCTGAAAAAAGCTTTGAATGAAGGAGCTACCGGGGCCAAAGGTGCTGGGTATAGCACCAACAGTTGTCAGCCTCACAATGAGCACTGCTGAAAAGCCAATCTCATATTGCAGCCTGAGAGGTTACCTTGCATTAACGAGCTGCCTTCCCATGGAAAGGCGCTCCATGACAAAAACAGCCTAGAGACAAGGGGGTGATGTCACCCCTCCACTGAAGCACTGAACCCTGACTGTGTACATTTCAAGGCCCATTTGTAATCTCACAAAGCCAGCAACAGAGCCGTGGCAGTATATAAGGGGACGCATAAACAATAATAATGACCACGTCATAAAAGCCAACCATGGTGTCCCTTTTGTCTTTTTACATGACACAAGCAGCAGCAGGGCCGTATTCTTTGACAGGATGAGTGGGTGTTTGTTCCTGGCAGGGTGTGTGTGTGTGTGTGTGTGTGTGTGTGTGTGTGTGTGTGTGTGTGTGTGTGTGTGTGTGTGTGATACGCACCACTTCCTCATCAGAGAGCTCCCGTCCCTGGATGCTGCTACTGTCTCGCACAGCCTGTTGATGCCTCTTGCCCTTGGTGTGGCTGAACAGGTGCACCTCTGAGGTGATCTACAAACACAAACACAGTGGTCAGAGGTCACTGCGCCAGACACAATGGAGACAGAAGCAGGGAAGGGTCAACAGAGACCCAGGGGACGCTGGTGAAACGATATACCACATGAGCTTTTCAAAAGGGACAAAAATGGTGTCTAAAGCTCAGTTTAAAGGAAAACCTAAGGAAAGGAAATGTGATTTGTTACATGAGCCATATTTTTTTGTAAATTGGCGACAATATGCCTTTTTTTGTATAACAATTTTTTATGAAACTAATTGATCCTTCAGCAATAGAGTGTAGCAGGATAGGACCCTCAACACAATAACTCTTTTGGTATTTTAATATTTAACAAAAGGAAAGTGCACTAAAACAAAACCCCATATACTTTACAAGATGTTTTAAATATTTATTTATTTATTTGTTTGTTATTTCGGGCATGTCAGTTAGATCAATCATCACACATCATCTTAGTTTAAATCATACAATACATATGACCGAAAGGGAAAGCGGAAGAAGCAAAAGCTTATCTAGTCCCGCCCCCGTATACACTTAACGTTGGGGACAGCAGCGGACTTGTAGATGTCTAAATGAATGCAGGTCTGAGAAATGGCCACAACAAGAGGCAGGTGTGCAGGAAGCAATGCTGTTCTTCAATCTCTGGAAACAAGCCCATTTAGAATGGTTTGTGTTTAATGTCATTAAATTAAGTGCTTGCTGCTGACCAATCCATGATCTCTGGTGTCAGATGCTGGCCAAGGTCATCTAACATTTTAACAAGATTCTCTCTTCCACCCCCGACCCCCCCCTCTTTATCTGATGCTGGTTTGGAGACTCAAGGTGTCCCACCCTTGTTGCCGTGGTAGCCACTCTGTCAGAGATAAATGTGTCTGCTTGTCTCGCCTGACACTTGAAAAAGAATAAGCATGCTCAGTCATAAATCTCTGTTTAAGAGCCCATGTTTAATCAATGCAGTTAAATCCTCATTTAAATGTGCCCTCTTCCAAAAATCCTCTGAATCACTTTCCATCAACATTTTAATGTATATACACAGCTTGCCAAATAAACACAGGAGCTGCACAGAGGTGTTCTGCTGCAGAATCTGCATCTTTCCCTCACACAATATTAGTCCAGGAGAGGAAGGTAATTAAATGAGAAGTCGCAGAACAATTCATGCCCATTAGGAAGCAATGAGGACTTTTTAGATTTTCATCCCGCTACAATTTAGAGGCCAGGGAAGTTGTACTGTAATGGTTAGTTTTTACTACAAGCCTGCAAGTGCTCAATTGGGACTTCATCAGATTAAATTTTTTTTTTGGCTGTTTGGCCAATATTAGATTCCTGTGTGAACTGATTACTTCTGCGCAAAAGAACAATAACATAACATACAACAGATTTCATCCAAAATTTCAGAATGTCTGTCAGCCTCTCCTCAAGAGTCTCGTGACCAAGACACTGAGTTTAGGTCAGTGGGTAACGTAAAAAACAAAGAGAAAAAAGAAAAAAAATTAACTGAAAAGATCAGATTCCATTTAGTAGTGACCGATTCATCGTCATTGTGATAAGAACATACTCATTGCATTTCAGATGCGCTTATTGTGCAAGAAAAAACCTGTACGTACCACAACGCAACACAGGGAGCACTGTTTCTTGCGCTCATATGGTGTAAGTTTGGGGGCGTAGTCCGTATTAGCATGTCGACCACTGCTGAGCTCAGCAGCCTTCTCCTTCCTCTGCTCGATTTGCTCCATATGTCGACGGCTGCTCTCATCGTGCTATGGAAGAAACCAGACACCAGACACCAGGGGTCATATGGGAACCTGGGAATTCCTGTATGGTGTCCAATGGGGACGCAAGGTGACATGGTATAAACTTACCTTCATCTGGATTTTCTTCTGCAGCTCCTCCATGGCCTCCTGCTGAGCAGCACTAAGAGCAGCCAGACGTTCCTCTCGGTCTCTTCATAAAAGACAATCAAAAATGGCTGTATATGTAAATACAAGTCTCCCATTTAACAAAGTGACTGTTGGAATCTAATGAGGATTGGAGCAGCCACTAGTGTATCGACAAACCTGGCTCTTTCCCTTGCTGCATCTTCTCTAGCTTTCTCCTTTTCCTGCCTCTGCTGTTCAATACGAGCCTCCTGCTCTTTCCTCCGCATCAGCAGCTCCTCCACCCGTGCCTGCCGCTCTGCTTCCAGGACCCGTTTACGCTCCTACAGAGGGAGTGGAGGATATTGAAGATGCACCTAGAAACAAAACTTAAAAACTAAAAAAATAAATGTTAATCTTTGGTTATTGTTTCACCTGTACAGCTTCATCTCTGGCCTGCTTCTCCTCCTGTCTCCTCTGTCTGTCTTCCTGCAGCTCGTTAAGCCGTTGCTCATACTCATTTAACTTGGCCAGGGCATCATGCCTCTTGTTTTGGGCTTCCAGAGTGTTGATGAATGCGATTTCATTCACCTGTACAGACAGATACATATGAACCAGGATATTTATACACACAGTATAAATATCAATAAACATGAACGCAGATATATAGAAGTTTGGGGGGTGTCGGTTTGGCTGTCTCCAGTCTAAATATTGTAACTTATGAAATGTGTTAAAAAAATAGGAGCAATATTTTGGCTAGAATCAGCCGAACTGACACGCTGTCAAGCCGCAGCAGTCATTTTTTTAGACATTGTGTGTTGATGAATGTAATTTAACACTTGAAGTGAAAAAAGTATGACCGCAAACGTCCCACTTAATTCATAAAAAAACTCTTTCGCTGTCACGAGCATTTGGTTACTGCTTTTGCAGGGGAATCCCCTCCTCTACCTTGGCTTCTTCTTCTTGGGCTTTCTTCACAATCGCCTGGAGCTGCAGTTCTCGCTTAAACTCTGCATGTAACAGCCTTTCCTCCATCATCCTTCGACGCTGCTCTAACAACTCCTCCTTCCATTTTCTCACCTCCTTCTCCTGCAGAAAGAGAAGAGTGACACACAGGAACGGGTGAAAATGTAAAAAAAAAAAGAAATATTGTACATTCTCTCCAAAACAACAGACAATAGATTCTTAATCTATCTGTTGCTACCCTCTCCAGCGTGTCCACATGGGGATTAATGCGAATACACACCACTTCATGTATTTATGTGGTTAATCCTGATTTATTCTGGGACTCACTCATCTTGCCATGGTCTGGGGAACAAAAACAAACTTCATGAAAGGCTGTTGATTTTGGCCGGGGGTCTCTCTCACGACTGTCTGCGGCCAGCTGGCCTGGATGCGACTGGAGGGGGTTATAATATTTAGTGATTCTATCAGGCAGTGTGCTGACAAAACCTCTCGTCATGAGCCAGACTGGGCTTCGCTTGCATGGAGTTTCTTCAGGGTGCTTTCCGTCAACTTAGCACAGCCCACTCACCCTCTCCAAGAGCTTCTGCAGTTTGAGCGTCTTTTCCTCACGGAGTTTTTCCCTCAGCTGCTGCGCCTTCAGCTGTTTCTCCTCATGTTTCTTCTTTGACTCTGCAATTGTTCTGTCAAAAACATGGAAACAAATCATTCATCTCTTTCCGTTTGCCTCTAATTAAAAAAACGTATCGCAGACATAGACTCTGATAGGCAATAGGGCCTGTTTAGATGTTCTGGGTGGTCACCCTAAAAGGAAAGAAAAGGTCAGGCTCAGTAAGTGGGCCTGTGACTCTCAGGCTGCTGGATTAAATCCTTGTCAAAATAAGGAGAGGGGTTTGCAGATGAGTACATTGAACTGCTGTTGAGGATGGCACTAAAAAAGATTAGCTGATTGTACTGTGTGGATACTGTCTGTGTCAGAAATAAACAAAGCGGAAAAATGTTAAGAAAAATTTAAATGTTTTGCACCTTTTGCGTGATGGTGAGGACAATTTCTCATGCATGTGGATTCCATGTCCAGGAGGCCGAGCTGGTTCCTCTTCTACCATGTCCCCCCATGAGGTACTCTGACGCCATGGCTCACGAGCTAGGAAAATAAACAGACTTCAGTGTAATGCTTGCCATTACAAGGGATGACAATTCAGTTTTCATTTAGATGTTGACCTCCGTACCGTCATAATCTGCCAGCATGTCACTCCAATCAATATTGACTCCACATCCTCCGTTGCCAATGCTAGCCTGTGATAAAGATTTGTCTTTTTTACATGTCAACGTACAATTTAGTAAAAAAAATTAAAATATATATCCAAACATTAACAGTCTAAAATTTAGCATGATTAATCTTACAGAGAAGTCGCTTTCGTTGTCAGTCTCCAGGTCGTTGTTCTCGGCCTGAATCTCTCTGGTCAGCTGCTCTTCTTCAGCGATGGCGCTGGCAATCGCCTCCTCATTGGCCTTCTCCAGCCGGTCGGCAAGCTCCTCTTTCTTGGCAAGGACCTCTGCCATGGACTGCGGCTGAACACATGGCAGCATAGATACCACATCACACATGCAGCATTTCAAATTTCATAAAATGTTGACTTCATGCAAACAACCAGAAACACCAGAAAACGGAAACCTGTTATTGTGATACGATTGGCCTTTTTGATAGACATCATTTTTATATGTCGCAACAACACAGACATAAATAGTAAAATTAACGATGGCTGAATTCAGTTTAGATTTTTCTGCTTCAGGATCCTGGTATTGTACATGCTGGCTAACAGTCATGAATGTAAATTCATTTGACAAAAATATTCCACACAGAGAAATGTGGTAAATTATAATTGAACATAAAGTATTTAATGTAAAGCACCAGAAATAATGTACTTTTTACTTCTGTGCAGTTGGTCCGATTTGTACTTGGATGCAGGATCCAAAGACTGAGGGGAACACCATATCAACCCAATCACAGTTTGTACCACACAATCATCACAAGAATCACAAGTGAGGAAGCATTCAAGAGTCATGCAGGTCACATTTACTGTGAGGATGAAGAGATGGTGGAAGGAGGCAACTGATGGAATCCGTTTACCTCAACCTTGCAAGTATATTGAGAGTTTATGCATTTTCATGACATGGCAATAATAAAAAGAAATGACTCACAGTTTACTCCAGAGCATCAAGTCTTTTACATGAGGCGTGTATGGGAAAGTTAAAAAGTTCAAAATCTTAAGAACACCAGAATAGCCTGGGCGAGGTCAAAGACTAGACTGGTGTTAAATTTGAGGCCAAGTAGCCTTCACTGCAGATTTGAGTTGAAGTTTTTTCCACATTTTTATTCAATGCCTGTCAAAATCTGACAGTACCCCACTTAGAGGTGTAGTCATCCTTGATTAAGTGTATGGAGGTCTGTGTTTACACACTCCATGATGCTTAATAATAGTGACAACACCTGATGTGGGCAGACAATGTTTGCATAAGATCAGTTGCTGGGTTGAACACAAATTGGTAACTCAGAAAAGGTTCTTCAGAAATATATATATATATATATATATATATATATATATATTTTATTTTTTTTGCACAATATTTTAAAAAGGTGGCCGAAATAACTAAAACAAGTTGAATTGAAAACAAGTTAATAGATTTGTTTTGGGCATCACCCTGGGAGCACTTGCTCGAGTACAAAAGTAATCTACTCACAGCTATTCTTCACAGAGAACGGCGCTATAACAACACTGCACAGTGCTAAGCAGTCTTGCCTGCACATTTGGTCTGGAGGTTTCTTAAGATTGACTTTGTTTAGGCGGTGAAGGACCCTTAGGGATCCCTGCCCCCCCACCCTCCCGTCCCCTCCCCTCTGCTCCTCCATCTCTCAGCACTCACAGTAGAAAGCTCTGTGGGGTCCAGCACACTCTCCAGTTTCACCGCTGCCATGGGAGTCTCAGCCTGTCCTGGAGCAGATGTGGCCATGCCCTGCGACGCGCCCCCCTCAGCCCCATTGTCCCCCAAGGCCAACAGTGCACTGAGCCCATCCGCCTGGGGAAGGTCTGGGGATGTGGAGAGTGCCAGAGCAGGGACTGGGACTGATAGAGTAATGTCTGTTGGTGGGACTGTGGCTGAGGACGGGGTGGGTTCTGGGGCTTGGGATGGGGTGAGAGCTGCTATGGGGGGAGGCGCGTCTTCACAGGGTGCGTCGACACACTGCCCCGAGTCTTGTGCACTCTCTGCTGGGGGCTGCACCGACAGTCACACACAAACACACGCAAACTCATTTTAAAACATGCATATTTCAAGCAATTCATGAGAGCAATAACACACACAAAAAAAGAAATCAAACCAGTCAATACTCAACACATAGCTAAAAACACAAAACATGCAGGAAAGCTGGCACTAACATGCCCTAAACATCCAATTCCTATCAAATTAAGCTGATAGATTGGAAATACTGATTTGTATTTCTGATTCAACCGATGGCTAAAACACACTCTTACCAAGTGTGTCTGGAGGCATCGACAGAGTATTTATTTCATGGGAGTGAAAATGGGTTTTCTGCCTCTGAAATGTCAGCATACAATCAATCGCCTTAAAGTTGATATGCCTGTCTGGACAGTCTGTCTATGAATACCATGGAGCCCAAAACAAAAACAAATGTGGCTGATAAAATGGTCTAGTGTTACTCTGCTCCTTGTGAATAATTGATATCCAGGGACTGCTCAGAGACTAAGACGTCACAAGGTACTGAACCTCAATACCTCCATCATGTGCCCATTCTCTGGACGTCCAACCTTCTCCAGATTGTCAGACTCGGCAGGGACTTGCTGCTCTGAGTCCGTCTTGGCTGCATCATTGTCCGGGGTACACTGAGGACGGAGTTGTTGCTCCTCTTGAGGTGGCGGATGTGAGTGGTCACACTTGGCGCTGTCCTGTTTTGGGATGACTTGTGCCAAGACAGGACTGACCTTGGCAACTATTGCAGCAGAGCGAGGTTTGGCAGTGCGTCCTCGCTGGACGGTCTCCCAGCCCTCTGCATCCTTTTTACCTGGAGAGCACACAAGGTACTTTGTCAATCAAGGAGAAGAAGATGTGCTGTCCAAGTACATTCTGGCTTTCTGCAAGGGGAGATTTCTTACCAAGTTTTTCTACCGGGGAGATTGTTTGTTGATTGGAATTAGGTACGGCCTGAGTGCACTTCACCCGGTCTGCCCAGCTGGGGCCTGTGTGGGAGAGCCGGGCTGCAGCCAGTGTAGCCGGAGGACCACTAAATAAGACACAAACATCATGCATGAGAACAAACAAATGTGCACCTGTTCAGTGAAGCCTTTACTGTCAGCAGGTAGGATTTTCAATTTTATTACGCCATTATATCTAATCTCTGAGCAGCTCCTACAGTCCTGCCCGTGTAAGACACTTGAGCAGTCCGAAGACAGTGCCTATCTAACACGCCTGCACTCTCCGCTCTGAGATAGCATGGGACTGAATTGGACAACAGGCCTCCGTCATGATCGATATCCATTTCCTGCGGCATCCGATTACAGAGCAGTGCACATATTGAACCGATGCTTCAGCAGTCTTTAACTGACACTTTCATCTACACCTTCCACTGATTCTGTGGCCAAAGAGTGAGAGACTGAACAAATTGCATTAAACAAATGCTTCACCATCAGCAATCAATGGCTGTATTGCTAGATAACGGAGTCTGCATTTTCTAACCCCTTTAAAAACAGGCATAGTGCGTCATTTAAAATATTGATTGGTTAATAACAGGATGCCTTATAATACAATTTTAAATCAAATAAAATGTTGTGTTGATCTTTAAAATGAAATCAAACACCTAATGGTGGAGGGAAAGTGGGGTTTCGTGCAGCATACAGGCCTTAAAGCATGACTAAGTCAGAGCTTACCCAAAGGTGAGGGTTCGACGTGCCCCTGGGGAAGGAACCATTCTGTCCGCTGAGGGACTGGGCATCACGTGACGTCCTGGAGACATCTTACGCACCTCCCAGGCTAAAGATGTGGGCCTGAAAAAAATGAAAGTGGTGAACATTATTTAACTAACGCTAATTACAATCCCTAGTTGCCAAACACACACACAGACTTGGCTTACACTTCAGCAAATCAGTTAAATAGCTGATTCACTTGCAGCAATTTTGCAATAAATGGAGCGTGTAACATTTCAGGATGTCTTATTGATTAACAGTACGCCTTAAATGAACAAATTGGGAGGCAGCACTGGGAATTTCATTTCTTAGTCAATTTACGGTTGCAGTGGTCACTGTGTTAAAGAGAAGCCAATAAACTCATGGATCTCTTTGAATCAAAGCCAAGGCTATTGATCCACTCTGTTTGTGACTCAAAGTCAGAGTCCAGACACCAGCACTTCCAGTTTCACCTCAGGGAGCAACTAAAAATGGGTAGTGTAGGACAGACAAAGAAAAGGAGTGAGAAAAAAAAAAGAAACTGAAGATTACCTGTTCTGGGCGTCTGTTTTCTCCAACTTCTCCTGGAGCTGGATCCAGTCTATGAGGGCTTTAAAATCCCGTACGTAGTTGTCCAACATCATTAGCACCTCCTAGAGACAAGCAGACACAAAATGATAAAGAGTGATTACATGCAAATTATAAAACACAAGCATAAAAAAATGCACAATGTACAAACCAACAGAAAGATAGGTTTAAAAATAAATAAATAAAATCCGATGCACGTGTGTGTCTTAATATTTGGACAATATTAATGTAAAATGGTGTCAGTTTCACACAGCTTGAAATGCCAAGCATGATTTAAGCATAAAATTATGCATTTAGAGCTGCAACTAATCATTATAACCTAAAATGGCTCTGCCAAGGCCCAACATTCCCCTTTAATTCAATTAAGCCTAATCCAATAGCAAATAAAACATTTTTTAGATCTGCTCAATCCAAGTTTTTATTTGGATCTGCATCAAAGCTTACTCATTCATAGATACCATCCACCGTTTTTTCCCATCAAGATCCATGCATCAAACAATAAGAAATAAAAAAAATAAAAAAAGTTTAAAAAAAGAAAATAAACTCATAATGTTAAGGAAAATGAAACATAAAAAATCCTGGATCCATCCCTTAAACAAAATCTGCACCAAAAACTAAAGGTGTCTATTGTGGAGACCCATCCTCCATCCAAATTTTATGGGAATCCAATTTAGTAGTCATTGTGTATTCCTGCTGACAAACCAACAAACAGACACACAGACACAGGGAGAAACATACCCTGCTTGGCAGAGGTAATTAATCTGCCAATTATTTTCACGATGAATTGTGAAAATTGTGAAAAATGCATTGCTTCTTTTGTCCAACCAGCAATCAAAAACCCAAAGACTCTTTATTTACCATCACAAATGACAAGGACAAGCAGCAAATAGTCAAAAAGAAGCTAGAACTAACAAATGTTTGACATTGTTAGTTGAAAGACTGAAACAATTGATCAATTATCAAAATAGTTGGCAATTAACTTTCTTCTGATTGACTTATCCATAAGTAACTTGACTTATCCAGTTTGAGATGAATTATATCTTTCTGTTAGTTCTCACTCACTCAGGGACCTAAGGTAGAAACAGGAGCTGGGCCAGACATGTTAATGCTCACGTACAAAGAAATTGAAAAGTTTGAGGAAGAACAGAGAAGGCAAATGCCCATTATCAGCACTTGAACTTCCTCACAGTGCCGGTTATCCAGAGGTGGCGGACTGTGTAGAGCTTTTTCCCAGAGCTCTAATGAAACGAACACAACTGATTGATGGGAAGCGTGAAGGGAGTGGTAATTGAGAGTAAAGCTTCACAGTGCTTTTAGTTAATAGACAAGTCAGACCAGTGAAAGATGTGTCCAGCAGCAGGTCTGCTGATTAGAGCTGGTTAACAGGAAAAGACCACCACCATGGCCTGGTGTTCATTTGGTAATGAAGGACAAGACGGAGAGCGGTCCGCTTCTCCTCTGACAGATAAACCAACAGTGAGTGAAGGCACCGTAAAGTGGCTTTCAGCATGTTAACAGGCATACTTACCTAAATACAACCCTCACATAACATTTCATGAGGAATGACAAAATGTTTAACCTTCCAGAGGCGTTGCCATAAAGTAGGATGGGCAGTAAAAGCCTGTGGTCCATACATAGAGACAAGAATGAACAGGTAGAACCCAAGTCAGATTGACTGACCTAAGTTAATTATTCACAGTTTACATTGCTTTTTTTGTTTAATTATTAAAAATCTGAACCTGTATCGGCTCCAAGCAAACACCAATACCAAGAGCTTTTCTTGCCTGGTCTCAGTAATACGTAAAATAACTCACAGATGGGATGAAGGAAAAGTTTATATGTTCGAGTAAGGCCTGTGGATTAAAGAGTGTGGGCATTATTAAGAAGTATATATGAGTCATTCTTCTGGGTGAATTATTTCCCTCCAAGTGGGAAAACATATTACATGAGGTCAGCGCTGAGGTTCTCATTCAAATTATACAAAGCATTACAGTAACACTGCAGAGAGCTGAGCATCACTTCCTGACAATGGTTATGTTTATGTCCACATGTTTTTGGGTGGGAAATTGTTTGTGTGAGAGCACACACTGCAGATTGCCCACAGCTACACTGGGGGTTTGTGGCTGGGGGATATCAAAGCACTCTGCTTCCCCTCCAGATGACTCCATCATCTATCAGTGTCCATTAAGCCCAAGCTGGGTGGGATGGGGGATTATGACCAGCACCCAGCTCCATGGCCATTAGACAGCATTAGGGTGTGTAGAGAGATACAGTGAGGGGGAAAAAAAAAAAAAAAAAGACACCTACTGAGCCAGATGTCTGACACAGGCCATCTGACAACATGCTGATCACACCACAGGGAGCTGCGCTGTGGCACTGACAGCGAGCCAACCACACCACAGGGAACTGGGCTACGGTACTGACCGCAGACCGTCACCAGAACCATGCTCAGCATAATGCAGCATGGCAGAAGAATCAATAAAACACGGGACCAGCAGTATCACACTAGTATGCCCTGGAGCAACAGCAGAGTACTACTCCAAGGCTGCACCAAAACAGAACACGCCAATTCTCAAATAAGGTTCATTTTCTGTGCAAGATGTAGACCAAAATGAAGTAGAAATGGCCAAGCCCCAGTTCAGCAAATGCCTGATGACAAACACAATGCATATACAATATTGTTTACAGTCTGCCATCAATATTCAGTCCAGTCAGGCCCGGGAGAGAGTCCTGTGATAATTCTCTCACCAGCAAGCTTTCAGAGAGCTCCTCTGACATAAAGCAGAAATCAGGAGGAATGCGAGCTGTGAGGGAGAAATTTTGTCATGATGTCAATGTCTCCCTCTAGTGTTCATAAATCAGACCCTTCAGTCTCCCAAAAGAAGAACTCATATTTGATCAGTTCAGATCATGAAAACAGAATTTGCATTTCCCCGGGAGACTGTTTATTTTTTTCTTCTCATCACGGCAAACTAACCCTGCATTCGACGACACTCTGATCGGATTCACAGGTGACGTAAATCTCGTCCACAGCTCGCCGCAGGTTGTCGAAGAGGAAAGCCCAGTAGCGTGCTCGCAGGTCCACCTTGCGGGGCTGCCTTGCTTTGGTGGGGCTCTTCTCTGCCCCCTTCTCCAACAAGGAGCCAGCTGTGCCTTTATTTTCCACAGCAGCATTCTGTGGAGACAAAACATGGAGTAAACTTTACGACAACAATGACAAACTTGCTACAGTGTCATGTAAAATTATAGTTTGTTTATAGCATCTAGGAGGAGTTTTTTCATGTTTGCAGGGACATGGGGTGCAGCTATTGTTTGCCTTTTATTAAGATTTGAACCCCTTGTGGCAATGTTGACTCCACGCATCACCCCAGTGGTGTCAACCACAGTGTGTCAGTATTAAATATTAAAATAGAAGGTATCGGTATATATGGGTACACAAAGATAATATTCCATCAGGTTAAAGAGCATTGTACTAGCCCAGTCAGTGACAAATTGTTTTTGGCAACAATTGCTGTCACACCATTATATAAAGTCCAGTCCTATAACATTCTCCTTGCAGCCTGTAGCAGTCTAAACTATCTTTTTGCACCTCTCTCAGACTTGTGCAAGATCATCTAATGTACATAAGTCTTTAGACTGAAAATGCAGACATTGTAGTCTGCTTTTCAAAAACAGGAAAATTCATGGCCATCAGAGTTACACTTGCAGCATGAGGCAAAAGACATAGATGACATAGCTTGGTGAACGGTGCCCTCTAGTGAAGGATGATGATATACCAACCTGTTTCTTGTTCCTCTGTTGCCCAGAATTGACCCTTTGGGCCCTGGAACTGCCACTGGAGTTGCTTTTAGACTTTGCTGTGTGAAGAAAAAAATATATGCTTATATATAGCAACTGATAAAATAAATCTCTGATAATCCAGATGAAGGTAACGATAAACACACGTGTCTTAGAGCTGTATTGATTAGTCGATGGAAATAAAAATTATTCGTTAACCATTTCAGTCATATTTCAAGCAAAAATTAAGGATGTAAGGATTTGCTGTTTTCTTCATCGCATATGACAGTAAATGAAGAGTCTTTGGGTTTTGGACTCTGGTTTGAGAAAAGAAGCAATTTGAAGACGTCACTTTGGGCTCTGGGAAATTGTCATTTAATCGAGGAACTAACTGGCAAAAAAAAAAATCGATAATGAAAATAATTGTCAACTGAAGCCCTAATGTTGATCATGGACAAATATTGAAGCATAAGTAACTAATAAATTCAAACGCCACAAATGTACACCGAGAGAAGTGGACAACTCTTAACACAACACACAGTTTGAAGATTTCTAGCATTCATGGCACAAACTCAAGAGCAGCAAATAAGCCTTGAATAGAATAACTGCACTGACCCACAAAGAGGAGGCAGAGCCAGAGCCACGGCAAAAGTGAGAAAGTGTGAGGCTTTGGTGGGGGCTTCTGAGTGGGTTGCTCTAAAAAGGAGCTTAAAGCCTAAATAAAGCGATGGGAGCTCTGTGCTGTACAGTAAACTATAGTGCCGAAAAGACGAGCTGAAAAGTTAACATCTTAACGGGCATATTTTTCTTTCAGGGTTTCAGGAATTGCATCAAAAGCACTGTGTAAACATTTCAAAGCCTATTACATAATATTCTATTAACCAAACAGTGTGAATCACAGTGTAGTATTGACCTGTGCCTCCAAAAATGTTATGTTCTACATAACAGAGCACTAGGCATCGGTGTAAGCTTCAGCCTGCATGACAGATTCTCTACACTCTACCATCATTTATCAGTCTAGCCATGAGATGAAAAATGATCATTGTGTTCCAGCTGATATTGTATTACAATGAACAGCAGTGTCTAGCTTGGGTAAGATTACAGACTGTGTTTGACATTGCCAAAGATGGTCACTGTAAAAAACTACAAAACAAAAACACCTTTCGTTGGCTCAAAGATATGGTAAATAAACTTACAGAAAACATCATCCGCAACAGCAATCGGGCAAGTAAGTTTTAAATAAAATTAAATGAAATAAAATGTTTGGTTTTTCCAGAGCAGATGATGGAATTACCTAATGAATGACTCATCCTGCTTCCTTCTCATCTAATCAAATCAAAATCATGTGTGGCTTGGGTACCACTTGGCGATGCCTTGGCCTGCTCAGTCGTCCTCCTGAATCTACATTCTTCATTTATATTCTATATAATTACCAGTATCAGATATTCTGTCAATGAAATTTGTATACTCTGTGATTGTGGTGTTCTGTTCTGTACACTTGACATACATGTATAGTGCACGTCTGTGGCTCTTCCTGAGGTTTCTTCAAAATGTTTCCCCCCTTGCTACGAGGGATATTTTCCATTCTGGGAAGTTTTTCCTCACTCGAATTAAGAGTGTAAGGTGACCCAGTCAGGATGTCATTCGCTGTACACTGTACAGACTGTAAAGCCCATTAAAATTTTGGAAATGCAAGAATGTTGTTGCTTTGCATCCATGACAGTGTTACCTTGTTCTAACTAATTTACCTAAAGCTTTCAAGAAGCTTTCATCTTTGTTGATTCTGGCGGCCCCTGAGGACAAAGCGAAGTAAACTTTGTTTTAGTGCTGTACTGTATTAACAGGCTACAGAACAGCTTCTTTCCTCAGGCTGAGACACCTCAATTCACCCACAGCACTCCACCATAAAGAAGTTTTTATTTCATGACTTATCTGACCCACATAAGTAAGGATCCAACCCGGTAATAGGCTTTGAAAAAACTATAATAGACTCTATAAAACTATACAGAAATAGCCAATTTTCTCACTCATAGTCTTGTTTGCTTATGTATGTCAGATAAATGCATCAATATTAAATTGAGACTGTTTCATAACCAGTTAAAAGTTCCTTGTAGTACCTTAACACAAAGATTAAACGTGACAATTCAATTTAGTTGTTATTTGATTTGACAATTTGTATATGGGCAAGTAAAAATTTAATTCAGGCAGGTAGATTTCTGTAAAAACATTAACGTTGATCCATAAGCATGCACATAAAATTTGCTTTGCATGCTACTACTAACCTTCCTCCTCTTTGTTCTCTAGAGGTACACTCCAGGCAATGAGGTTTCTAGCAGCACGGCCCTCTTCAGCAACTATCTTCCTCACCTTGTCATGGCTGTTGGAGCGCTGAAAAGATGCCTGTGAGAGAAACAAATGCAACACATCAATGTTGCATCTTATCCAAGAGACAAGGAAAGATGCTGTAGAGCAATATAACATAACATTTTTGATAAACAGATGTGGGATTCATGAGGTGACTTTCATTATGATATAATGATATGCTGCCAAAGATGAGGCTAGTTTCACATTAGGCAATTCTGAGAAACATGAGACAATGAAGCATCAGTGGAATAATGGACAAAAGGCTGAGGTGCAAGTCCATCACTTTCTGTTTTGTGAAACCAAGGTATGCAGTATGGGCTTGTTCCATGGCCACAAGTATACTCTACATTTCTCTTTTTGCCAACAAATAACGTGAAAAAAAAATTGTAAAAAATAAATTAATACGCAAACACAGTATGTAATTCGTGCTGCTAGGGGTCCCTCAGTCAAAACAAAAGACGCAAGTACTGTGGGATCATGGGTGCTAAGAAAATGAAAAAATAAACTTTACACATTTAAATATTACATCTTTAAATGAACATCAGTGAGCAACAAAGTTGCAGTGGATGACATGTCCCTTCATTATGACAAACCTGGACAGCTGGCACTGAAGTAAACATTCATGGACGAGGAAATGTTTTGAATATTTATTTACATTATGTTTAGTAACATCCAACGAACATCCTTTCTCACTCTGATGTCGTCTGATGTTGTCACGAAAGTTACAGTGACAGGCGACCAAATGAAACACAGTTACCTTAGTTTAAGTTTAGTTTATTTCGGTCATTTTCCAACTTATAAAAATGCAAATATACAAGGTATCAGGCAGCTACCTTGAATCAAATTACCAATTTCTCTTTGAAAATTGTTGCAAACATTTTGGATAATGTGTGTACACAACTCAACAAGGTTAAATCCTATGTCTTTAAAAACATCAGTGAGCAACACAGTTGCAGTGTGTGGTATGTCACTTCAGTATTTTGAGGAAATCCCATATACATTTATTTGCAATAAATATAAAATATCACACCAAATATGCAGGTGAAGATAGCCTCAACTCATACAAAACTCTTGTTACATTTGCTTAAAACTACAGTGCCCAGCTGTATTAGGACAAATTAGGACCTTTTTTCACAATGAAACTATGTATTTATTAAAGCTAGATAGACTGATGGGATGTTTTACAGCTATCTGCGAACTCCAAGCACCGTTTTGCATTGAGGTTTCATGGGATCCAAATGTATTTATTAATTACTTTGAGTTTGATATTCAAACCCAATAATAGCCGATTAATCCGCCAATACCCGGTCGATAATCAACTACTGGCTTTTTCTAGCTCCAAATTCTGGTGTTTAAAAACCCACTATCGGTCAATCTCTAATATTTATGACCTGTTTTAAAGATTTATGTCCTCGGTATGATTCAGTAGGCTTCGGTGTGCCGCAGACAGGGTAGGGATGTTGGAAAGTATTAAGAGACTGACATATTCTTGGTTTTGATCTTCATGGGATTTGCTGACAATAAAAAAATACATAGAATATCGTTTCCTTTATTCTTGAAACCAAATAGTTAAATTACTGGTGATCTAACCAGTAACAGCCTGAAGCATGAGTATCGTTGCTATGGTTACCTCCATTTTATTACACTGTGTGCACTGATTTTGTACAGTTAAGTATTGTGTAAAGCAGTACAGTGCGATATCATAGACCAACAAATAAAAGCTTTTTTAACAAGTAAATCACGTTTCCTGTGTTCACTCCATGCATTATACATTTTATACGCCAAATATTACAACAGACATAAATATAAAACTAAATATAAGACTGTTAAATATTACACCTATCCTGCGCCTCATAGTAACACAAACATTTTCAATGTGTGTAAAAGTTTTTCAGAAAATTAAATCATATATTAATCAATATTAAAATGACATAATAAATCCCTAATCCTTCCATTGAGGGAAAAATAGCAATACTCAATCACAAGAGAGTGTATTGCACAATGCTGTTTCAATAATTAGTCCCATCCCTGATGTGTGGTTGCTAGCCGGGGCCTAAGCAACAACACTGCATCACGCATTAAGTTTATGGAAGAGGTCTACTGGCACAGACTGTGACAAGAAACAGCTAGAGGCAGAAACTCTAAACCCGCTATGTGCCCAGCATGCATCATGGTTGACCTACACACATTGACTATGCATCAGTGAACTTGACTGTAACCTCGGGTGCAGCAGATAATGTGCACCAAAATAAATGCTGCGAGAAGTCATTCATCACATCCTTTACCTGATGCCCTGTGATGCAACATGGCATCAACAGCGGAGGGATATCCGGTCACAAAATAGTTTAGACAAACAGCTCATGCATAAATTCATAAACTAAATCCGGCCCAAACCCTGAAAGCATTTATTCATTCATAGCAATAACATAAACGAAAGATACGCAGTGTACCCAGTGGCTTACTTGATATAATTTGTCTTTGTAATCTTACATTACTAGGTATTCTGATTTATGGCAATCTGCTTACAAAACAACGCAGAAGCTAAAACCTCTGGGCTTATCATTCTGGATCTTCCAATCTGTGTGCACCCTCTCCCTGCAGAATAGCCTGCACCACTTCTGTACATATATGATTTAATCTAGTGTTGACAAAGTCCTGTGCAAACTTGGCTATTTTTGTCAGACAACTATAAAGATGTGGTTTCAGACTGTAAATACATCGTTACCTGAAACCAACAGAAAAATCGAGAGCCAGTTCTCCTCTTAATAGCAAATGAGTCATGGAACAAACCGTTCTGTCTTTTCCTGGCTGTCTCTCACTAACACCACAAGAAAGCTACAGCTCAAATCATTCCTCTACCACACTTGCAACTGAAACGATGAGGGTGAGAGTTTATGTCTTATTCTGGAACAAGTGATAATTAGGCCACGGTTTATCACATGCAACAATCTTCATGGACAATCGAGCCTAGAGAATAATGTGAACATGACTCATTAACAGTTACACATGAAGAAACAGCATGCATGTATTGCTCTGATACTATTTAATGTCCCGAAGGGAGATACCCAGCTGACCTACTTTTGACGAGCAAAATTCTTTACATGTCGAGTGGCCTGGGCTTTATTCAGCCAAGTAGAAAAGACTACAAAGAGATAAAAGAACATCAAACAACACTGGCCCCACTAAAATGTGCAATAACTAGTCAGGTGGGTCAGCATCAATGCACCATCTCCCATCCACAAACAGCAAATATTTACCCTGTGTTTCCTAGGATTCACAGCCACTGGATGACAGACGAATGTTGTCAAAATACCACAGCCACTACTCACAACCGATTGCTAACTGGCTCAGCACCCTGAGGCAAAAAAGGCTTATAGCAACACTCTCTTGATCTACTTAATCACCTGTAAACAAGCTGTCTCCTTGGCTGCACTGTTGAAAAATAAGATACACTGTAGAGGAGCATAATTACTGTTATGGCCAGGCAATCCTTCCCCATGCACCAGACAGAGTGCTTGTTTTCTAGACTGCGCTGAGTAAGGGACAAGTGTAAGGTTTCCCCTTTGGTAAGGTCTACAAACAGATGCAAGTAAAAGACAGTGGGTGAGATCTAGCTCAGTAGGAGAGACAAAAATCAAAAGATAAAATGATACGTACAGAATAGAAGTACAGTCTGTAAGCAGGTTCCTCGTCCTTATCCACCCCTGACATACTTTTCCAGCCCACTTCAGGCAACCTGTTCCCCCTCACCAGCTCCTCCACTTGTGAAAGGTGACATCGTCATCTGACGGCAGGACCAAAATAGACTCCTTCTGTCCACACTGCTATAGCAACTTGCCCAGCTGTGTCAACTCCTCTCCCAGAAGCGACTGCAAGAGACAAGTGCTCAGTAGCCCACCGGTGGTGCCTTTCGCTTGGACTCTCCTGTCTGTAATCTAGCCTGAGCCCTCAGTGCTCTGCTGAGTTAGCAGCCACTTCTTAGGCCCGACTCACTGCCTGCTGCCGTCTATCTGCCTGCCACTCTCCTCTGCACGCAGCCTCGTATATTTACAGCTTCTTTCCTCTGCTTTCCCTGCTCTGCATCAGAGCCCCCACTCTCCCTCCGTTTCTCATCTCTCACTCTCCTTCTGCCACAACGCTGCGCAGTCATGTGAACACAGCAGGCCTGCCGCTCTGCCCCCCCATCCTGTGTTGCCAGTGATGAGAGTATAGCTGCAGGCTCAGTAGACAGCGTGTGCTAACGCAAGCCTGGCCGTGCACTAGGCACACAGGGTGATGCTCTGGATCTGATTGGACTCGGCACCCGATGATTCATAGGCTGCTAGGGGACAAAACACCCGAGCCCACATGGTCTGTCAGCCTACAAATGGTACAAAAAAAACCTTGAAAGTCTGCAAGAAGTTGGGGCAAACAGGAAGCGGAGGATACTTTACTATCTACTACAGACTCGTCCTGTTATTTGATTTTGTGGTACCCTACACAACACTATTCTTTTGATGTCACATTCTTGCTAATGATGAGACAATACATTCATGCACATTAATATCATGAAGCTTTATGGGTGTGTTTAGCAAAGGTGCTGGTGGAGGGGGAAACGTATCAAGAATTAGGGAGAGCAGCCAACATCACACCTACGGCAGGTAGGGTCACCCAAAAATGCCTAATTCCTGCTGGAGGTGTTAGCCAAGTTAGCTCAAGCTAGCTAGCACTGCATATCAATTATATTGCTCTGAACGTAATTAACGACTGTATTCCCGCCACTAGCAACGAGCTATCAAGTCGTTACATACCTTTAAAGCGGTTATCGATGAATTCTTGCTTTTGCCTCCTCCATGCGAGGAGCCTGAGCTGTTGCTACCGGACCTCTCCCTCCCGTCCCCACCTTGGCTAACTCTTGGGCCGAGACGGTGCTGCCCAGCGCCACGCCGTCGTCCATCGTGGCGGTTGTCTTTGGACATCGACCCGAGGTAAATTCAACGCTCAGTCGGTGAGAAATTGTTGTCTAAATAGGCCGTTGTCTTGATGTTAGAGTTGATGGAAAAACATGTCAGATAAATACATGACAGTGAGGACAACCTAACCCAGTAGGAAGTCTGTTGAGTTAAGATTTTTGACAGGCGTTGGGATTATCCAATAAATACACCGAAACATGGAAACGGCAGTCGCGCCAGCCAATCATGTACAGGATAGTGTGGGTCAATGGGTGGGGCATATTTTGGGGGGGCGGGATTTCGAGTGTCTTCCATAGCAACCATGATGGTCGGGCGGGACGTTTGGTTGATTCCTCAGTATTTGTCAAGGTATCTACAGTTAGCAGGAAGACCAGAAGAGATGCGAACCTGCCTTCAAAACAAAAGCATTTGGGAGCAGACCTTCCTCCCTTTGCTAATATCTTAAGCTTCGTTGTGCTCAGTCTAGCTGTGTGTTAATCTTGTAAGCCTAAACATATAAAGCTGATTCTGATCTAAATGTATATAAATCACAACATGGTTTTGCCCTCAAATATATTGTCTACGTGAACAATATGGATGCTGCCAGACCTCGTAGATGTCCTGGGACCAGACTGGTGAAAGAAAGTTAAAATTTTGTTTAGCTTCTTAAATTGCACCACCCTTAAGTACCAAACAACCAGATGATCTAAGATGTACCCCAACTATGACACTGTTAAAGCATGTTAAAGGCCTTAGTAAAACAGGCAAGCCTCGAAAATTGTATTAATGTGTACGTATATGTCTGCGTTTATTTGTTTACTTTTATATATATTTTAAATGTGCTCTATTCTTTCCGTCACTTTGGTATTGCCTTTATGGGGCCAAAACTGAAACTCATTGGTGAGCCATTGGCCAAATTGTATTTTACTGATAAAGGTACTATCACTTTGCCTGCCATGCTCAGATTATGAAAAATAATCAATAATCCTGCACATTTAAAGAGTGTTTTCTACTTGACAAAAGAAAAACTACAGTCACCAGCTTTAAATCAAGTACAAATATCACTTTTGGGTGGTAGATAAATATTTTTGGGCTTGCACATGAGGCTCAGTCATCACAAGTCCTGTGATTTTTCTTATGTGCAACATCCAAAACCGATACCTAAATATTATGAACTACAGTGCATATCTTATATGAAAACTTAGGTGTATACATTTTGCTGATCTTTGTATAATCTTATCAGCCTTGTCTAGATGGTTTACATGCATTGATTAGATTTTAAGTTCCAAAAAAGTGCGACATGTCAGAATAATAAAAACCTGTATTTTGAAATCCGTGACCGGAAGTACCTGTATGCTCTAGGTTGTTTGACGTCGAAAACCTCACCCCCCTCTACGAAGATCTTTACACGGTAACAACAACATGTTTCTCTCGTTTGTCAGCTTTGTTAACGTACTTTATCAGTTGCATCTTTGCGTTGTTGTCTTTAGTTTAAGTGTGTTTATTTGTTTTGGCCAGAGCTGTTGATGTCGTCCTCGATTCTGCCTGTAACATTAGGTCTATCTGTCTCATTCTCATTGGCTCTCAGACACATAAAGTTTAAACAGGAATTAATGAAAACTACTAGTATAAGAACTAGTATGTCTACCAGGCTTTCTGCCTTTTTGTTCCCCTCTCTCTTCATCTCAGATGCAGCTGTTCCTGGTAGATTTTAGCAGGTTTCTTCATCATACAGGACGTGGTTCACATATAAAGTTTTAATCTGTTTGAACTTCCTCCAGCTGACCACAAGAGTGCACAGTTGCCGTTTGGCAGAACTGTTCTGCTCTGTGGTCAGTCCAATTTTCAAACCACCTTGGAGGCTAATCCAAAACATAGAGGCTCTTTATAACCATTTGATTTTCATTTTATTGTGTTACTCCACAGATGGCATCCTCTGCATTGTTGGTCTTGTTGCTACTTCAGTTTGGATTTGGACAAAGCTCTCACAAACATCTTCATGAAGATCACTACATTGGCCAGCAGCACAACCCTGAACATGACATGAACGTCCTGCTCGGAGATGAGGTTACTAAATGTTTCTACCCATTTTCTGACACCCTTCAGCTCAGTGTCCTACTCACTCATCACCTGTCCTCACGTCTTATTTTATGTTCTTCCAGGACACTGAGGAGATAAAGAAACTTAGTCCAGTAGAACAGAGGAAAAAGATCATGGAAATTGTGAAGAAGATTGATACGAATGCTGACAATATGCTAAGTGCAGGTACATTTATGTCTCTCATTTGCAAAGAAAATCAAGATAAACAGAAGGGAAAGAAGGTCATACTCAGTCGGCTGTGTTTTGTCCACAGAGGAGATCACACTATGGATTCAGCACGTCTACAGAAAATATGCTCTGGACGACGCAAAGGAGCGCTTCCCTGAGTTTGACATAGACAAAGACGGTGTGGTGACGTGGGAGGAATACAACATGGTCACTCATGACCAGCTCATTAGTTTTGATGACACCGCCAATGAAGATCCAGAGCAACAGTCTCTCAGACATGTAGGTAAACTTTTATTGTCTCGTTAACACGTACATTATACCACAGATGGATGTATACGTAACACCTCAACATAGGCTCATATCCTCATTAGCTCCATCTCAAGGAGAGGAAGCGCTTCGACTTTGCTGATGCGGACAATACGTCCGGGCTTAACGTGACAGAGTTTCTGGCCTTCACCCACCCATCTGAAGTGGATCACATGGCTGTAAGATGAGTTTAGCTCCTACTCCTGCAAAACCCGATATGATAATGCATCCTTCCCTTTATGTGTCATGTTAGAATTGATTGATTGACCTTTATCTCTAATAGGATTTTGCCATTGAAGATGTGTTGGCTGAATATGACACAGACAAAGATGGATTCATCAGTCTAAGTGAATTTATCGGGGATGTTCGTGGTGAGGGTAAGACCACAGAGATTCTCTTTCAAGCAATGAATGATCTGTTTGGTGTTGGTTTCCCCTGCTGTGGTCATTAGTCACCCCATAATCAGTTTTAACACTTTTTTATGTTATCAGAGGATTCCCCTTCACAGTGGGAGATTGAAGAAACAGTGCGGTTTAAAGACCTCTACGATCAAGATAAGGATGGGAAGTTGAACAGAGAGGAGCAACTGCGCTGGGTTGCGCCTAATAGCTATGGCTCTGCAAGAGAAGAGGTACGACTCCACTGGTACAGCGTGTGTCTGGATTTTATTGGCAGAATAGTGTAAATTAACAGAAAGTTATGAGTTTAAAGGTGACTTAGTATACTTTTTCACTTTCCTCTTTTCCGTCAGTGTGTTATAAAGGTTCTTGTGCATGTAAAAGATTTTGAAAGTTAAAGATCAAAGCCCACACCAACAGAAGCTCCTCTCTCCCACAGAAAACACTGCTCCTGAAATGCCTCGTCAGCAGTCTCGCTTTTAATTTTTGTGTCTTCGTGACATCACACTACATCACAGAGTCACACATTTGCATAATTGCTGCTAGTGGCTAATCTGTCATGTAAGAATTGATTTAATACAGCTGCTCTGTTGTTGTTGGCGGTGCTGGGTCAGGCGTGTATGAACTGACCAATCAGAGCAGACTGGGTATTTGGGAAGGGGGGGGCTTAAAGAGACAGGAGCTAAAACAGAGCGTTTCAGACAGATTGGGAATACAGAGCTGCAGCCCTGGACAGTATGAGAAAACAACTATTGCAGTGGTAACCTAAAATAAATGATAAAACTAAAAAAAGGGCATAATATGTCTCCTTTAAAATACATGGGGAAACAGTGTATTTGGATGCTTCTATAGCTGTTTCCTGGTATGATTACATATAACTTCTCTCCATAATCTTCAAATAGTCACTGATTTTCTTTTCCATGTTTTCCTCTCAGGCTCTTCACCTCCTCAAAGAAATGGACCACGATGAAGACGGGCAGATCTCAGAAGCTGAAGTTTTGAAAAATCAAGAAACATTCATGAACAGTGAAGTGACAGACTATGGCAGACAGCTACATGTATCACATGATGAATTGTAGCTAAACTGTTTGTTTTTGTTAGTTTTCTTGTTTGACATGAAGATGTAATTCAGTTTATGTCCTGTGCTGTGCTTTGACATTAGACGTGGGATTGTTGACCTTATCTAGGATCAGTTTATGAAAGTGAATGACTTAAAGTAGCCGTAAAACGTATATTTGAACACAAGAATAATGCATCACAAGCTCAGGCTACGTCAAATGGACCACAGTTTCACAAAAGAGTATGTGTTGCAAGCCTATTATTATCAAATTGCATAATATTGTAAGACATTCCCCTCAAAAACAGATAGAAATTGGAGTTTGCTCTGATAACAGAGCAGGTTTGCTGAACTTAAGCCGTAATGACTTTTCCTTTCACATACCAGCAAAAGCAAACTGACATGAGTGTGAGTCCAGTTGCGTTAACCACTGACATGTTGCAGCTCTTCCTCATTCAAATCAAGGGAGTAAGTGAAGGCTGTTTGACGGCTAGTTTCCTGAATGTGTGATGAACCGTTTCACTTGCAGCGTGCAACAGCAAGTTTCGCTGCTGTTTGTTACAGAGTGACTCTTGGTTGAGTGGATTCTCCAACGGGGAGTATTTTTAACCGCTGCCAAGATGACATTACAATTTAAAGACGCCTTCTGGGTGAGTTGGATTGATTCCACTGATTCCTAGATTTTTTTTTGTGATGTTATGTTGATGCTGACTTTGAGTTTTAACTGAGCTGTGGAGTCAGTGTTGTTGTATTCAGTGTATTCACTGGAGATTTGAGGTAATATCTTGTCACTTCTACTGTTTTTATGCTTTTCATATTGTCTTGACAGTGTCTGCTGTACCATATACCTGATATGTGTTAAGTTATCTGGAGCCTATCTTTGACTGCAGTTAGCTAAAGACTTTGTCCTGTCTATACACTTCTAATCTTTGCTTTCTTTGCTTTCCTGTTTCGAACTTTGACTCTTACTGAATGGGTACAAAGTTGTTGCTTTGACTAAAACATTCATTTTTATTTTTGTACGCAGTCTTGACAAGAAAAAAATAAACGTTTTTATCGCTGGGTTGACTACTCCTATGTCTATCTAATACCGGTGTGTCACACAACTTAAACAGCTCTATCTCAGTACAACTTTTATTTTGAAATTGTGTATGAAGGCCAAAATAACGCTTGAATTCTATAACTTTATGGTGGTAACCATGTGTCCTGTGTCATTATTGGGTTTCCTGTTAATCAGGCTAATTTAATCTTTCTAAAATAATGTGTATGTGCAATACTACAACAGATCATAACTCAATATCCATGTAATCCGTTATCAACACGGTGTAATTATTATTTTTTTCCACTATAGCCATAAACAAAGCATGTGGAACTGGCTAGTTAATATCTAGCTTGAGGTTACTTTGTGAAGATGTGTGCTTCCTTTTTCCTCTGTTATTCTCACCGTGTTATCAGTATTCTCATGTAAATGCTAATTCAGTCACAATAGAAATGAACATGAGAGATTTGTACACCATTATTTTACTTCCGCCTCAGTCAAATTTCAGTAAAGTAAGAATACTTGTGCACAAGAGGGGATTTCTGGTGTCTCTCCCACTTGGCTTTCCATTCAGACTTGAGCAGCAACCACATGTGTTAATTTCCACTGTGGCTGAGATACCACTATAACACTTTCATTCAGCTCATCAGCTGTAACCTAAAGGGGATCATTTGGGTCTTTGATTACAGAAGCAATAAAGAAACAGCAACCTTTTTGTTTCCAATGGACACAACCTTTCAGATTAATAGCATTTATTTAGACCTAATGTGAAAGTACTGAATGTATGAGAATCATGGTTGAGTATTTATGGTTCCAGGGAGAAGACTTTATTAGTAATACTGGGTACGAGGCCATCAGTCAGAGGCTTCATGATGGACGACGGACATGCAAAGACGTAGAGGAGCTTTTGAAAATGAGGTGGGCTCATGAATTTCTTGAAAAAAGGACATGCAAGAGAAATATTAACCACATGACAATGTGATTCAGTGGCTCTGTTATGGTTTCTATGTAGGGCATCAGCGGAAGAGAAATATGGCAAGGAACTGGTCACAATCGCCCGCAAAGCAGGGGGGTTATATGAGATCTGGTAGGTGGCATTGATATACTCATCAACTCTGAGTCAACCATTCCAAGCAACACATCTTTCCGCTGTAAAATGCATGAAGGTGCAGCATCTTTTAAGAGTGCTTTGTGTTCATTTTGTTTTCGCAGCACTTTGAAAACGTCTTTTGATGACATGAAAACACGTAAGCACAGGATATGTTTCCTGCATCATCTTTTCTTGCGCACGTCACACAGTCCTGAGTTTTTAGTTGCATTTTTTGGTGTTTTTTAGAAATTGAAAATGTAGGAAACATGCACATTCAGCTTGCTGGAATGCTCAAGGAGGAGGTGAAGAGAATGGAGCAGTTCAGAGAGCGGCAGAAAGAACAGAGAAAAAAGGTACACATCTCTTAGTCATTTGCATTCAGAGGAAATCTAAAAACAGTAGCATCTCTCAGTGTGGTTTTCTGATGATTGTGACTTTTTTTCTTTATACCTTCACTTCTTAGTTTGATGTCACCATGGAGAAGGTCCAGAAGACAAAAGTCTCACTGTACAAGAAAACAACAGATGTAAGGTCAATGTATATTGTCATCATGACCTCTACTATCAGACGTCTTTATTTCTGTTTCAGCGAGTGTATTTATATTGCTCTTTATATAAATATGGCAGTGATGAACTGCATGGATCGCCTCAGGTGCAGTTTTAGTGCAGCTACATCCTGCTTGCATGTTAAATGCATGACATGCAGCTTTCGGCCTCATTCTGAGAAGCATTGCTCTGTATTTTTAAGATTTGCAAGAGGAAGCAGTAAGTAAATACACTGTTGTCATCGACACAGTAAGGAGTCTGAGATCATATTTCTCTCCGGTCACAATGAGGAAGTGAGATCTGACTTGATATACTTTGTTTTTCCTGCACATGCATGCCTCCTCTTTTCTTGACTGATCTTGCCCCCTACCCCCCCACCTCCCCTTTCCTGTCAAGGGCTCACAGAGCAGAGTGCTGACGAACAGAGCAGGGGTGTTAAAGTTTCGTACGGTTTCTGTTCTGTTTCTCCACCTATAGTCTAAAAGATCCTACGAGCAGCGCTGCAAAGAGGCAGATGAAGCAGAGCAAACCGCAGAGAAGATGGGCAACACTCCCACAGCCACTCCCAAACAGATTGAGAAGGTAAATCTAGTGCGACCCATCAAAGATTCAGTGCGGTGATTTCATTTCAGGCGTGACTTTCTGTAATGATAAGCGTTACTTCAAAAGAATGAATCTTTGAAGATCTCCTCCTTTAATACATATAAAATGCACTGCTGGATTTTCAATTTGCTAGTAAAAAAAATCTTCAAACTACATCTAGTCCTTCTCCCTTCCTGAAAAATCCAAAATCTATAATATGCGAAGAGATAATAAAGAGAAACTCCACCATCACCAATTTTACACATTAAAGTGTGTTTACAGATCTTGGGGAGTACTACTACATGTGTGAAGAAAGTAGTATAAAGCATGTTGTGGCTCCAGAGAAAGTTGCATGTAATATGACAAATTGCCTCCAATGATATCACTCAGTGACATGTTGCATTGTGGGTAATGTAGGCTTTGGGTTGTGAAAAGCATTCCACACTGTTGGACTCCTTACGGACAGTTTAAAAACAAATGATCAAAATCGGTACAACAGAACCAGAGATATCACCATTTTTATTCCAAGCATTCGTCCTCCTTTTCAAAACATATCGCCTACATTACCCATGATGCAATTCAGCCACTGTGTGACATCACTGGAGGCAATTTATCAGATTACATGCAACTTCCTCTGCAGTCACAAAAGGCTTTATACTACTTTTTTCTAGTAGTAGTAGTAGTAGTAGTACTCCCCACTACCTGTAAACACACTCTAATGTTTAAAATTGGTGGCGTTACCCTTTACTCACGTATCCAATTTTATTTATGGTCCTCTCTTAGTGTATAGTATGTGCACTGGATGTTTAAAGTTTCCACATCACGACTGAGCAAGCTGCATATTAGACTGTGATTGCTGGTTGTGATATTACAAAATCCAGCTTGCACATACATGTACATGTCTTGAGCTCTATCGTGAGCGCAGAGAAACTTTTACCCTTCAGTACATTAATTGGATAAACAGTCTTCTGGCTTTAAACTTTTAATTTCTACCACAAAGGTCTGATAAATGAATCATAAACATGTACACTGTAGAAAGTCTGTGTGCTCCTACTTCCGTTTGTCATAACTGTCACATGTCACATTCGAGAGTCTCTCAGGCACGTCATTTGCACTGCTTACCACATATCAGAATAACTATAGTATATTTGCATACTCTTTACAATACAGAAGAAAGATATATTAAAAGTAGAGGAAAAAAAATTAAATTAAGATGTACATTTAAATAAATTGCTGTTGCTGGCAGCCAGAGTGATGGTTTCTCAAACAACACTGACAGTTATTACACAGTTACTTCATAACACATTGGGAAATCCAATTCTCTTTTTCTCTGACTTCATCATTTCATTCAGTCATTTATAAGCTGTTCGGTTAACAGTTTCTGTCCACATTTAAAATGTAATTTACAAAGACTATGTCAAAAACTGTAAATGATGTTTTCTTTTTATAGTGAAAACTACAGGTTTACAGATGTAGAGGCAGCGTGTCATTTAATATATTCTTCTTTTTCAGATGAACAACAAATCGAAACAGTGCAGAGAATCTGCAGAGGAGGCTGGTAAGGACAAATAATAAGTGGGATGCTGTACTTTGGCCCTGAATGTCGTTTCAAGTAGGAAGCTGCTTCGGTTTATCAGGAAACATTTTTTTGAGGATGGCAGTAAAATGTACTTCCTTTTTATTTAGGGCTCTAGAAATAAATTGCAGTACAGTTAATAAATCCATATATTTTCTTTGTTGTATCTTTTGTTTATGACATGAAACCTCAAAGTTTAAATCTGTTATACAATCTCGATTTCTTCTCTTGAACTACTAACTCCTTTACTTTCCTTTAGAGAAACAGTACATATCAAACATTGAACAGCTGGAAAAGATTCGCCAAGAATGGGAATCAACACACATCAGCACATGTGAGGTAAAGTACAGCCCTGCGAGTTCAAGTGAGGAATGCACACTATGGCTTGACGCATTTTAAAATGTACTGAGTTGGACCAATAGTGGCAATACCCGAGGCCTGGGTTGTCAATGAGGATGTGCAGTACTTCCTAAAAGCAGAATATACAGTGAGTCATTGATCTACCAAAATGTTTCCGGGCTACTTAAGTGTGATAACATCAACAATACTGTGGCAGCTATTCATTAACCTTAATCACACACATTCAAAAGCCTTTAACACAGGACAATAGACACACGCAATAAACCAGAAAAGAAAAACTAAACAAAGCAAAACAGGAAAGACAGTTTAACAGCGTTTTTAATGCATGAAAGCATTAAAAAGCACTCAAATGTCAGCTCTGAACCTTTGAGTTGACAGACTGCAGAGAACATAAAGTTTCAAAGCTCACATCTACAGTTCAGTTTTAATATCTAGTTTGAATTATCTTTCATGTCGCTGATCTTATAGAAGCTACTTAACATTGATGTCAAGTGTTCAAGTGTGAGGAGGATCAAACACCTTTGCCATGGTTAGCATTTTTTCTCATAATTATAAAAGTGAACAACCATGGCTCATCTCAAAATGTATTAAAGACACACGGCAAGTTTGCCTCACATATATTTTCCTCAACCTATAAAAAAGAAACAAACCGTTTAAACAAAAAAAAGTTTTATATATTTCAAGCTGACTGAACTTAAAATTCAGTCAACTTGAAAAAGATAAAACTTACATCAAGTTAATGAGAAAATATTAGTTGAGCTGGATGATTTTTCTCAGTGTACAGTTCTGTATAGTGTCATTAATATACTGTGCTACAATGTTTTCTAAATTATTTATTATTCTATAATGTTTTGCAGATGTTTCAGCAACAGGAAGAAGACCGACTCAACGTACTAAGGAATGCTTTGTGGGTGCACTGCAACCAGTTATCAATGCAGTGTGTGAAAGATGACGAGGTGTGTGCAGCCGTTTTCACACACGTGTATGTGACAGACTTTCAGATGTCTTGCTCTGCACGTCTAAAACTCACTCTGGACAAACTGTTCTTTCAGTGTTACGAGGATGTGAGGAAAACACTGGAAAATTGTGACATCATCACAGACAACAACTGCTTTGTGGAGATGAAAAGAACTGGCTCAACCCCCCCAGGTAACGCACCTGCCCTGCAGCCTTCCTGATTTCGATTTGAATATGTTTCAATATGAAAATGTTCGTGTAATCTCCCAGCCGCTGCTGAAATGCTTGACATCATTAGAAATAGACAATGTATTGTGAACCTCTAAAGCATTTAACTTTTTTGTTTACTAAATCTGAATGTTCCCTCCGCAGCTCCGATTGAATACCAAAATTACTATGAGAGGGACGCTACAGCCGACAGAAACGGAAGTGCCGGATTCGTAGGGGGAGTGATGAAAAGGTCAGAATAACGCAGTGTTTTGCATTGTGTAATTCAAATGAGTGCTGATGGGGATTATGACGGATGATTATTACCTAATGCTTTTCTATCCTCTCAATACATTTTTGTGTATTTCTTACTGAATGCTTTCTCCAATTTGTAGGTTTTCAAATCTTCTGCAGGGGAACTGTTCTGGTGGCTCCAAATCCAGTCTCAATGACTCAGTTGCCCAACCTACTGGTACAGTAGGTAAGAAACACTGCATTTTCCAAAATGATGAGAGAAAAACTGTAAACTAGATGTCCTTAAACTCCAGTGGAGAGGGTATGTGGAAACATTGTCGAGAAGCTCAGCTAATTTAGACAAATAAAACAAAATTAAAGTTATGATTTGAGGAATAAACACATATGTTGACCATTTTTGTGTCTTTGAGGAACATTATAAGCACACATAGGGTTATAAATTGAAGTATATTTATTGTCACAAATGCAAATAAATAAATATGACAGACATGCCTCCAAAATAACCTGAACCTAAACCTGCTGTTATCCATTTTCACACCTTAACCACCTAAACCACTCTCGAGGCTAGCCAGCCCCTGAATAGAGAAGTTGCAATGAATTGCTAAAATTAATCAAGGGTACCGGAGTTCATCTTATGGTAGAGCTGCAACGATTAATTGATTAATTTTTAACTATTAAATTATTCACCAACTATTTCTAGAATAAATCATTTTGACACATTTTTTAAGAAGAAAGTGAAAATTCTCTGATTCTAGCTTCTTAAATGTGAATATTTTATATTTTTCTTACTCCTCTGTGACAGTAAACTGAATATCTTTGCATTGTGGCACTAATCAGTGATTCTTACCATTTTCTTACATTTTATAGACCAAATAAGAATAATCAACAAATTAATTGGCAATTAAAATAATCGTCAGCTGTTGCCCAACCCGATCTACCATCAAATCGTTTTATTAATTTTGTCAATAATCCAATGAAATTGTATTCACTGGTTTGGGATTAAAGCAGCAAAGTACGGCCTGCTTCACGCAGTAACTGAACCACTGCAGATTCTGTTTATATTTCAGACTCCTCAGCAGAAAAATCAGAAGGAGTGTACGCATCCATTCCCGGATTTCAGGACTCCCAGCAGAGCAGTGACCAGTTCAAGGTCGTGTATGACTACGAGGCACAGGTCAGCTCCTAACCTCTACATAGGACAAATGTTATAAACCGTGTTCATTTTCAGGGATATGTGTTGATTAATTGTTTCTGTGCTTGCTCAGGGGGAGGATGAGCTCTCTGTATCTTATGGTGACGTTGTGGTTGTCGTGGATCAAGGTGAGGACGGCTGGTGGACGGTGCAAAGGAACGGCCTCACTGGATTGGTTCCAGGCTCTTACCTTATGAAAGAATGAGTTTACCTGAGAATGTAGGACTGTACGACTATGACACTTTCTCGTGTAATATTTTGTAAAGGGCTTGTCATTTCACTTTTTCTTATACTTTCATCTCATCTGTTGTTCATAATTATGTTACACGCATCATTTAAGCCCCTATGAGTAGGATTTGAAATTCTTTTTACTTTGGCACCCCCTACAGTGCAATCATAAGATACATGGACTATATTTACATGCACACTTATATTCCACTATTATCCCATATACTCCAAGATTTTGAATTTTATATGGATCATGTAAACTGCATATTTTGAATTAGACCTTATTCCAGATGTAGAGTTTTGCGATTAAGACATGTGGGATGTGATGATATATTCAGTTTTTCAGAGCATGTGTACAACGCATTCAAAATATTTGTTTTAATTGGTGATTTTACTACAGATTGCAACACACAGCCTCTCGTCTGTTTCTGGTCTGCTCTGTGCGTTGACAAAGATGCATTGTACATAAACCAACAAGCCACCATTTCTAAAAAATGAATATTTTATGCATGTTGACATAGTCTCAGAGAGTACATGGACGAATGAATGAAAGCTAACTCATGTCATTAGAATGAGAATATCACACAATAATCCTACAGATAGGGGCTTTCACATACGGTAGCATGAGACAGTGCTGAAAGGTGAATTATTTATTGCTTTGGCACATATTCATATTACTTTGCCCTTACAGCTGGTGTGTTGAGTGCTCCTCATACCAATGACAGCTGGGAGACTCTAGTGATCTGTTGCACAAGGTCACTGCACTAAGTTTGTTCATATACTGTACTATTATTTTACAGTCCTGAATGTTTGGTTTCTGTTGTCGGCCTGTATATAATTTCTATTTGTAGTAACTGTTTCTACTCTGAATGCTTAGAATAATTATTTGACAAAGCGTGACTATGTTGTATTTATTGACATGAAAGATAATTTAATTTGTTCGTAGCCCCTGCTCTGTCAGAAACCACATTGCTCTATTATTTCCTCTTCATTGTCGTGAACAAGACCAGACCAGAACTGTCTAAACAAAGTAGCTGAACTGTACCCGGGCAGTTATTCCTGGGTCATGTGTCTGAGCATCCTGCAAAGATATCCGGTTACTCTGCAGCAGGTGATTCATTGCTATCTTGGTGTCTCTCAAAGAGCCATAGCTCAGTCATTTTAAGCGTGTATGAGGGGCCAAAATGGTTGTTTGCTGCCCGTAAGTTGTTTCAGAAGGGAGCGCAACTTGGTCTACTGATTCTAGAAGAGTTTTGATATGATATTCATACATAAATGTTTAGAGCTGTAACAATTAATATAGTAGTTATCAACAATTAAATGAATCACCAACTATTTTGATAATGGATTCATCAGTTTGAGTATTTTTTTAAAGACAAATACTGTCAAAATTCTGTGAGTCTACTTTTTCAGATATGAATATTTTCTGACTGTTTTACTCTTACAACAGTAAACTGGAAATCTTTGGCTTGCGGACAAAACAAAACATTTCAGTATGTCATCTTGGGCTTTGGGAAAAACAAATCTCACATTTTGTGCAAACATTTCATCTCTTTGTAAAGACCTGAGAGAAATTTAACCAATAAATCCAAAAACGCACTCATTTAATTTCAAACTTTACCACTTTTTTTTTTTATTTACATTCTTGAGTCTTGCCATTGCTACATATCAGCAAATCAAACTTTAAAACCACCATCAGTAGACTGCTGAGACAAAAAAACAAACCAAGCAGCTATAGGACAAAGTCTATCTAGAGTTAAGAATACATAACTACTTGAAAAATCCCACATACCGAAGGGGATCACAAAGGCCGATTCTTAAAAGAAAAGCCAGTTAAGTTACATGTTTAGGGTTGTGGTGTCAACCATTTCTTGACGGAATACTGCTGGTGAAAGGTTTTAACCAAAACTGAGCTGTAATAGGTATAGTAGGAGTAGAATAGTAGTAGTAGTAGTAGTAGTATAAGTAGTAGTAGTAATAGTGGTGGAGGTTAAGGGTAGAATTATACAATCTTTCATTCAAGTACATGACAGATTTAAATATAAAATATTGAAAGCAACACACATAGTGCAAACTAACATAAGGAAAATTACCCTGTCCGTATTTCACTCCATACATGACTAACAAGGTTTGAGTTTAGTAAGATGGAGGTCTGCACCCTCACGCCATCCTCAGAGCAACATAATGCTTTCTACATGTCATTTACGTTGACCATGAAAGAATTTGGTCAGTAGCTTTTTTTGGAAAAACAGGTCAAATATACTTTTAACTCAGTGTGGTTAGTGTTTTTAAGGTTAGAGTGGTAATATATTATTTTCATGCTCTCACCAAAGACAAAAGTAATTTCTGACAGTGTGTGTTGCGGTGAGAAATGCGTTTTCCTTTATGCGTAGGTTGCCCCAGTAATGAGAGGCTCGTAGGGAGGATCTCTGCCACTGCGGCACAGCACGGCACATGCACACAGCATCCCCAGCATCTAAAGAGAAGAGACAGACGTCTTATTAGTGTTATTCTAGTTCTTAACTGTTTTTTTCATGACCCATCAGTTACAACCCTTCAGAAATGTACTGGGGTTGTGGCACAAAATTCCACTGTGGTTGTGTAATTTGCACTAAGTACACCAAAAATGGTTTAAAGGGAACAGGTATAGGTAAACATTTTTGGGAAATGATTTGCCTTTTTGCTGAGACTTAGATGAGAAGATCAATATCACTCTTGTGCTTGTTTGATGAATATATGGAGCCAGGAGACTGTTAGCGTAACATAACACAAAGACTGGAGGGGATACAGCTAGCCTGTCACTGTCTAGGAGAGAAAAAAAATCCACCTAGCAGCATCTCTAAAGCTCACTGAGAGTCATTTACATATTAATTGCTTGATGTGTAAACACAATAAGTGGGCCAGCATTTAACAGGGAAGCCTGTAGAATTACAGCAAAAATGCATATAATTGTGAGTATAATTATAGTGAATTGGAAAATCCAGCAAATAGGAGAATACAGATTATCAAAACATAAATGCATAGGAAGATTTTTAACATTGCAGCACACTCCTCTTATTAATTACAGTTGGCTCTACACTGGAAGCATTTTTCTCCACATGCGAGTAAAAAAAACTAGGAGTGTGTGGATTTGAAAATGTATTTGATCGCACCGGTAACTGACCTTTAAAAAATCCACAGATTCATAACCTCAGATGGAAACAAATCTGTTATTTCTCCTCTCTTATTAGCAGAGAGCAGTGCAGAAAAACATTCAGCTACTGTAGCTGCTTCTCAGCTCGAATGACAAACGTCACCAGCGGACGCATCGGCTGTCAGGAATTAAAAGTTAATTCTGTGAGTAACTTGATGGCGGGCCAAAATAAAACTTGGCTGTTGTCTGTAAGGTAGTGTCTGTACTCTGCCAAAGAGTGTTTATCAGATAAAAGACACATCACTCTGTAACAACACACGACCACTTGTGTGTTTTTGCAGTCCCAACAACTCCAACTGATACTGATACTGATACTCTCTCTGTGGAGTCCCTGTTATACTTACATTACACATACATTTGCTTATTAACTTAACAGTTTTGAGCCGAGACCTTCATTATTTGGTCAGATATATTTTTATTTTTTAAAGATATTTAAGTATCAGACTGGATGTTTGACATTAAAAACTGGTGATGTTCTGTGAAACAAATTATCTTGATGAAGGTGACATTTACCTGGATGGCAGCAAATGTCAGCGCAGTCCAGATGACGTACATCATGATCTCCTTCAACTTCTTTACAATCAGAGCCTCACAACCCTACATACAGTACACACACAGACAATACACAATTGAAAAAATAGCAAGGCACTCTTAAAAATAAGTTGTATTTGAAAACTTAACAAATTTAGAGGTCGTTTTACTTCTTGATAGAGATCTTCAGGATGAGTGAAGGACCCCGTGCAGCTTCCAACATTACTTTTGCAGCAGCTAATTGGTACGCTATTGTTTTTGGATTCTTCGTACCAGTGTGTATACTGCCAGTCTGAGTAATTGTGGATCCCACAACACTGAAGCTGTGAAAACAAAGACTCAAGGTTAATGTCTACTACTCACTCAGTCAGAACAATTCAAACAGGCTTACAGGGGCTTTCTGTCCTCACCTGTCTCTGAACGTAGTCGATGGCACGGCTCTGGGCGTTGCTGTTGGTGCCATTGTACTCATCATACACTTTCTTGATGGAGCTATTTACTTCATCTTCGACCTGTCAATGGTTAAGAAGGGTGAGATTGCACATTTGATGACGCATTTCCTTGAGCGATAAAATGCAACACGGTTGTGACAGACCGTTGCTGCTCTTAAGGTTGGGTGTGAACCTCTTGGAAGTTTAACATCAAAGAAGACAAAGAAAAACAAACATGCACCGACTCGTATTTGATTTCCTCACCCTTGCTCTGTAAACATATCCGAGCACCACGACGGCAACTTCGGTCATGAAAACCAGCAGGAGAATGACGACAAACTGTGGATTGAATTTCAAGATTTAAAATGCAATGCACGGACGACAAACACTGTGGAAAACTAACATGCATATACACCTTTATTGTAGAATAGGGTTCAATGACTGAATTTTTCTGCAGTTTCTGTGTCTGCCGTTTCAAAGTTAATCTTTTTTTTACAATTATGTGCACAAAGGCCTTAGTCGCCTCATCTATGCAGCTGCTCGTTGACTGACCGTTGTAAGTCCACAGTAGCTCTCTCTCACAGTGGCGCAGCATCCTATGAGCCCAATGATGAAAAGCAGGGCTCCCACTGCGATAATGGTCACAGCCGGGATGAGAGTGTACACGTCTTCAAAGAAGTGATCGTAGTCGTCGTATGTAATGAAGACATAGGCTCCAACATAGCACAGGATACCAGCAGCGGCCTGTGGGAGAAATAACATTACTTGCAACTCAATATTAGGAGCTGCAATGATAGCCAAAGAAAATTAATTGCTAACTATTTTGATGATTCAGTCATTTCAGTCCTTTTTCAAGCAAAAATGTCAAACATTTGCTGTACTTCCTGCGAGGAAATGAGGAGTCTTTGGATTTTGGATTTTGGACTATTGGTTGGATAAAAGAACCTGAAGACGTCACTTCGGGCTCTGGGAAATTGTGATGAGCATTTTACACATTTGTTTTAAATTGATTGATGTTTCACACGCGTCTCTTTTTCACTTTTGTAAAATATCTGGGCTATACTCCACAACTGGTATACACGACCTTAAACAGTATGTTGTGGTTTGGTTTTTAGCGGGTTATTATTTAGTATCTAACATGCAGCAGCATACAGTCGATCATCACAAACAATACACTTATCCTCAGTGGTGAAAAGTATTTCAGTCTACCAGTGTTTCCTTTACATTCATTGAGGAGGAGTGGACTCCCACAGTAATAACATTAACACCACAGCTAGATAAGATGAGAAGTTGACATTATAATCTAGATAACAAAAAACAAACAAACAACAAACATGATAAGCAGAAGGCCTGCCCAATGTGCAAAAGCAGCCCTTTAATCATGAACAATTAACCAAAGTGAACAATATTTGTGCTGTAAACCACTTATTGCACTAGAAACAAAACTAAGACCAACAGGGATACATGTGGAGCAAATACCAAAAATGATGTGCCAGCACTGTTTCAAAACAAGTAAAGAGGAAGCACTGTCCACAGCTACTGTAAACTGCCCAACATTTCAGAGAAAAGGGCTGTACTTGTTACTTACACCACTGCCTTCATTTGACAGCTGTAGATACTTCACAGGTTCACAATTTACAAACAAAACATACTGATAGGATTTTGTAGGTTAAACCACCCACAAGTATGTAGTCAAAATCAGCTCCACTCCAAACTACTTAAACATTAATGCCTCAGTAAAAAAAACAAATAGATTATTGGAGTGTATGATAATTATCCACTAAAATAAATGTTTTAATACTTTAGACAAGTAAAAGTCAGTAAAAACCACCAGCAAAATATACTTTAAGTAAATAAAGGCTCTGAATACATCTTCAGCCAGTGTTTAAACACCTGTCATGTGGATTTGTGTTCATAATGCCTGGGGCTGCAGTTTAAATAGGATGCCCTGAGAGCTTTTTACCAAATCATGAACACATTTCTTCACACGTTTTGAACTAAATTATACAATTATCAACACATACAGCTGAGTCATAATCTCTGCCGTGAGGTGGATTAAGGTTAAACTACATATACAGCCCGCAGGGAGGGTCAAAAAAGTGACAGTTTGACTACAGTAAGCGACACTGCAGCTTTTTTTAAACAAAGGGTATATCTACTCCAAAACATAAACTGTGCTTTACACAATATGTTGTTAGCAGGGAATCATTAAACCTGACATATGATGTGCTTCTTACTGCCCTGTCAAAGTAATCCCTCCCCGGCTGAACGAAGGTCGGCTGCCGCAGCTAGCGGAGCGGCTGACTGGACACGGCTAAGCTAGCTGGTGCGCTGTCTGTGACGCACGTTTAAAACTGTCACAAAGCTCCGAACTCACCCAAAATATCAGGTTCAGAAAGACCAGGACCGTCTTGGACGACGTGATGCCGCAGTGCCCCATCTTCAAAACGGGGTTTTTAACGCTGTACGTGTTGGGAAAGACCGCAGGTTTCTACTCAGACATGTCCCGGCCAGCTCCACCGCTCACACTCCATATCCCAACTGTGTGTCAGTGGAGCAGGTTGCAGCGGCGCCACCAGGTTAACAACAACAACAACAACAAACCCTCCAGAAACAAATCACCCAACCGCCCTCAGATGTACTGAATACATTGAATGTGATGTTTTTCTGTTGCTAACTTTAAGCCTTTGCTGATGACATATGTAGTTAACTATATTAAAAGATAGAAGTATGTTAAATATAGTCGAAATGGCAGTTGGGGTGTTTTACTGACATCTAGTGGTGGGAAATATAACTGTTTCTTATACATTAAACATTACAGAGTGTCAGTCCCACTGTGGGATCACTGGTCAGGTTACATGACCTCAAAATACAAAGAGGTACTGGTGTCACAATAGAAATCCAGAGATAAGGTGGTCACTAAATATATTTTGATGTTTTTTTTACTACTATGTGTAACAGAATAATTTTGTACGCTGTCCTTACATTTACTTTTTAGGTATGCATGTGTCTATATTTTTAAATCTCTAGTTTTAAATAATGCAGGCAGCATATTTGCAAATTGCACACTAGAGTCATGGTCAAAAGTTTACATACTATGGCTTGACACCTGTCTCCCAGCAGCTTCTGATTCTCTGCAGACTTGCTTTTTGGTGGTTTTTGGTTTACTCTTGACCACACAGACCAGTTTCCTCTCAGCACCAGGTCTAAGTTTGGGTTTCCTTCCTGATTATGGCAGTGATGCAACTGTGTCATTTACTTCATACTTACAAACAACCTGTAACTGCTTTGAAATGGCTCCAAGTGGCTTCGCTGACTTGTTCAAATCAATTTTGTGCTCTTTCAGATCAATGCTGAGACTTTCCCATTGTAGTGTTTGTGGCTGAGTCTAGTGGGTGTGTAAAAACAAGCCTTATTAAATTTGGGCCCAGAAAAGTCACCAGCTGTCATCAATCAGAATCACTCAGAAGACATAAAGAGGCCATGCTGCAAAGATATATATAATCGCCAAAATTGATCGATCAAGTTGGTGTATGTATTATTTTTTTGACCCAGCACATTTGGTCACATTTTCAGAAGACCTATGATAAATTAATTATTTAACCAATCATCAATATGTGCAATGTACTTTTTATACATAAATAACCAGTGTTGTGAGAAGTATCCAAAAGTTAAAAGATATCATGTTGAAATATTATGTTTATATTAAAAGCGAAAGTTAATCATGCAAATAGTACTTTAGTAAAAGTCTTAAAGTATATAATATTAGATATACTTTAGTATCAAAAGTACTTTTCTGGCAATAAACGTACCTAAGTATCAAAAGGAGAAGTAGGCCTAAATATAAATGATACAAAGGCCTTCATTATTGGCCTTGCTGGTTATTGAATCAGTGTTTACTCTAGTTGGCAATAAAATAAAAGCATTTAAAAATGTGCTACTTTGTCTCTGATGCAGCATACAATCTGCAAAGTAACTAGCAACTATAGTTATCTAACAAATTGGTAAGAAGTACAATATTTGCCTCCAAAATGTAGTGGAGTGAAAGTATAAAGTTGCAGAAAATGGAATATACTCATGTTAAGTCCCACGCAGTCAAATACATGGAAATACACAAACAGGCTTGCATTGTAAAGAGCAGAGAAGAGGCTCAAATTATGTTTTATTTACACGAGGAAGAACGTAATGTGATCTGTGTGTCAAGCTCAGGATCACTGTCAGAGTAACAAAACCAGATACCCTGGGAGACAGATGCCTTCAGGTATTATTTAGATTGTGCACAAAGTTGAAAGGAGTTCAAAATTTCCATATACAGTATGATGAGCACATTTGCTCAGTATAATTTAAGCTGAAGGAAACACAAACACACCTCATTTTGACAGCCATTTGTGAGAAAAGTGAACATGTAGATTTCTCTTTCGTCACATGATTTGGAAACACAGACACATAAAAGCACAGGTTGCCATCTATAGCTGCTAGTGTTATAGTCCTCTATTTCACAGCAGAAGAGAAGCTGAAATCAGCATGGGTGCCAAATATTTTATCCCAGTGGCTGAAGTGTGGTGCAAAATTGCTGTTGGGTTTCTGATGGTGCACATCGTGTTTGCTAGGCCCTCCGTAGATGCCAAACGGTATCAGGCGTGATGTGGACCAGGGGAAATCATAGCCACAGTGATCCTCTATAGAGACGTAAACATGCAGCACCATGAAGGTCCAGGTGGTGAGGAGGTGGCATCTCAGTATCACTGGATTCAAAGTGGTCCAAAAGCCTACTGTGACCAGCTCCCAGCCGCCCAGACACTGAGTGGATAGAGCAAAGGGAGATGAGTAATTATGATGGATGGCGTGGAAAGTCATATACAGCCAGCGGATCTTGTGATGGAGCAGGTGCCAGATAAAGTACTGGAAGTCAAAGAGCAGGAGGTTGCCTATCACCCCGGCAATCAGCTCCAGCAGGGATGGAGCCTGGTCCGGCAGGTCCACAGGTGGCCTCCATGCCCACTGGGCCACTGATGCTGGCAGCACAAGAAACACATGGTTGTACAAGGTGATGCCTGCACAGTGCAGCAGCGTGGAGGCTGTAGGACGACGGCTGGGCTGGATTTTAAACTGCTGGACCCATCCCCACCTTTCCCCCATGATGTCGCAAACAAGGAAAGGAAGGCACAAGAAGAAGTAGGAGGACACGGTCAGAACAATGGGAAAGAGTGGAGATCTCAAATAGTCTCTGTAGTTGTGCCTCAGGCTGTCCCACAGAGGCTGGAGCAAAGAGTTGTTTCCTAAACATCTTATCCAAAGATCTATGCTGGTATCTGCAAAATCCATCCTGAAGTAAAAAATCACAATGTAAATGTCTTATAAATGACTGAGATATGTGGACGTTCCAGCAGGAAACAGCAGCTATGGTAAAGACTCAATAAAATGAGTGTCTGCGAGTGCTTTGCTCACTGTGGTATCAAGTGACAGCTGGGTGCAACAGTGCAACAAATTATTCATACACTCTGGGCAACTGGTAGCATATAGCTCTCATCATGATTAATTGTTCAGTGTGGGAAATGTTTTCAAAGTCCTGTCTTACTCTCTCAAACTTTCTGTTAGTTGTACATATCTGGCATTAAGATACACGTACAAGCACACTGGCATTCTTGCAAGGTTAATTCCAGTGTGTTTACAGGTGTGGGGAAGTGCTACTGCATATGTGAAAAAGTAGTACAAAGTCTCGTGGCTCCGGAGGTATGAGGGGCGGATATTATAAGAATGTATTGAAAACTAATAGTGATCAATTAAATACATTTACTTTTTTATTTAAAAATATAATTTAATGGGAATTAACTACAATCTATCTTTTGACATGAAACCATTACTCAACAATTAAATGTATTTCATTTTAAAATAAAGTAACATTGTAGGTTCATAACTTCATTCTGTGGACATTTCTATTTGGAAGAGCTTTAATTATGAACCAAGTGCACAATCTGGACACTATTTGATGTAAATAAATAAAAAAAAAAAACAACAAGCCAGCTACTACAAAAGGCCGGAGGTGGAAACTGTTTTATCAACTGCTGTTTTTCAAGGTCTACAATTAACTTTCAACTTGAGTAGAGAAGTGGACACTTCACACTCCCAAACTGTAGAGGGCGTCGAAACAAATTTCTCGCCAGTCTACAACAGAGGACGAGTCGATAGCCTGTAACTAAAATTACCATAACGTTTACCCATTATAGTCCTGTTTGATTGTGTCACGGACCCGAACGTTACCTCAACCGATTCTGAACCTTACGACGTACGTAATGACGTAAAATGACTGCGCCGTCTAACGTAGTCACTTGACAGTTAGCCATTAAAACCACTGTTTTCACTGCACGGAATAAACCTCTACGCGGACCCTCAGGTGTATTTAAGGTAATGTAATCTTTCCACAACAATAAAATTGTTTTAAATGAAGTGACTGTCATCAATAAGGAACTTTACTCTGACAACTGTGGCTAAAGTTTAGCTAACGCTGGTCGTTTTGTCGATCCATAGTGGATACTGTGAAGACTAGCAAGAAAAAAAAGCAGAAGAACATATTATTAGGATGGTAATGATACTTTAATGCAACTTAAGATGATACGGATCATGAGGCTAAATAAAGGCTCGTTAGGTTAACTGGTTCCAACAAAAACTTTAATGTATATGGTTAGTTCTAGCCTCAGAAATCTTTGATATAACTAGAGCAATAAGACAGATTAAAGTCCATCAGATTGGCCTGTACACATACCTGTATCTGGAGGTTTTTAATGGCTTGGGTTAGTTTTGGAGCAACCATCAGAAAATGCTCCTTTTCCCGAGTTGTGTGTGAGACTTGATTTAATTACCTGTAGGATATTCAAATATATATATATATATAATGTTTTTATTTTTTTCAATAAGAACACAGATGAAGTGATTTATAGAGCAGATATGTGTGCTGCATTAGACAAAAAAAATAGAAAATCATGTCATGGCATACAATGATATTTAAAACAAGTGACCGGGGGTCAGGACCCTTCAGGATGCTCCCAAGAAAATTTTAGGAGTCACCAGATGTTTCTGTTACACAAAATAATATATATTATTTCAGATTTCTCCTGTTTCTTGCTCAATACTGGATACGTTTTCTTGGTTTTCTTCTTCAAAACCCCTTAAATGAAACAAATTGAGAAGGAAAACACTCCCTGGTCACTGGGATTGCTTTTCACTCACTAAGGCCATAACCTGTGTTCAGAGGTTTCAAGTGGTTATTACTTTATTATAAGGGCCCTGAGCCAGGATGGTTGGGAACGCCTATTTAAGAAGATAGTTTTGGGAAGTTTTATGCACCACACACACAAATAAATAGTTTTGCAAGTTTAGTGGAGCCAAACTGAATCTGCCAGCATCAGTGCTCTCAGTAAGGCTCTTGTGACTGAATTAGAGTAAATGCCTGTAGCCAGAAGAGTCAAGGCTGTTCTAGCAGCCATATCCATACTCATATTAATCAGAAATGGGTGTAATATTTGTGTGTCCACATACTTTAGCCTCATAGTTCTTACATATATGTAAAACGAGTAGATACATCTCAATAATCTATATGTCTCTATTCATTCATTCAGGGGTTGATACTGATGGAGGAGGGTGAGGGAGAGAAGACGAGCGAATCAGAGCCTGTGCATACACAGCCGCTGTGTCGCTTCTTCTCTCAAGGAAGACACTGCAATTTTGGGAAGAGATGCAGATTCCTACACATAAGAGATGATGCCAGAGCTCATAAGGAGAAAACCACCGGGACACCCAGCCAATCAGATGTCACGTTTCCAAACTCAGAGGTCACTGGAGGAAATGTGGGGTACAGGGTTGCCCCTGCAGCTGGCCACCGCCCCTGCCGCTACTTTCTCTCAGGCCACTGCACCATGGAAGACAGATGTCGCTTTTGGCATCCACCACAGTTACCCCCGTTGGATGACCAGCCTGTTCCTGGGAATTACTCAAGATCTGCACAGAGGATGCCACCGGTACCCCGTCCCGGCATCCTCCAGGAGGTCAAGCTGTGTGACCTGACAGAGGATCTCGCCAACCAGCTGCGAGACACAGAGATCAGGCAGTTGAAGAAGCGTTTTCCAAAAGACCAGCTTATTATTCAGGAACGAGGTGATGGCAAAGTTACTTATTACAGGGCGACCGTAGCGGCCACTGATCCAGACTGGGTAAACATTTCCTGCTACCTTCTTTCTCCTCTCTTGAGAGCTTCAAGCTCAAATCCACCCACATATTATTTTTATAATAAGTTACAGCTCAGTTTTAATATGTTAACTTGAAGAAGTCTCTCCTCAACTGATCAACACAGAGTGAGACTGTAGCGATGGCATTTGGACACAAATACTGAAGCCTCTCCATAGATTTTATAGTAGAAGCGTTCTTAGAACACTGTAATAACACCCACTGTGATGTTACTGTGATAGTATTATTGTTAATTAGTACAGGATAACATGGGATTTGTTTCAATTAAGCTGCACCACTGAGATTAAATTAAGCCTATTTGTTTTACAGGGGAAATGAGGTAAAGCAGTGATTAAAACTTGGCTATTTTGGCTCATTTGCAAACAAGTAATCTAGAAAGAAAATTTGCCACTCCACTATTCCCTCATGATGTTTCTAAGCCACTATCCCTTGGTTTAGGGTAAAACATAGGCAACTTTTTCCTATAAATCATATTGAGCCAACTTTTCCTTCATTTCCCATCCTTTGGTGTGACAGTAGGTTTCATAGTTGAACATTATCCCAGAGTAATATCTGGAAATATACTAACTCTGCTTTTTAACTTAAAGCCTTTTGATCTGAAAGAAATTGACATCATGGTGAGCTTCCCAGACAACTACCCTCAGGAGGTAAAGACCACTGCTTCCATTGACACTGCATGCTCTGTAGCTAAACTTTACAAGAGATGGTTGTCATCGAAAGAACAGTTCCTCATCCTCTTGATACATTTTCTTAGGTTTTCACATTGGATATACCGTTGGACCAGGATCTGCCGCCAGTCATGGCAAGGTAAATACACATGCAGTTTATTTTAACATTTAATGTTAAGAGTACTCGGTGCTGACTTTTCTGTAAATCTCTAGACATGTACAGGAGGCATCACTGGAGTGGCTCCAAGCCAAGCATGCAACCAATCAGCTTCTGGGAAAGGTAGAGCTGCTCTTCCGGCCTTTTCTTCGCTGGCTCGATCGTAGTTTGGAGAGGCTGTTCACTGAAGGAGCCAGGCAGGTTAGACTGCAACATGATTGTGTCCCTTTGAATTTTCTGAAATGACCCTTAAAAACCTGCAGATAGTAGATAGATTTTCTCTTCTTGTTAATGTTTTTGCAGTTGAAGAAAGACATTGATTTGGAAAAGGCTGGATTGCAGTTCATTTCATACCAGGAGCTCCAGGCAACAGTGTCTGAAAAATCTGCGAATGATCATTCGTCTGACCCGGCTGCCTCTGACACCGCTGCTGCAGATGAGGACGTCAGCGACGAAGGCGGGAGGACGGTGGAGGGAGAGAAGTCGGTGCAGCAGGAGGGTCCAGGTGGTGATGAAGGGCGGGAGGAAGAGGATGCCATTCAATTGGTGGAGAACATTAAGATCAGCGATCCCCGCAGAGGCACAGAGGTGAAGCTGCTCGGACTGAGGCTTGGAGAGAACACAGCCACTGTAGTGGCCCCAAAAATCACAGTTTGCCTTCAGTGCAACAGGTGAGGAAACAGAGCTCAATTTCATATCCACAAATTAGAGTTGGATTAACCAGAAGGACTTGACTGTAAGTGTACTGTCTGCAGGTGTAAGGTGACTGCAGACCTGACACTGACTGGAAGGACACCCTGCACGGCTCAGTGTGAAAAGTGCAGTGCAAGCATCAATGCTGCATTCAGGCCCTGCATGCTGCACCATTACAGTGATGTCCTGGGATACCTGGACCTTCACAATGCTGCACCTGCTGACCTTGTGCTTCAGGAGTGTGAACTCAGTGTGGGCTGCCTCAGCTGCTCCCAGGACGTTCCTATGCAGGTGATGAAACGCTTAACACTACAATACCTGTGTGAATCAGAAGTGTGAAATGTCACCAGGAATAACTGAAACATGTCCTGACGGGCTCTGTTTTTGTCTTTCGTTTTCATCAGAACCTCTCCTATGGTCAAACAAAGGAGTTTAATTGTGAACACTGCCACAGCAAACTCAGTATTCTTGCTGAGAGCACAAGATTCCAATATATTCCACCACGCACCAACAAAACAGGTCAGAGCTCACCTACATTTGCTATCAAGGCGATCAGCAGTGGTTCAAGATCTTGCAGCAACAAACAGCCACAGTTGGCTCGCTGACCAATGTTACCTCACATTGTAATTCAGGCCAATATAATGTGATTCCTTCCTGCAGGTCCAAGTGCCGGTGCTGTTAATTATAAGACGATCAGAGATCCCGCTGTGCAAAAGGGGAAGCCACTGCCAGAAAAGGGAACATGCAAACATTACAAACAGAGCCATCGCTGGCTAAGGTATCATCATCACTGTGTCCTATCTTATTTATCTGTGAAAGAAAAGTGTAGAATATCATGAAAGCTTCCCTCAGGTTTCCCTGCTGTGGCCGGGCTTACCCCTGTGACGTGTGCCATGATGAGGACCAGGACCACCCCATGGAACTGGCCACCAGAATGATCTGTGGCTACTGTGCCAAAGAACAGGTGAGCTATAGACCGGACACGACATTCCATAACCTGGAGCTTATAGCACGATCTGATTCTGCCTAACTTGAAATGATGGCCCTGGAGCTATGTTGAACCACCCACATGAGTCGCAAAATGATGACATCAGAACAATGTGATTGGTCAGTTTTAATGACGGTCCTGGAACAATAATTTATTACGTTGAGGAACAATGACACCAACCAGCGATATCAGATACACTGGAGCTTATACTGATGACATACATATCAAACTTATCACTGCTACTTAATTTGGTTTCAACTGGAAGCACTAATGCATACAGGCTGATGTTAGACATGGAGACATTTAAAAAATCATCATCTCTTCATTGTTTGTCGTTGCAGCCGTACGGCAATGGAAAGCCTTGCATCAGTTGTGGAAGCATGATGACGAGAGGTGCCCGCACCAGTCACTGGGAGGGAGGACTGGGATGCAGAAACAAAGTCAAGATGGGCAGGTACATCAATCCGACCCCGTTAAGGCCCACTTTTGTCTAAGTTCATTGGTACCATTGCTGATGAAACCATGATGGTAGCAGTAGAAGCGTTTTATTTATTAAAGAATATTTCTTTCTGTGTTTAAAAGTTTAAGAGTTGTTTTTTTAATTTCTCTTCAGAAATGATCGACAAAAACATGCCAACACCAACAAGACGGTTTCAAGGAGGGCGACCGCCCAAAAGAAGTAGTCGATGGAGAAGAGGAAGAACATCACTGCCTTAATTTGTGAAAACACATGATTTGATTCACGACCTGATTTCAATGAAATTATAAATTTTCTCCAATAAATCATGTTGTTATGATCATTCAGTGTGAGAAGTGTAATTTTTGTTCCTATACGTAACTCCTAAAGATTAAATGTTGATTGAATTGGAGGACTTGTATTCAACCCGCATTTATATCATATTATTATTATATTATATGGTCTAGCTGTTAAATATATCACATTTAACAAGATAAACAGTTTTAGTAAAGATGGCAGGACATTTGATCAGATTACACATTAAAGGATTGAGTACTCCAGCCTTCTAACTTTCTTAGGTTATTCTCTGATATTAGTGAAAGAAAAAAACAGGATTGATTATCTATGGACTAAAAATACGAAATTTAGAGTTGGGCCTGACTATATTATAATAAGTGGTTGTTTTGTGGTTTAATTTTAGGTTGTTGAGAAATTTCTGTAAAACAAAATGAGGGTCTCTACCTGCAGCTCAGATGAGAAACCAATCATTTAGGGGCATATTTCACTTTTCACAAAAACTGTTTTAGTCCTTCTTACTTTCATGCTTTACAAATGTTTAATCTTACACTAGTTGATTGAGTCTAAAGCCTATCATTGTGTTGTGTCTTATGCCTGAAAGGCTCTGTTAATCTTCTTGTCAAGGTCTGTTTGTCGACATTGAGCTGCTTGGGGGAGAAAAAAAAAAAAGCTGCTGGTCTGTTCTGATTGAGAGAAAAGCTTTCTGTTGAACTCCACTATATAAAGGCAGAACTTTCTCCTGTTCCTGAGCCTCGCAGCAGCAGCAGCCTTCAGCAATACCACGTCAAGATGTTGAACATCAGCGAACTGACTCTGCAGCTCCTGCCCTCCAGGACCTCGGACCGTCTGCTGCAGCCTTTCTGGGATTACATGCTTTTTCACCACCGACCTCTCATCTCATCTCCTTTTTTCCCCGTCCTGCTCGCCTTCTCCAGCTATTTCTTCTTCAGCATACCTTTTGCTGCACTGGACCTTCTGGGAGAGAGAGTGCCTTTATTCTATCAGTACAAGATCCAACCAGACAGGCAGCCAACAGTGGGAATGATGGCTAAGAGCTTCATGACAGCGCTGTATAACCACATATTCTTTGTTCTTCCAACTGTAATAATTGGCATGTTCATCCTGCCTACACCAATACTGCCACAGGTTGCTCCCACTCTTTATCAGGTATTCATTGAGGGGCTGGCTGTGCTTCTCCTCTTTGACACTCAGTACTATATTTGGCATTTCATACATCACAAGCATCCACAGCTTTACCGCTGGATCCATGCAATCCACCACGAATACATGGCACCTTTCTCTTGGTCGACTGAGCAGCTCAGCATCCCAGAACTGATGACTGTTGGATTCTGGAGCAACCAGGACCCGATTATTTTAAAGTGCCACCCACTGACTACATGGTGCGTCACAGTATTCAGCATCTGGATGTCTGTGGAGGACCACATTGGCTACGATCTGCCGTGGACCCTCAACCACCTGGTGCCTTTTGGTCTGCTGGGTGGTGCACCGGCTCATGACATGCACCACCAGAAGCCAAGCAGCAACTACGCTCCTTTCTTCAGCCACTGGGACAGAATCTTTGGCACCGCCGTTCCTCTGAAGAAAAAGACTCTGAGAAAATAACTGAATGCAATTCTGTAAATACTGTATGTTTAGTGCTTTTTCTTTATCGTCACAACTATTTCAGCACTGTCACTTTCTTTCCATTTGTGAAATCCATTATTTTTCTGTCTTTTATTACTATTTTCTCTAATTTTATAGCACTTTTATAGCTGCCTCATTGCTGCTCTTGAAATGCTGCTTTCTCAATGGAAAATGCTTTATAAATATATTATTATATTATATATATAATCATTATATATATTTATATGCAATATAAAAGTTATGTTTTTATGTATTTCCATTCAATAAAACCATTGTGTTTACAAAGATTCTTCCACTTTTGTTTAGTTTTATATGGAATAAAATGCCTTCAGTACATTGTTCTCCAAGTCATTCCAGTGAAGTAATTACAAGTACAAATTCCTCCAAACAACTTCCGGTCCTTGCTTTTGCCACAATCATCTTACATAAGACAAAGTCTTGAAGGGGCATTACTCAGCAATATTTTGCCTACAAATTCCACAAAAGTATAAGCAGCTTTTGAGCTAGAAAAACGAAGTAGTGTTAGTCTGGCCTGTCACCAAGAGGTCAAGGGGAATTATTGTCAACCTGTACTTGAGAAAGTGCTGAGCTTTGACTGGACAAGTTGTTCAAGGCTGACTTGAAGGTGGAATCCATGAAAAATAACGACACAGCAAAAAATATTACATTTACCCTTATACTCTGAATGCATGTACAGACCAGGAATGCTAACAAGTAGAAAACACATCTTATGTTGGTTTCAATCTTGATTAGCTTTAGAAAACATTTTTCAACACAAGGTTAATTTCCAGTGTTTTAGCTTGATAACACTTACGTACGATGTGGCTGCAAGCATTATAAGTGGACCTTCAGATGAGATGATTTTTGTATGCGAGATAGACTTTTGTGCTTACCGTGTCTAGAAATTGATGTATATAAAATACATGCATTGCATATATGTATACTTTTTTATTCTGTTGCAAACTTCTTCTCCTTAAATGTCTGCAACTGAATTTTATCATATAAAAAAGGTCAATAACACTCAAACATACAACAAATATTTAAATATATTTATTTGTCAGAAATTAAAAAAACATGCTATAAAATTTCAGTGAAGACTCTTGTTTAAATACTGCACAAACATATTGGAAATCTGTCCGGTGTTCTCTGTTGGATGCATCTTGGTGTAGCTGATGAACTGGCGCCGTAACTTCCTCAGCTCTGCCATGTTGATGCTCCTGGTGAGCTCAATGTTAACATCAGGTTAAGGTCATTTCAGTGCAAGTTATGATCCATTTACATTTTCTACAGTAGAGCTGGTCACGGAGCAAGTGGTAACCTACTGACTAAAAGTATCTGAAGGTCACAGCATCACATCTTAACCTTTAAGGGGAACAACACAATGACGCAACACAAAGTTTTGAACATTACTGACGTAAATCGCAAATTCAAATTATGCACCTGTCATTAAAGGCTGACTGGGGTCTGCGTGGACCAACATGTTCAAAGCAGAAAATCAAAGTGTTTGCTTCTGAGAACGTCTGAAATGGTGCAACTGCCAATACAAATCCACTTATCTGTGTAATTTGGTTTCCCTCCTCCATGTGTATCCCGCACTATGTTATTATAGGCAAGACCTTTAACAGTGGTCTGCTGCTGTGCCTTTCATTTAAGTTCTTTGATGGACATGCATTCATCCACCTTCCCCTTCAAACAACTCATTTGATATGGAGTACTTTGCCTCCTGCTGGTGAGGGTATGTGACTTTCCTTAGGAGGTAGATTATGAAAATGAGGCTGCAGAAATTAAAAGAGGCAACGCAGATTTCAGACTGTCATAAGCTGTGAAAGATCACCCGCTACCAGGGCATGAAAACAAAATAACCAACATTTGTTTGTGAAACGATTCTTCAAAATCAGGTTTTAGATTAAAAAAAGGTGGACATGTGAAAAGGATATCTTTTCTGTTGTACCTGGAACTGAAATGAGATCCCCAGGTACGCTTGTCTTCTGTGCGTTAAAAATTGCCTGAAAAAAAACAAACACATGACACACAGAATGTTATGTGTTTACTGATAAACACAGCTCTTGTGGTGCTTTGGTTTGTAGGGAATTTTTACTTTAAAAAGATGATAAATGCAAGAAGAAAATGCAACAAAGAACATCCTGTTTCAGGCCACTAACAGTGTCCTCAATAGCTCATTAAGGGAACAGAGCCGCTGATTTCTTATTGGCTAACAGCAATTAGCAGACAGAGCCAATCACACAGACACATCAATAGGTAGCTAAATAATTACAGGAGCAACAGGTATGACAAAAGAGGATACGCAACCACATACTAATGATGAGGCAGTCTCTACGTCACCCGCTTAGAGTTAGAAAAGCCAAAAACGTCTTACCAAATATAGCACTAATCAAAACGATTCTTCACTTGGCTGAGATATAAAGCACTGGAAAATGTTTGTATGATCATACTGACAAAAAAAAGATCACAATTACAACACACTGGTACACGGCAACACATTCAGAGATTCTGACGTCAATACTGGCGTCGCAAAATAGTGTGATCTTTATTCAAGGTCACTTTCACCCTGAACAAATCTCTTACTTTACCAGCACCAAAGCCCCCCGACACCGTCACATTTCCTCCACCATGCTGAACAGATGGCACCAAGGATCTTTTTATTTGTCTACACGTTTACAGTCTTCCTCTGTCCAATGTTCTTTGGCTCATATTAATCTTTTCCTTTTATTGGCCAGTCTCAGATATGGCTTTTTCTTTGCAACTTTAACTTTAACATTGAGACTGGTGTTTTGTGGGTACCACTAAATTAATCAGTTGAGGACCTGTGAGGCGTCTGTTTCTAAGACTAGAGAGTCTGATGTACTTGTCCTCTTGCTCCATTGTGCACCTGGGCCTCCCACTTCTCTTTCTAGTCTGGAAATAGCCAGTTTGTGCTGTTCTTTGAAGGGACTAGTACACACCGTTCTATGAGATCTTCAGTTTCTTGGCAATTTCTTGTATTAATTTCTCTGAATTAGAATAGACTGACAAGTTTCAGAAGAAAGCTCTTTTTTTCTGTCCAGTTTCACACTAAGATCGAACCCGCTGATGCTTGAGATAGTCAACTAGTCCTATGGAAGACAATTTTATAGCTCAGCTGTGCTGACATGACTGCATAAGCGTTTTCTAATGATCTATTAGCCTTTTAACATGACAAACTTGGATCAACTAACACAATGTGCCGATGGACCACAGGTGTGATGGTTGTTGAAAATGGTCCTCTATACACCTATATAGATATTCCATTAAAAAAAGAAATCAGCCATTTCCAGCTAAAATAGTAATTTACCACTTATATGTAATCAATTTACTGTTATTTTAATTGAATTAAATTCTACTTTTGTAATAAAAAATTTTGAGAGGTTGTCTTTACTGATATTCTGGGGTATAACTCTTCCCAGCTGCAGAGCATTGAAGCAAGAACAAAGATTACTTAATTTATTATGTAACAACACAACATTCTCTGTCTACAATACAAAACTAGAAATTATCAGGCCCTCATTCACCAGTGTGTCCTCCCTCATGCACGATGTTGATAATAGTATTTGTTTGTTTTTTTGTAAACACCATATCTCTGTACTGTAATTATTTGCAAGCAGGTTGACTCTACTTGTTGCTTTTAGTCAGCTAATCGCTACCAGCCAATAAGTTGTCACTCGCTCTGTCCCCTTGATTTGCTATTCATGTTGGACTGATGGTAGACGCTGGAAAGATTCCCAGGTTTACAAACTGCGAGGGCATGATCGATTGAATAATTTGTTGGTTGCATAACAACATGTTATGCCGAATGATGGACTTTGACTGAAGTGAGACGTCATTGTTTGGTTGTCCTGATAAGTCAGATATACCCGCATTTTCAGGAGTCAAAGCTTCCCAGTCATAATTACAACTTTGATGTTTTTTTACTAGCTGAAACTGGTAACACAGGTATTTATAGCCTATAAGCAGATGCTATCTTTCTTGCCGTAAAAGAAAGTCTTTGACGTGGAGTGACATATTTGTAAATTAAAGTTTAAGCCAAATATTTTACAGTATATGACTCCAGTCTATTATTTCACGTAGGTGATTTGAAATATGACAAAAAGATATTCAGCAAAACGAAGTCTCACAGAAAATCAAAAAGAACATATGAAGACATACCATTAACACATCTTGTGTGATCTTGTCCAACTCATACAAGAAGTTTGCAGATGACAGTGGTTGCTGCAGAGAAAAAGAATATCTCTATTACCATCTACATCTACTGAAAAATGTATCCTCTTAAAAAAAAAAAAAAAAAACTGTGTGTGTGTGTCTCTTACACTCTGTGTAGACTGGTTAGGTGGGGGTGCTTTTCTTTTGAAAAGTGCATCAGAAATGGCTTCATAAGGAGGAGAGTCCTCTTTCAGGATGGTGAAGAGAGGACTGTCCCATCGGTTTCTGGAGTCTGGAGCTTCAAATCTCAGCACTAATGCATCAAAGCTACAAGACAAACCAGACAGTTTATCAGGCAAATTAAGACAGTCCTACCAGAGATTGACATGCACCTCTACTGTTTGTGCAAAGGCTTGTCACTCACATGTCCTGGGTGTACTGCTCAGCAGCATCTCTGTTGGTATTCCACGTTGAACTCACTTCATCTGATGTCAAACAGTACACCTTCATCAAAAAAAAGCATAAGATTTTAATGTTTTGGTAATATATATATATATATTTTTTAGATATTACAAGTCCATTACTTATTACTCTTGTATACTTACCAGACAGTGTGGTGTCTGTGCATGCTTGATGAGACAGAACAGTTCATAGCGGTAGCCTGTAAGACATTATTTCAACTTTAAAGGTAAAAGCATAAAACAAATCATAATGTCTGCATAGAATCCTATTGTTACCAATATTTACCTTTAATGTAATTTAATGAATCCAAAATTACAATGTCACCCTTGTTGACTTTCCTAAAAACAAACAAATAAAGATTAAAAGGGCTGTGTCGGTAGAACATCACTGATGAATCTCATCCAAAAACAGATCAGAAAAACACACCTCTCTACTTCAGCTTTCAGAGATGCTCTGACATTTTTTTCCTTTTGGGAATCTGCAACATATCCAACAAGGTTAAATGACAGCAAGAGTGAGCAAAAGTCAGAGGAAACTCCCAACGAATCGAGTATTTGTTGTGACTGCAACATCAAGCAGCAGAAGTGCTATTAACAACTGATGAAGATTTCATGAATTAAACTACAACTTCTTTTCCAGATTAACTGTTTGATGTCGTATAACATTTCTAAGTGGAAAATGCCCTTCAAAACGTCCATGACCAAACTTCATATTGTGCTTGTCTGCTTGACTGTCTCATATTGAATATCAGTCAATTCTTGTTGTTTTTTTGTTTTGTTTTTTACAAAATTATCAAATTTGTTGCCAAATATTTATATTCCAACCATTTTCTGACTATTCGACTCGTTGGAAGCCAAATTGCTGAAAAATGTAAAGACCTTTTAGCTGCTGATATCAGGAATTTAATGAAATAGTGGCGAGAAAATGGTTTTGTGAACCAAATATAGGACCCCAATAGCTACTGGATGTCTAGTAGCATTGCCAGTATGTAAAACAAGAGACTAGAGTGTTTTTTCTATACATGATATCGACTATAACCCTGTTATGTGACACAATTTGATAGGAAGAGCATTTATCATACCACAGGGCAGTGATGACACTCTCACACCAAACTCCATTCAAAATACCAACAATTTAAGGCTGCCCAAACCTTCGATAAACATACTCCGTGGTAGACGAATGAAAAGCTATTGCTAGTTTTCAACATCAGCAGTATTTAAACACATTAAAAAGCTACACAAAGTCAACTTTAAGAACAAGTTATGTCACATCTTCCCAGGTAAGTTAGCCTCGGAGACACAGCTAGCTAGCTTAACTTGCCTCCGTAAACAGAGTTTTTGTCAACGTCCAGGGCTCCGTCTCCCACAACATGAACCTTCCGGTCACAGTTTTGTTCAAAGTACACCTTCAGTTCTTCTGCCCTTCGTGTTTTACCACTACAGGGGTAACCACACATCACTATCAGAGGCATAACTACCGAGTGTTGTCAAATAAAGTAGCATTGAATGTGATGAACAGCATGTCAACTGCTTCACCCGGATGTGATTACTGCAAGCACTTTTCAAAACGACCAACAGGGGGCGCTGTAAAACTAGTGTAATTAAACTGAGTTTACAGATGTGTCAGATTATTTATTATTAAGTAAATTAACTTTTATTTGACTTTGTGATACTTTGACAGACATTAAACACACACATCAATTACATCATTCTCTGTTTTTGATTTAAAAAAAAAAAAAAATGGCTGACAACTGGCTCTGGCTTTCAGTACGGGTTTATTGACAGGTGGAAATACATATTAGGGTTCAAAATAACTGGCCCCAAGAACAAAGCAGTGGCAGACTGGCATCATGTTGTCATAGTCATTGTAACATATCACATTAAAAATACATATTCTTCTCTTCACCAGGAGGATTTCACATTGTTGCTGTAAAGGTGTAACAACTGGTGGCTCAAATGTTCCTCAAGCAGGATCCCCATCTCCTCTAAATGAATGGAAAAAAAAGTTAGTTGCACAGTTGATTAGATAAAAACAACAACAACAAACATAATAATAATAATAATAATAATAATAATAATAATAATCATAATAAACATAATCATAATAATCATGATAATAATGAACTAACATGTTCAATGCCTGTTTCCGTTGGGCAGTTTTCAGTATCTCAACGAGCAGTGCCAGCAGGTCTTCCATGCGGTTCAGAGGACTAACAGCTCTGACTTCAGGGGGAACATTTGCATCTTCAAAGGCAGACTCCATAAAGGAACTATCCACAACACTTTTCTTGCCCATGAAATGCCCTTAATTAACACACAAAATGATAAAAACTATCAAATACATTTTTGGACAAAAAAAAGCACAAAACATGACATGATTTGCCAGATGAGTGTTATTTCTCTTACCTGTTGCCCACAGATTCCCCCTTGGATTCACCTTGATCTTTGAAATTTTATTTCTCAGCTCAGTCAAATCAAGCGTCATTGAAGATGTCATGGCAATGTATGAGATAAAGATGAAAGAAGACAGGAGTCCTGCTCTGCAGATCTTTGTCAAAGTGCCTTTCATTCCTCAAACGTGTCCAACGCAATTTGGTGCCGGTTAATTAAAATCTCTGCTCTTCTGTCACTTTGGGGACGGGCAGTTATACAGAGAGAGGATGGGCTTAATATTCTAATGTGATGAAGTCATCCATCTGTGGTGGGTTTCTTATTGGATGAATGATGCACATTGGAGAGTCATGTGCCATTCTGACTTGTTCTGACGGTTGTAAAGTATGTGACTTCAGTGCCAAACCTCTAATTATCACATCCAAATACCTTTAAATACCAGTGCTTTAATACACAGAGAAGTCTTTCACACACACACAAAGAAGTCTGTCACACAGGAGAAAAGACAAAGCAGATATATAATTAAATGCACCAATTTATTTGTAAGTACTGTACTGAACGTAAACATTACAGCAAGGCACAGGGGCCACTGCATGCTGAATAGATGTAATGGCTTAAGAAATGCTGTGAATCCAGGGATCATTGGCTACTGTATGTACACAGGTTACTTCCCAATACAGGTCCTCACTGTACACAGTATCAAAAGTACAAATATCTTTCAACGAGCGTTACAAAAGAACAAGTCGCGATCAAGTCATTCTTTTCAGCCTCCGCAGCTTTAACAGCTGCAGTGTAGTAATTTAACGACATAAAGAGAAGAGAAAGAAAGAGCTCATATAGCACTTAAATAGAAAAGTTCACTTGCCAAGTCAAGTCAATATGACCACATAGCCTTAGGTTCATTCCCAAAATAATTTATAAAATTTAATAATGTGGGATAATGCACATTTACTAATTTTTACATTGCACTGAGATTACCTGCAACTCCTCGAATACTTTCATCATTTAACAATCACTGCCATTAACCATGGAGGTAGGAACTGTCATGTATTGAATACAAAACAAGAAGTGCTGCTTTACAAATCCAGACCTGTAAACAAAAGGTGCCCACCATCACGAGGGCTGATCTAAGCAATTTATTCATCATGGACTGAACAAACTCCCCTGATCCTACTAGTATTATTATTATTATGAGCGCCTTGCGGTTAACAGGTCCTGATTTATAAAACATTATCTCCGATATGCCACCAAACTTCACTTTCATGCCTGCTCTGGATTATCCAAAACAATGTACCCTGATTTGACATAACATTGACTGTCCACTTGCCGGAAAAATACACTTCTGGCAATTTGAGGTATTTTCAATACTGCTGCATCACACATCCGATACCTCCCCACGCTTCCCCCGAAACAATCATTCAAAAAAAGAAAGAAAAGAAAATCATTAAAAAAATAAAAGGCCAGATCTGAGATAACACATGCACTCACAAATCAAACACATTCAACAAACATAAAACAAAAGTATTTGTGAATGCTTAAATAGTCAAAAGTAAGTCTTGTTCTTTTATGTAGCCTTACTTCAGTAGGCTTTACTCGCCTGCATCTGATCTCACAGGACAGCTTTTCAAATAACTGTTCACCAAGAATGCAGAAATGCGGCTTTTAAACGAACGCTGAACTATAATAAAAATTTGTGATAAACTGACTACAATTCTCGCTTTGTACTGCAAATTAACTGCAACACAGTCATGTCGTAAAAGCTGAATCCCATTCAGGTGATAGTGTGTTGCATTAAATACTTCAGACGACATTTAAGCAATTAAAATTACTGTCGATTACAAAGGTGAAAAACCACCCCTTCACTGTTACATCGATCAAACCTAAAAGCTAACAGACATTCCTGAGTCTCTTGTCAGGGCGGATGAAACAGTTGGAGAAAATAAAAAAGACAGACAGAAAAGTATCTGTTATACGTGTGCAGTTATGTCTGAAAGGCAAGATTAATATATTATCAACATGCAAAGTTAAATAAAAACAATTGAAAAATGAATATTAATTTGTCCTCTCATTTATGAAAATACTGCTCTTTACTAAATGTTAAGGATCTGCACAAATATACTGCACGACCTCTGAATAACTTGAGAGAAATTTCAAAATTAAAAAGGCCCCAACACTTTGTACCACCTCCATGCAGAACATCAAGCATCCCATGTTTCAAATAAAAACTGAAGATATTAAAGCAGCTTTAATGAGGTGTTGAGGTTGCTCTCACTACCGGAGAGAGACTGCTTGTGTCTGAGAGTGAGCGCTCAGTTTTAAATTACAGTCCACAGTCGTGTCACAGCGCACACTTTCCGGCTCTCCTGCCTGCGAGGGCTCAGGTTCATTTAGCTCCGATAACACGTCATTCCCCTCGTCTGTATCTGCTGATCCATCTGGCTGATCATCCTGCTCCATCTCCCGAACCTCCGCCGCCTCCTCCTCTTCTTTCTCCCCTTCTTTGACTTTGTGTACAATGAAAAGATGTCTGTTGAGAGACAGTAGTGATGTGAAACACAGGCCGCAGTGAAGGCACTGAGGAGTGTTTTCATCAGTTTTATGCTGTGGTATATGCTGCTGGAACTGCGTCCTGTCCTCTGTGATGAAACCACACTTTGAACAGCGGAACTGGCTTTTCAGACGCTTCGCTGACGGCGCATCGATGCCCGAAGTGCGACCACGTTCTTCCTTATGTGCGTTCACGGCAGGTCTTTCTGATACAAGCCCCTGCAAATCACAGTCACACATTTCAAATTGATGGTTGTAAGACTCACATGTAGAATTTTGCCTGCAGTTATTATTTTGTTGTTTGTGCTGCGGGAAAAAAACACTACCTTGCCCAAAGCCTTTTTTGATTCTTGGACCGCTGTTTTCGGCATTTGGCCAAGATCAGGATTTTTGATTCCATGCATTAGACTGATGTGGTTCTTCAACGTGACACTCGTTGTGAATGTTTTCTTGGTATCCGTGCAATACCTGAAGTGTAGAAAGGGAACAGAAGTGGAATTTTGAATGATAACCTGGAATTTGCAGGTAATTTGATAGAAAACTAGGACTGTGCAGTCATTTAGCCATTTTTTAAACATAAAAATCTTACCAACAAGTATACATTTTCTTTTTTCCATCATGGTCACTTCGAATATGTCTTCTCAGACTGGTTGCAGAATTGAAAGACTGCTCACAATGTCGACATGGATACTTCTTCACTGACTGTTGAAGACAAAAAAAACAATTAAAAAGTGTGATGAGTCTGAGCTCAGGACTCATTGTCCTCAGCACCATTTCCTCATTTCAGCAGAAGGACAACAGTACCTTAGAACAGGTTGACTAATCTGTAATGTTTGCATACTTTCCATGTAGACTACATGACAAGTATGAAGGTAGAGAATTTGGGTTTTATTTTTAATTTATCCCCCCCCCCGCCGACCAAAATAAATACGCTCATACTGAGACTCAAAGCTCAATGTGAAACTTGATGACCTTGATCAATCGTCTGAAAAAGAGTTTCACAGCACATTGTGTCTACACAGGAAGTGATTCTGCACATTATCAGTAGTTTGTCAGCCCATCTGACATAATAGATACGCTTATATTTCAGTCAGTACGGGCGTCTACACAGTGATGCTTAATTAGTAGGACACAAATAGCAATATATACTGTGAGTTCAATCTGGGAACACAAAAGGCCTTATGTAACAAGTTATGTGACAAATTGACAATTCATCAAGACGCAATCAACAATATGTGTGATCTTGTAGTTGGAGATCACTGAAGTTGAAGCAGAGTGAGACACCCCATTTCATACACAGTAGTATATGTGAGCCAAGATGTTTCAAGAAAAAAATAACTCAAATGTGCAGCTGCATTACTGTTTCGGTTGAACACACACGCATTTCATCTTTGGGAATTCATGGTCTCTCACCTTTCCGTGGTTGGTCTTCACATGTGAAACATAGGACTCTCGTTCAGGGAACCACTTGAGACACTCTCCACACGTCCAGCCGGTGGGCTTCACGCGAGGTCTGCTGTCCTGCTCGGCCTTTTTTCTGGGATGTTCTGTGTGTTTAACTGGGCTTCGACTCTTCTGTTGTTGGACGGAACGAGCATCCTGGTGCCGGTCAGTGTTGCCTGTTTGTTTACTTCTCTTCTCTGTCTCTGCTGTCATGTTACCTATATGAACATCCTGCAGAACAGAAAACACGTGGCAAAAAAAAGATTGTAAGTCCTTATAATCTCCTGCACTCATGTGAGAAACATCCTAAGCTACTCCTTATTTACTCAACAACCTGTTTTTTGACAAACATGACAGACATCTTAAAGTGTTTCTGGACTGACTAGTTGATTTCTCTGCATTGTTTGCATTATATAATGCTCCCAAAGGCTCAGCTTAAAAGCCGGTTTTTGCAGTTTAACATAATTTGGATGTGAATAATGGAAATGAGTAGCTTTTTGTCATTTGTTTTGATCATGAAAGTTTCACGTTTCATATAGGTAACCAAGGACATGGATAAATGTATAGGATGTATGTATGTAATGGGAAAACATACACAATGTCTCTTTATAAAAAGTACAATCATTGCTAACCTTGAAGTGCTGCATCAACAGCTGCTTTTGTGGAAAGACCGAGTTGCATTCTGGACACTTGAACACGCACATAACACGTTTGTCTGCATTCTGATGGAAATGTTCGAAGAGTAACTGCTTTTTCTTGAACAACGTCTCACACGAACACTTAAAGATTAACCTGCAAAGGAAAAGAGAAAAACCCTTAAAATGAACCGTAAAAGTGATAACTACAGAAAGAATGTACAGCTTATACAACAGGCCAGGTCATGAGACTTTGACTTACTGAGGAGACATTTTGCTGGCACTGTGTTTATTTTTTAAATGCACTTCACAGCTGTCAGTGGTCTTGAAGGCAACTGGACAGACGGAGCACTTGTGTAAGACTTCACAGTGTTTCTCCTCGATGTGAGTCTTTTGGCCTTGAAGGGTCTTGAAAACCATATCACAATGAAGACATCTGCAAAAAAAAACCCAAAACTTAATGCCAATTTTCTGTTTGCACTGTAGTTATGTTTTTAATAAAGCCTGCCTTTCTTGTTTGCCTACTTACTTGTACCAAGCCTTGCGAGCATAATGCAGACAGTTCTCCTTGACGTGCTTCTGTATGTCTGCAGACCGACTCAGGGCGCCACACTCAGGACAGCAGTAAGGGGACTTGTGTGCGTGGACGCGATCGTGAGCTTTGAGGCTGCACTTGTTGGGTAACAACATTGAGCACACCTTACACATCTGTTTTGTGAAAGAAAATGACAGTAAAGTCAAAAATGCTAAAGGGGAAACAAGGGAAATATAAAAACACTGCTCCCAGTGCCTTTAGAAGAACAAGTCTGGAGATGTTGGATATTTTGCTTACTGTCAACAAATACCATGAAACACTAAAACCAACTGCGTCAGGTCAAGAGCTCCAGCCCCGATCCTTGTAACTGTTTAACACTTGCTCGACAACAAGTTAGTGTTGCGACTTTTGAGGTGGGAATAGTGGCTAATCTCCCCCCCTCTCTCACTATTACAATAATAACAACACTTATAGATACATATGAAGCCCAAAAAACGTTTTTCAGTACAGCCATGATGAAAAGGACTAAAAACACATATATTAGCCACGATGATGCATTGTGCGTCATGTTGCTTCAGTCCATAAATGTGGGAAATTTTGCTTTGAATCAATCCCACATCTATTCTGCCATAAATATTCACAAGAGCACTACATGTGTATCGATCCTCAGCCGAAAATAGTCCCAAAAAATGAACACAATATACTCCTGCAGTGCCCAGATGTTTAAGAAATTACTGAATCTCAATATTTTTGATCCATTTTTTAGGATTTGTATCCGAAATTACACATTGTTGGTTTTGGTCTTGTCATTGGAAATTATACAAAAAAAAAAAAAAAACTATCTCCAGCCTTATCCTTGAATATTTCAATAAAATATCTACTCACAAGTCCTTCCACATCCTCTGACGGTCTCTGGTAATGACCTGCAAGTGCTTTATAGTCAGGTAACTGCTTGTTACACTCCAGGCAACGGAGTCGGTGGCGAATGACATTGTCTGGGTATAGGGGCAGGACAGGTTGGTTTTTGGATGAGGATGACGGTGAGGTGTAGTTCACAGGGTCCACGTTCACGGGGTCAGTACAAGGCGGGGCGAACATTTGTTCCTCTGCTATGGGTTTCATATGGAGCTGTGTGCACTGCATCACCATGCCATTGTTCTTGTGCTCTCGTGCATGTGCCAACAAGGCGCACTTGTTGAAGAACACGATCGTCTTTGCACAGTGCGTGCATCCGACTTCGATGTGAACGCTCCTCCTGCCGTAATGATATGCCAGACTCCTCTCCAGCCCGAAGGAGTCCCCGCACTCGAGGCAGCAGTATCCGCGTGGTGGCAGGCTGATATTGCTCTCTGGAGGGGGGTTCAGGTTGGGCACATATGTAGGCACAGGGTTGGCATTGTTTAACAGTCTGTTTAGGGTTCCTGCTGCTGTGTTGGGAGTGCATGTGCGAGGATATGGTTTGGCTGTTTTGACCTGATGCACCAGCGGGACGGTGCTGTACACTGTAGAGGAGAGTGTGTGTTGGCTTTGTTGTTGAGAGGTGGAGCGTGCAGCTACCGAAGCAGCAACACTGTGAGGGACCAGGTTCAGACTAGCTAAGTGCATTGCTTTGGGAAGGAGGTTTGTGCTAGTTGAATGGCCTGCTGTGGCTGATCCCCTCTTTGGTTTCTGCCCCTGATGAGCACCAGATCGTTTGACAGGACCAGTAGTATTATGGAATACTGTTGGGGGCTGCGTTACGCCTGGCCTCCTGGAGCTAGCATCCAATTTGTTGTGCGAGACTCTCGGTGAAGATGTACTAGCCGGGGTACCTTTTGTTTGTATTCCAACAATGCCATCAACAGCCGCACTTTGAGACTGATGAGGAGACATGTTACAGTCAGAATCTTCACTAACCATACTCTGGGCGGGAGAGGATTCATATGCAGAATGAACTTCATCCGTTTCTGAATCTGGCAGCACACTGGTGACTGTGCGCTTGATCTGCCCAGATGTGGTTTTGATGGTCTTAATTCTGACCCTGGGTATGGCAGGGGGTGACCCGGATGCCACAGCAGGGGACGCTTTGCCACTACTATCACTGCAGATGCTTACAGGGCTATCCGAGGGCTTCATTAACCGTTTCACAGCCTCAAGTGGACTTCTGGGGCTTCGTGGGGATATAGGCACATTGGGGCTTGCTTTCATGATGTCATTATGAACTGCCGATGACTCTCTGGGATCTTTTCTAGCATTCAGAGCCACCAGAGCCTCTAGGCAAGAGGATAATTTAGATGTCTGAGATTTTACATGTGGATAGGGGGTGGGAACATCCACTGAGGCTCCTGAATTGCAGTTAGTGTCAGTAAAGTTCTGGTTTGCGAGTGGTGGGGGAAGTGCACTGTGTGTTCTCCGTGTTTTATTTGTTTCGTTGCCAACACAGATGTCAGAGGGCTCTTCACTTCTACTTTCTGTTCTGCTTTTCTGAGAGTTCTTAGGAATATCAGAGTCATTTGGACAGTCATCAAACACGCTGAGGTCCAGTTTTTTGGGATTGTCCGGGATTGAAGGTTCCACCATAACTGATGCTTCTGGGAAACAGGGTCTCTCTTTTTGATGCATTTCATCTCTACTACACTGAGTGTCTTCAGACTCAGGACTGGAGATGGGACTAAAATGAGAAAGTGACTGGGTAAATATTGGCGTCCCATCAGGTTTTTGCTGAATAGGTGCCTTTCCAAGAAGCTCTCTTGAACTCTCCCCGTTCAAAGCAGAGACAAATGACTTGGAAAAGACAGTGTTAGTTGTCTCAACCGGATCAATGGAGGTCTCCTGTCCCCTAAATCCATTCTGCAACGCTGATCCAAAACCTTCCAATGACTCCTGTCGGCTTGTGTTTTTCACAATAACACTTACAGCAGGAATATCTGCTGGTGTGACAGTTTGGTTACTCAATAAGCCATCATCCAGACATATCCCCGTGTGTTTCAGCTGACTCTCTGTCTCCTCGTGACTCCCATGGATGGGTTCTTTAGCATCCAACCCTGTGGCATCTGGGATGTCAAAGGCTGCGAGAAGATCATCAAAATCTGGGGTTTTCATGTCACCCATAGCTGCACAGGGTCATAAACCTACAAAAAGAACAAAAACAAAATTAGCTTGACTTGTTATATTTACATTCAACACCATGGGTATTGAAACCAGCGCTAAAGGGACTGTTGTCAGTATTATTACTGTTTTACAATGTGAGTAATAACTGTTTTACAGCTGGGTACTGTCTCCTATGCTAACGCTAGCTTTCTCTAGCAAGCTGAACGTTAACAAGGTCTGCTGATCTTCGTATATGCAGCTACTATTTTGTACCAAGGCATGCATTAATACACACATATATATGCAGGTAAACGTTAAATACATGCTACAATGCCCATTTCGTTAAGAAAACATCAACTCCTTCCTAGGCCGACCTGTAAGAAAGTTGTTTTGCTGTTAGCCTAGCTAACAAGAGAACGTACTGTCAGCTAACGTTAGCCGACTAGCTAACGGAGCCAAGCTAGCCAGCTGGCAATATAGCTTAGCATGATACTATCGAGCAAATAATTAACCCTTAACGATGCACAGGTGCGCTTACCATTTGATCCGATTATGTTTAACAGCTGTAGTAAATGTGCTATACAGCCAGTTAAGTGTTGGCGGTAAGTGAGTAGCAGCTACGTTTGTCTGTAGCAGGGTTTCATAGCTAGGCTACAAGCTACTAGCGTTAACTTCGTTTTCCTTTTCCTGTAACTGGGTGATTGTAGCCCTCGACTCTGACTTACAGACGATAGGCGGTGCCATGGACCTGCTCTAAGAGGAAGATGGATCCAACTTACTGTGTCCAGTGAGCCTATAAACACTGCCATTATTACATGTGGTAAGCAGTCAGAGGTGGGTTTGTGTCATGTTAATAAAATAATCAATGTATAACACATGCATGGCTGGAGACAGGGGCACATTATGAGGCACCCACCCTGTCCTGACCCATCTAGTCCTGAGATCCAGCTCCAGAACCACTGAGTCATACAGTTTCCATCATGCAACTCATGGGCGTCTGTCATTAGACCCTCACTGCTCAATAAAAATCTCAAATCCAAATGAAATAAGATCCAAATAATTTATAAAGGTGACATATATAAGATTTGGCCGCTGTTCTTCTTGTGTTGTCTGCTTAATATAAAGGTAGAGCCGTCAGCTAAATACCAAAATCACAGTGATTGTTACCAGTTGGATGTTGATCTTAGTGTCGCTTTAATAATGTTTTGTTGATCCATGTCAATTTATAATCAGAATGTCAATAAAGAAAAACCAGGCATCAGCTGCGCTGTTTGTTCTTATCAGCGGCCTGGATAAACTGTAAGTCACATGACATTACAGACAAAGATAAGGTATTGTTCTTCTGTTTGTTTTCAGTATTTTTCACAGAGGATTTCCTGGCAAGTTATATTGACACAGATGTGTAAAGGTCATGTGGAGTTGAATGCAGACAGATGATCAACAAAACTGACACCAATATTTACCACAACTCATACTGTAGCCTTGAACTGACACTAAACTAGATCCCCACCAGATTAATGTGGATTGTACCAGTATCATCTGAGGAGAAGGGGGAAGGTTCAGCTATTAGTTTTTTAAGATTCATGACCTCAGGAGCCTCTGTGTCACTGTTGTTATTTTGAAGGAATAATCCTGTAAGACAACTTTGAGGGCAAAAATCCCCATTTTTCTTCCTTCCCGCTAGTGAGGCTGTGAAGTGATGACACCGATTCCTGTGAAGTTTACAGACTCAGTGTTACAGACACACAGTGTTACAGACTCACAGGACTGCAGCACACTCACATCAGATTTAAAAAAAGCCTCTGTAGTCAGAGACTTATTAAAAGACATAATGACGCAGGATTTAACTGCAATGCAGAGTAGTGACCATATAGTGAAGGGTAACAGCGCAGTAATGTGATTTAAGAGATGAAAAAAGCTAAAAGCTATTTCATGCACATGTTTGAATTTGTAAGTCTGTGAATAAAGAAGAAAATAATTTAGATTTAAAGGTGCAATATGTAAGAATTGGCCTAATACATACTCCAAACAAAAAGGGGGCGGTATATCACCAGAGTTACCGCTGCTGCTAACTGTAGCTGCTGTTAGCGAGTTAGCTCGGTTAGCAGTGCATCCAATGGGAGCTTAGAGCAAGCCACCAGGAAGAGCACCAGGCTCTGAAGCCATCTTTGGTAGCGACCAGACAGTGTTATAACAACGTGTCTTGATGCACTGCAGGCCCAAAAAATACTTTATCCCGTAAGCTCACATTGTGAAAGAAGTGTCTGTAAAATGCTGGATAGTTTTTTTTCTTTTTTTAGCTTCACAAATCCAGCGAAACGACTCGTCGGACTATCATAATTTGAGCCATTCGGTTCAATAATAATTGGAAAGTCTAGAAAAGTTGCAAGATAAAATCAGTTTCTTCCTTATTCAAGCTAGCTGTGCGCTTAACCAGAAGTTAGCCGGCTCAGTGGGCGGAAGCTCTATGGGTCAAAAGTTTATTTTTTAAAACTTTTCAACAAAAACTTTTACAAAATGCACCTTTAAATATGATTAATTTGAGTAATGGCCAAACTTCAGCTCTGTTGTCTAAATCGTCAAATGGCGTCTGTTGGCAGACCAGTTAATGGCTTACATAAAAAGAGCGTCTTGGGTTAATAAACCGAGGCATATGGTACAAAATTCAGGACATTAAGTTCTTTCTAATGAATTTTAGGTCTGCAAGGCTTTCTGAACACAAATATCCCGGACTCTTAAACAAGGATTACTGTTTATCATATCCATCCAGACAGAACGAGCCCCCATTGAGAGTTATGAGCCACGGACGAAGCCGTTTTTATGATTTTGTGTGTGACAAGATAAAATCTGAACAGCAGCGAGTAAGAACAAATAGCCGCCATTATATCCAATCATGAACTATCAACCTGAAAGGAAAGTACAAATTGCAGTGCAATACATTTAATAGTCCAGATAACAGCTCTAACTGTTGGTTATCTGATTCTCGGGCGATAAGTCGGTGTACTTCTTCAAAATAATCATTCAGAGAGACGAGATTCTTTCATAAAAATACAAGTTAATTTGACCTTCCTTACTTCGACCCACAAAAAGCCGTCTGTGTGTATCACAGCACACATACAGGAGCGTATAACTTCACATGCTGTAGTTATACAGCATGGTCATCACTCACAAGCGTATCAAAATTGAATGAATACAATATATTTTTTGCTTGTAGACGTTAAAAAGTGAAAATGTGCCTGTTGAAATAAGATTTGATATCTTAGAGCAGGACTCTGTATCTTACTGAGATGTTACTCGTCAGGTGATTGTGTCTTATATTAAGTGTAATGTGATATTTTGACCAGAAATTACACAAATGCACAAAATTAGAAGTTTTTTCTTGAGTTTATTCACTGTAGGTTTCACTGAAGGATCATCTGTCACAAACCAAAGAGCATTTTTTAAATTATAGTATAAGTATAGTAGCTATAATCTCATCTTGTTTAATCATAATCTAATTTGTGTTTTTTGTGCATGCCAATTATTATTTAAATTCAGTAAAATTAGAAAAGAAATAATAGAAAATGTGCGTCTGAGTCTTAATCATCATGATGTTCATTCACATGCTGCTGATGCATTGTTCCTTACGAGTCTTCTTTACAAACATGAGCAATAAGCATGACTTTTTATGACTTGCATGGGTGGAGGACAACCTCCTCCAGATAAACTCATTCATGATTAATCCACTGTGTTTTCCCTGCTATTCAATCAGACACAGTAAATTCATATCTGCTAACAAGAAATCACTTATCATCTGTTGCTCCCAGTGATTTGGCGAACGTGGTCAACATCACATCTAATCAAACGTTGCCTCATAAGGTCTATTAAATCATTCCTATTGCATTATCACACTTATCACGCTTACGTCCTGTACTTCCTGGGAAGAGCGTGTCTGTTAATTAATGATAGATGCTTCATAGAGGGCAGAGTATATTTTCCCGCAGTGCTTTTTACAGCACAGCATTTGACAGCCGGGTTTAGGACGAGGCACAATGAGTAAGCCATTAGCTCTGCTTTTCTTTGAATTAAGCTGTTTGTTTTGCAGTTGTGAACTGATATTTTTCTCCCACAAAGTATGGACCGTGTGGACATATTTTAAGATTATTTTATCTCAGAGAGTACACAGAAACAGAACAACACAGCTCGTCACTTGTTTGGCATTCCTGGTTTGAGTGAGCCGAGGGTGCTTTCACAAAGTCTGCTGCACACGAAGTGAACGGTGATTGTGTTTTGTTTTTTTCAGCAGAAAGCAACGGTGTCCAGCTCAAAAACGTAATCCAAGCCAACGGAAATGGCGTGGACAACAAGGCTTTTGAAATAGAGGTATGTATCACATTTCATTTTTTTTAAAGGAAGCAGCACATTGTGATCATTGTTTTAAAAAATAAAACGTCTGTATTTTCTTAGGAGGACAATGTTATTGACACTGGCAGCCAGAACTGGGAGGATAAAAAGACTAAAAAGGGATTGGGATCATACTTGAGGTGCGTCAATTCAAGTGATTGCATTTTGTAAAGCAGAAATAATAATTGTTTTATTGAGAGTACAATACTTCTGGATGTACTGGATCACATCAAGTGCACAAAATCAAACCTCTGAAATGTTGGATTTGTTTATACTGTAAGTAAATGTACAGTAACGTACGTACAACAGAGAATCTGCTCTGTTTTATAATGCTACTGTAAAGTTTCAGACTGTTAAGATTTGATTATATTATATATATATATTATATATGACAACTTTTGAGCAAATATAGACGACTTGATATCGAATCTTTCATTATGTAAAGGAGAACATTTGTGATTTCAGTGTAGTATATATTTTGTACACAACTGGACCTCACTTCTAATTTCTCCTGTACTTCAGCCAAGTTTCCAAGCCGATTAACGCCACAGAGGATTACATCAAGGCTCACTCGAGAACCTTCAAATGCATTGTGCTGGCCATACTTGGAGCAGGTAAGAAAAAAAAAAGAAAATCTGTTTGTTTTTCTGTTAATATTGTTCTGGCAGTAGCAGTTTATTCACTAGATGTGTCCTAAACACTTTGATTATGACAAGACAAGAACAACAATGTGAGGTTTGATGTGCTCTTTGCTGTCCTACAGGTTATGTGGCTTACTTCATTGCAGCCTGTGTATTGGACTTCCAGAGGGCCACTGGTCTTGTCGTACTTACTGGTTTGGCTGTCTTTCTAAAAACGTATGAACTTTTGAAGCAGTACAAGGGCAAAAGCATCAGTCGCTGTTTCAAGCCCGCAGTTAGATGCTTTAAATCCAACTTGAAATGGCTCAAATGGTGAGTGGACGATCTTGTTTTCAGTGGCTACGCATAATGGAATCCGTTAAAAGGTAAAGGTGTGTTTCAACTGTGTTTTTCAGGGTTTTCATCTTGGCTGTCGTGGTCCTGTTGGTGGTGTGGCTCGCCTTGGACACGAGCAAGCGTCCCGAGCAGCTTATCTCGTTTGGGGGTGTGTGCATGTTCGTTGTGCTTATATTCATCTTGTCAGCACACAGGACAGCGGTGAGTCACTTCTCAGAGACGAATTATTATTGTGTTGACACACGTTCGGGTTTATCTTGCATGTTATCTCTGGTCTGTTGTGCTGAGACTTTGGATATCATTTGGCCTTGTGCCCCTATCATCTTAAGGTTTAGCAGAAATGCTTCCTTGCAATAACACAAAGTTTTATAGGGACTCCCTGATACACTGATGGTCTGACTTCTTCTACTTTTTAGGTGCAATGGAGGCCTGTGTTCTGGGGTCTCGGGATGCAGTTCTGCATTGGCCTTTTTGTCATAAGAACACAACCTGGACTCATTGCATTCGAATGGCTTGGACAACAAGTGCAGGTATTAGACTTGGATGTTGAAAAATACGCACTTTTAGTTGGAGGAACAAGCAGGTGTCAGCTTCAGTATCCACACTGATGGTTATTACACAAGCTCAGCTCTCCGTCCTCCATTGTCATCATAAATATTCAGCATACAGCTCCCAAATCATTAGTAAACATGACATTAACACGTATTTGTATGTTAAAAAAAAAAAAATATTTCATCAGGAACCTCATTACAAAAACCTTTCATTTTGTATAATATCAATAACATCTAAAATGTACATTTTAAGGTGTGATTCAGCCTTTTGAACCGGTCACGTCCTGCGTGATCCTAAAGGTTTTGTTTGCATAACAGACACTTACATACATGTTACTTACATACACAGTGTTCATTTTCTGCCAGGTCACTATATTCTTTAACTATGCTTACGTAATGTAAGCATAGTTAAATGTGCCCATACATGCTTATCTTTAGAGCACTTTATTATGCTGTTCACCCTTATTCCTGGGTTATCTAAGGATTGAGAAAGTGCAGGCATGTGGTCTTTCAATCACTTTATAATGTGTAGCTGCCACTTCATTAAAATCTAAATTAATGAGTAATTGCATCATCAATGTCATAAATGAATAGGTAGGAGAAATAAATAATCATTTGAAATAAAATAACCCACGTTTGTTCTTTGTGCTATAATTCCAGATATTCCTTGACTATACCAAAGAAGGGTCATCGTTTGTTTTTGGGGATCTGGTAGCAGACATCTTTGCCTTTCAAGTAAGTGGATGATAATGTGATTTTTCGTAACCAAACAAGATTCTAAGTTGCTGAAAGTAAATGTGTTTAATGTGAGTTTTGATTTCTTCCTCAGGCGTTGCCCATTGTTGTGTTCTTCAGCAGCATAATGTCGGTCCTTTACTTTCTGGGGATAATGCAGTGGCTCATTCTGAAGGTAAAGAAAGGTTCAAACGTGCACCTCACAGCATCGTATGTTCCTGTTGGCCTGGGTGTATATTGCTTACGCCTGCAGTGAAATACTATGACCAAGAGCCATGTGTTTTTGTGCACGCAGATCTCATGGGTTATGCAGATAACGATGGGAACCTCTCCCACAGAGACCTTGAGTGTGGCAGGCAATATATTTGTTGGGCAGGTACGCTGGCTTGATGTCTTGGCACTAGTCTGCCTACATTTGGCTTTAAAATTTAATGAGCTCCAATCTGTCAGTACTTTCTGTCATGCTTACATAAACAATCACTAATAACTGATTTAAAAAAACCTGACAATTACTCTGCTGATTTACTTTTGCTTCATGTTTTTTGTGCTTCAGACTGAGGCTCCGCTGCTGATCCGCCCCTACTTGAAGGACATGACCAAATCTGAGATCCATGCTGTTTTGACTGGCGGATTTGCCACAATTGCAGGCAGTGTCATGGGGGCATTCATCTCATTTGGGGTGAGATGAAGCTGTTTTCACAACACACCACATAATACATATGGCACATTTCATGCAAAAGATGCAATCAAATATGCTCAACAAAATATAAAAAACACAAAAACAGCAACATTAAACTGAGACAATAAAATAAATGAGACATTTGAAAAGAAAGGAGATCACTAGTTACTTAATAATAATTATTATATATTGTACGTGTAAAACTGTATCTTGGTAAAGCCAGGCTTACTTTCCTTTTAAAAGATATGAATCTAGATTGAGAGAGTCCAGAGTCTGGGGCTGTATAAATGAAATGCAGCATCGCCAGCAACTTCAGTTCATGAAGGGAGGAATTGTTAATGAGGGAGTGTCAGCACAAATCAGACATTTGTTCAGAACATGAACTGTGAGGAGGCCAGCGATTTAATCCCGAATGAGAGGGTGAACTGAATTCAAAACAGTGAGAGGCACCTTCAATTATTTCTATGGTGACAAGCAGCCAGTTTGCAGCTTTTAGTCTGGGGACAAGGTGTGCCCTTGGTTTTATGTTGAGGAAGCTCCTGGCTGCAAAATTTTGAAGCAGTTGTAGATAAGAGTCTGAAGGCCTGTAAAAAGTGGAATACAGTTATTGTAAATAAATGTGTTCAGAGTTGTGCTGTGAGAAAAAAGTCACTTAGTGGACTTAAGATACCATGTTTGCGCATGATTGAGCCTCCTGGCAGAAAAGAACGGGGCCCAGGACTGAACACCCCAGTGGAAACTACATAGTTTCAACCTGTAAGATATGAACCTGGCACAAATTGAGCCAAAGAGCCCAACCCATTTCTCTTAAATTGAAGCCAATAAAGCTGAAAGCTGAAGATTAACATCATGCATAATATCAAATACTACATCTGTTGCTGATCTTTGCTCCGCTACAGCACGCTGCAATAAAAGACACCTTGTTGTATTTTGCAGATAGATGCATCTTCCTTGATATCAGCCTCTGTCATGGCTGCTCCTTGTGCCTTGGCCATCTCCAAGCTCTCTTACCCAGAGACAGAGGAGAGTCCCTTTAAGTCAGAGGGCAATATTAAAGTGGCTTGTGGGTGTGTATATCTGTCCCTTGGTTTATTCTCTTCCCTTTAATGATTTTTTATACTTTTTGATTTAACTTATTTTTTTTTTTACTCCCTAGAGATGAAAAGAACATTCTGGAGGCTGCGAGCAGTGGAGCATCGGCTTCAATAGGTCTTGTTGCCAACATTGCAGCAAATCTGATCGCCTTTCTCGCCATCCTCGGCTTCATAAATGCAGCTTTGAGTTGGTTTGGAAGTATGGTGGGATATCCTGAAGTGACATTTCAGGTATGTTTTTAGCTACAAGACTGATAACTCAAGAGGGATGTTTTGATAATGTCAAATACTTTCTTGGATTTTTAAAAAATCTGATGTATCTGTTTGGCCCTGGTGTAATATCAAAAGAGCTTTTTAAATTATTATTTCTGTTAAAACCAAAACCAAAATCTTTTTAATGATATTTCTCATTTTTTAGTAATTATTCTGAGATATACATATATTTATTTAAAACTTGCTTCTACTGTAAATTTAACAAGTGAGTCTCACAATGTTCAAATAAAGGTGTCTCTCTGTGTCCACAGCTGATTTGCTCTTACGTCTTCATGCCTATTGCCTTTATGATGGGAGTGCCATATGAAGACAGTTTCATCGTGGCTGAACTAATCGGCACAAAGCTCTTCCTCAATGAGTTTGTGGCCTATCAGAAATTATCTGAACTGAGTAGCAACAGGATCAGTGGACTTGGTGAAGAATCGATATCTGTGAGTGAATGTTGTTCACTGGAGTTTAAATGTTGTCAGTGTGGGTGTGCGACAAGTATAAATTCCTAAAGCACTGCACAAAACACGAAGTGGAAGGGAGACGATTTTACGCAATGCAAAAATAACGCTGCAGGATTTTGTTCTTTGCTGTTTCAGGTCCGATCAGAAATTATCACCACCTATGCTCTTTGTGGGTTTGCCAATTTCAGCTCACTGGGCATTGTGATCGGAGGCCTGTGTGAGTATTTTATCTTGAGTAACCACAGGGCAAAAAACAAACAAACAAAAAAGTCGTTTATCCCTCAGCAACAATTTTTGACGCAGACTATTTTCTTTTATCAAAGCCTCTATATGCCCATCCAGAAGAAGTGACATCTCGTCCCTGGTGCTGAGAGCTATGCTCACTGGGACTTGTGTATCTCTTGTCAATGCTTGTATTGCAGGTAAGAGCTTTTGAATTGAACTAGCAGTGCAGTTTAGCTTGTTTCATATTGTACTGCAACTGAGTAGCTGTTTCACTTTTTTTTCTTAGGGATCCTATTTATTCCTCCACTTGACTGCGTGGAGCTGTTCAAGGTATCTGTTTTCAATGCCACAAATGCAGATGTACAAACTTGCTGTGAAGACCTCTTCACAAGGTGAGCATGTAGACTTTCATTACAAAGATACTTTCTGGTGGCTGGGATAATCTTGGGAAAACATCGGTTATACACAGGGTCAGTAGATTGCCCCATATCGTAGAAAGTGAGATTTCCATGTCTTTTGTGATTTTAAGCGCTGTATCTTAGGCAACTGGACTTATTTCAGTTTCTTGATCTCATCCAAGAGGCTTCTTCAGTTCACTTTCGTGATTATAAAACAGAACTAAGCGCTTTGTAAATATCAAAATGCTCAATGTAGAAATGCACACATCCCATATTCAGAAACTTTTCCTTAAAATGAGCTGTCAGGACTTCTATAAGTTATGATGTCACAACGATATAACCACCACCCTCAGCCATGCCCCTAACATGGCTGTGGTTGCAGAGCTGATGCCTAAAAACAAAGTGGGCGGTGCCTGCTCAGGCCTATTAAAGCTGACTAATCAGAGCAAGCTGGGCTTTTTGGGAGGGTGGCCTAAAAGAGACAGGAGCATTCAGACAGCGGGTTAAAACGAGGTTTTTTAGACACTTACGCATGTAAACATTTTCTAGTAGACATCCAAAATGAACATATGTACCTGAAACTGAACATTATATGGCACCTTTAATGTGAAATCAAATGGTTCTGATATGTATCTGATTTGTGGTTATTTGGACTTAAATCTCAAATTGATTCTTTTGCAGCGCTCTCGGCAATGGGACATTTGAAGGATCATGGAGCACAGTAGCAAATGCCACAATGTATTTGTCTAAATGTTGTCAGTGTTGTGGGCTTCCTTCTCTGAACGTTTGTAGTTAGAGGAGAAAAATACATGTCAGTGTCTGTTTTTATACTGTAGTTAATTTGTTTCTCCATGTTTGTATATTTGTGTCGTACTTTATGTAAAAATGTATATGCACGTTTTAAAAATGATTGTAAATTTCATGTATTATATTGTAAATTAATTCACATATTGGCTTTTATTTAACGCCAAGGATTCAAAGGACACACCTTTAGAAATATACCTCAGTATGTATTCAGGCATCAACAGTTTGATAAATGTAAATATTTTAAAATAAACCAATTATTTCATAATGTTATTGATGATGATACACTCAGTAATACTTTTTGACTATATAAAACTGTGAAAATGAAAACGTGTGCTCTGCTCGGATTCAAATGTTGATGAATGTAAATATTTCAAAATAAAACCAATTATTTCATAAAGTTCTTGATAACGATACACACAGTTATACTTTTTGACTATATAAAACTCTGAAAATAAAAACGTGAGCTCTGCTTGGACACAAATGTTTTACGTATTTATTAAAAAAAAACATAAGCTGACATGATGTAACATGAATGAGACAGCACACATTGTAAACACACATTTATGCTTCTTTCCTAATTACTCATTCATTGACTCACTCACACACTCCCTCACACGTTTGGATTTTCTTCACACTACTTCAGATATTTAGTGCTTTGACTTTATATACACATAAATACAACAGATTGTTTGCATGACACCACACCTTAACATCACAGTGCTTTGAACGTCATCTGCTGATCGAAAAATGTCATCCTCATTTTCCAACATTTTTTTTCTTTCTTTTTAGAGAATTTGGGTTTACTATCATAAAATAAAATCATGCAATTACAGTTTTTTTTTATGCGAGGGTAGCTAATGTTTAATGTGGCTATTTGGGCTCATTTGTAGACTCTGGTTGATCATTAACCAACTATCCTTTACAGAAGTTCCTGTAAAGTTCATCATTGTTGGAAATTCCTAAGACTCCTTTAACCACGAATATCTGTGCCAACTCACAGATAGATAGAGATAACTGAAAAGCTTTCATTCTACTTTTTATTCAGTCCACGCTGGCTTTGCATCTCGTAAAAAAAGAGCAGAATAAAAAGAATAGGCAATGCTTAAGATTGATCGTGTTACTACTGACCAACTGCAAAACTCAGCTCTCTTGCTCAGTTAAAAGTGATTTCTAGTTGTGGAAAAATTTCACAGATTTCATGCAGAGAACGTTACTTAGTGATCAATATCCTGCTCTTTCGGTTATTTTGCTCAGTGGGCATTTATCCCCACAGTCCATAGGTCAGGTGCAAATGATTGTGTGGAGCTCAATTAGCAGCTTTCCATGTGACTGGGAACACACTTGTGTGTTTGCATGTCAATGAGCGTGAGCGTACCGTAGTTAAAGAGTTTACTGATAAGCCCCTTACTGCTCATGGCTTTGACAGCAGCATTCACCAGCATATATTTTAAAAGAGGAATTATTAAAGACACAGACACGACAGATACAAAGTACTCAAAAACTACTCAAAATGAATGCCAAAAACAAAGTGCACACAAACATCTTTGACCTGATTACGGTGCTGTACTTCAACAACGTGAGCTCTGAAAAGAAATGCTGTTCAAATGCCACCCTTAAATACCATTTCCAAAATAAACTTTATGCCTTTCACACATACTGTACATCACAGATGAACATATGGCATTTAGTACGGATACATTACCTCAGCCCCCTCAGTGGCTGAAGCTTTATTCTGCATAATGTCTTTAAATCAAACCATTAAAACGGTTTGACAAATTGTGTTTGGAGAGTTTTGTCCACTCATAGAGCTGATAAGACTCTGAAGCAAGTGCTTCAAACCATTCAGTAGTGTATATGTCAACTCTAATGTGGCCCAGTGTTGCTTTTCATACCGTTAAAGTTAAAAACACTGATTTTGCTGTTTAGCATTTGTGAGCTATAAGGTCAAAAACCCTGTGCCCAATGCTGCAAACATTCTCATAAACATTAGAACGGATGTCGCATATTGTAACATTAATGGTGACTGAGGTCACAACCGTTCTTTATGACAAGTCAGGTCAATGAACCGTTCCTTTTCTTACAATCTTAACTCTTCAAGTCCTTGCTGGCTTTGGTAACTGGAAAGAAACAGGTAATACTAAACCATTAAAAGCATCAAAATCTTGCTTGACACAAAAGGGGTGGTTTTTCCTACCTCCTTTCAAGAACATCAACGGTTTCTGCAGGCATGGGTTTGGCACCTGATTTATTGTCCTCGGTCTCCTGAACTTTTCTGGGTACCTTTGGGCTAGAATTTGCTTTTCTCCTCATCTGAGGGCTTTGTCCTTTCCGCTGCAGCTGTGGGCTGTTAGAGCCCAACTTGCGGTTGAGCAGAGGGCTCCTGGAGCCCTTTATCTTGGTGGGCTGCAGACTATCCATAGTCTTAAGTGACCTCAGGCCAAGAAGTCCGCAGTAGTAGTTGCACTGATGGTGCGTCAGGAACTGTTCGAATACTTCAGGAGAGCCATACTCCGTCAGTCCTTGGTATCTAAAAGGAAAAGAAAAACGTTTTATTCCGGCTATTATAATAGACCACAAACAATAACATGTGCATGTACACGTTTAGATACAAACCCTTTAGACTTGGTCACAACTTTAACATTTGTAATCTTCGTTTCAACACCTGCAAAGAGGAGGAAGATTATTAATATTATTATTATATATAGATAAATGGCCACTAACTTTGTATGTGTCTTACCATCTAGCCGAGTGACCAACAAATTGCCGTGCGTCCACTGATGGATCCAGTGCTGGAGGGTGCTGCATTTCTGCTCCACCTCGGAAGTGGTTCGTGTAATCAGCTTGCCTTTAGGATCCATCGTACAATAGTGAAGGAAGGCACCCTTAAGATCAGCCTCCACTGTGGCATAAGGCACAGAGTTTGCAGGCCGGTACATCAGATACTGAGGAATCACTCTGTGGGAAACACAAAGGAATAGTGGGTGGATCACAAGAAGCAGTGTCGTAGATTTTAACAGGAATCAATTATCAGAGCCACTGTATAAAAAGTTTGGTACGTACTCTAGTGAACAGCCAAAGTTCTCAATAACTCTTGCTTCAGCAGCAAAGATTTTACAGTATTCCCGAATCATGTTTTGGACTTTACATTCCTGGCAACACAAACAGATTAACAGAGCAAGTTAATGTACTGCAGTTACAATAACTAGGAATTTATTGGCAGCAATTTACTGAGCATTCATAGACAATAAATACTCACTTGCTTAGTAATCTCTATATTTCTCTCGGCAAGATTGCTCTCCTGTTTGGTCCCATAGGCGATGGGGTTTTGAACTTTGATGATGCAGGCGCTCCCAGACTCAAAGATGGGATCAAGGCCGTAAATGACCTTCACTCTGCTGGTTTTGTGAGCGCATCCCTCCCCGATGTTCACCGCTTCGGTCATGATGCGGCCAAAGTACTTGTCGCCCCAGTTGCCAGAGTCAGCAAGCCCTCTACTGAACAACAGCGGGGTCATCTCGATCTCCTCTCCGACTAAAAGAAAACAGAAACAAATATTTAGAATGAGAAATAATTTATACAAAATGAAAAGTTGATATTGTAGATAATTTACTCTGAAACATTACCTTCCAGATCATCTTTTAGTAATATCTCAGACAGAACTGTAAAACAGAAAACAAAGACTCATAAAAGCACAGCTGAAAATATATGATGTAGATTTCACACTTGATGTCTTCAGGCACTTACTGTCCTCGCTGAGCAGGTAGTCAGTGGTGTCAGTCCCATATTCATTACTGATCGAGCAGCCATATACCCCACAGTCTTGGCTGGATGCTAGGACAATAGCCAGAGCTACTTGGCTTTCATCTCCTCCACTTGGGTGACGAAAAAATGGAAAAATACACAATCATAAACGAGTTGATTGCCTCATCAGAGTTGTACCAAACTTGAAAGATTCAACAACAACCCACAAGGTGTCACTGTGAGACAAGAAGGTCGTGTTTGCTGACACAGCAGCCAGTAGCACATATATAGACTTTTAATGCCCCCTGGAGATGAGAAAAATATTGTGTCAGGTTACAGTTTCTGTGTCTAGCCAGAGATTCACCTCTCTGTGTCACAGCTGTGGGGTTCACAGTCACATGAGCAGGGCTCTCTCTCTCTGCAGTGAGAATATGAGAATGACAGAGGGCCACAGGATGCACTCTGAGGCCCCAAAAAACATCCTGAAGCAACATTGTTTCACATTTGGATCCTGCCCATTTTTACCAGTCACACTGGATGGAAATTTTTAGAATAATTGCAGTGAAAAAGGAGCCAAGTAATGATGTTAATACAATGTGAACACCAGGTGATACTTCGTGTTACAGGTGGTTGGAGCAGTGTTGATGTTGTAAGACAAGAAGGGGATTTACCTTCTCTTCACCTCTAGTATTTCTTCCTCATCTCTCAACCACTTTATGGTTGAGTCACTGAGCACGTTGAAGAACTGGCACCACAGCTTCAGGTGTCCAGAGGCATCCGGGAATGGCTCCCCCCTGATCTTGCGGATGACCTGTGGAGCTGGTGGTGCATGAGAGAGAAGGGGTGCCAAAGTAAATATATACTGTACTCGAGAGAGTGGAGGCTTTCTAATGTTTCCACCTCCTCAGACACCAATGCACTGATCAGGCATGTGTTTAGGCAAACATTAAAAAACATGCAGTTTTTCATAGAACCGTTTGTGTTGTGATATTTTGTGGAAACTACACAAAATGAAACAAATCCTGTGGAACTTTTTGTGTGGTTGCTAGTTTGTGTTACATTAGCTGCTGTTGCTCTCTGTTGGTGGAGTGGAGAGAGGAACTAAGATGAGGTCACAGAAAATCTGACCTGAGTCCTTCACAAACAAATCCACAGCAAAGAGGCATTAAACAACTCAAATAAATCGCCCACAGGCTTGTAAAGGCAACTGAGAGAGACGGGGAAGGTCTCATTTTTCACATCCTGTTACAATTTGCTCACATATGGCCGATAACAACATGTAAATTACCACAAATTGTTCCATAGAGCCCCTTTAATGCAGCCCTTATTAGGAAACATGCAGAACTTGTTCGCACAATATCTAACAAGATAAAAAATAATTCCATCTTTTAGGACTGAATGATTAATTCTTTACCTTTCAGAGGGTCCAGCTTCTTCTCAGCTGGTTTTTCCTCTCGTTTGGTGCTGACTGGTTCTTCTGTGGGAGTCTCCTCCACGACTTTTGGCACCTCCAAGGTGACCTTCCTGCGGCTCAGCAGCGGAGAGCGCCTCTCCATTGGTGGGGTATTTTGCCCCGTGGGAGCTTGTAGTAACGCGGCTCTGCGAGCCTGGCTGGGTGACATGTAGGGGCTTTCTTTCTTGCCTTGAGTGTCGAGTGCACCAACCACTGCTCCTTCTACATCTTCTTTAGGTTTTGTGATGAAGATTTTGCGACGGGCTCCGGATGCCAACTCCTCAGGCGTGGCAGAGCGTATGAGTGACAGACTGTCTCTGCGTTTCAGCCGGGGACTGCTTTCACAGGAGAGGGATGATGTTGGTGTTGAGCCTCCGCTTAGATCATCATCCACCTTGTCACTCTGACGGTCACCGACAGTGTCTGAGTCTGGGGAGGATCTGGACATGAACTTGCGGAGACTGGCCGGACTCAGTGATGGATGTGTCGGAGGTTTAGAGCAGAGTCTCTCAACAGATGATCTGTTTCTTTGAAGATCCTCAACAGACACAGAGTTTTCTATCTTGGGCTCTTTAAGGGGTTTTGTCTTCAGGGTTTCAGGGACAATGTTGTCTTCTGTTGTTTTACTGAATGATGGCCCATTCTCACCAACCTTTGGTATTAGACCTTCAAATAGCATTGAAGAAGTGTTCTCTTTTATCATCTTTTCTGACATTTCTTCTAGGTTCTCTTTTCTGCTTTGAGTTTTTTCAGGCTTGATGGTCATACTATTTTCAACATCATGCTTTGTTCCTCTTTGCGTGGCAGCAGAAGTTTCTGTTTCTGACTCACTTTGAGTGGACAGTGTGAGTGCAGAATCACTTTCATGACAAGTGACAGAGATTGGTGGGACCACAAACGAAGGCACTGCTGATGTTTCGAAAGGCTGTGGGGCATCTGAAACATGGGTGTTTACATAACCATCATCCTCCTTGTCATCAGTACATGAAACACTTATAAGAGGAATTGATGCAAAGTCCATCTGAGGGAGCTGTTCACTACTTTTCATGCGAGCCTGATCCTGCTCAAACGTTTCTGTCTTGTCATCTAATTGCGCAATTTCCTTTACTTTATCTGTGGGTGAGAGGTTATAATCATTCTGCATACCTTTCTGCGTGGGCAACAAACTTGAAGAATCAGCCATGCTCTGGTCTTGGATCATTGCCACGGACACATGAATTGCATCATGTTTTGGCATAAAAGCAGACTCTGATTTTTGCTTGTTTTGTGAAAAAATAGCCGGTGGCAGAGTACACTCTTTGAGCTCAGGCTCCACGATTTCAATTTTTGGGATTACAAAATGTTCATTGGGGTTTACATCCGGTGCATTTGGTTTGTTATAATCATTCTGCATACCTTTCTGCGTGGGCAACAAACTTTGAGAATCAGCCTTGCCCTGGTCTTGAGTTATTACCGCTGACACATGAGTTGCATCATGTTTTGGCATAACAGCAGACTCTGACTTTTCCTTGTTTTGTGAAAAAATAGCCGGTGGCAGAGTACACTCTTTGAGCTCAGGCTCCATGATTTCAATTTTTGGGATTACAAAATGTTCATTGGGGTTTACATCCGGTGCATTTGGTTTGATGTAATCGTTCGTCATACCTTTCTGTGTGGGCAACACACTTTGAGAATCAGCTTTGCCCTGGTCTTGAGGTATTACCGCTGACACATGAGTTGCATCATGTTTTTGCATAACAGCAGCCTCTGATTCTTGCTTGTTTTGTGACAAAATAGTGAGTGGCAGAGTACACTCTTTGAGCTCAGGGTCCATTATTGCAATTTTTGGGATTACAAATTGTTTATTTGGGTTTACATCTGGCACAGCTGGTTTAATATCTGGTGTGTCTTCAGTAGTAGATATTTGGATTTGTGGAATATTCTCTGAAGGCCAATCCTGTGGTCTCTCACTGTCACCGTCTGACTCATCAAACTTCTCTACTTTCATTGGATCCTTCTCTGTCTCCACTTCAAATGGTAAACTCTCATTCCTTGCTTCACTGCTCTTACCTTCTAAAATCGCCGGCTCTTGTGTTTTCTTGCATGAACTAACGTCTAAATCTTTCTCTAAAGCAGAAATCAATACCTCTTTCAATTCACTTCTCTCTTCACTGCCTCTAAAACCTGAGTTAGGACTCAGTATTGTACTGACGTTTTGGACCTCTGCGCTTTCCTCTAGTATTGAAGAGGCACATTCTTGCTGTATTTTTAGGTCACCCTTCTCTAAACTCTCCGGGGCGGCAGTGGGCGGAAATCCTATATTCATTTCCTGAATCAGAGAAGCATGTTCAGCTTCCTTTACATGATCTCTCTCTACACTGTAGGCTGCCACAGTAGACGGGGGTAAAAGCACCTGATCTGGTGTTTTAGATTCGCACAGCTTTATGCTCTCTTCCAGTGAAGATGTCGTTAATTCTGTAATCTCAGATCTGTTTATAACTGAGCGTGGCTGTTTGTTTGATTTCACTTCAGCTTTCTCTTCCTCACTTAACTTTTTAGAAGAAAGGCCCTCCTCTGCTTCCTCTGGTGGGACATCTTTGCCAATCTTATCACCACTCGTATCCTCTTCTTCTTGCAAAGTGTTAGTGGGTGTTTCTCCAAGGTTGTGGCTGTCCGACCCTGAGATAACACTGTAGGGGGGAGTCCAGCTTTCTTCCAAACTAGTGATGGTGGGTGTAGGGGAGGATTCCTCTTCATTAGGGGTTTGGGTTTGTGGCAAGACAGATATATCTTCCTTAGGTGAAGACTCATTTGTTGCAGCCTGATGAATAGGTTGTGGTGAAACTACCAGGCAACCTGGCTCTTGCTGGTGTACAGAAACCTCTGAGACTGCCTGAGATTCAGCCTGATGGAAAGTAAACAAACCATTTTAGATACACCAGTGTCTGCCTTACACAATGAACTCTATGAATGCACATGCCTCACATGCATGCAAAATATTATTAACAGTCAAATTTGTTAGAGACCGAACAGGAAAAAACATTCAGTGTCATGTTGAGGAGTTAAAATATTTTTTAAGAAGCTTGTTATGGTGAAGTTACTGTGGTGACCTTTGACAGTGTGACTCTGTGACACTTTTAGAATGAGACACATTTACCGACCATAAATCAACAGATGTATGAGTCTAACAAAGCGACACTGCACTGCAGTGTTATATCTCCTACAGACAGGGACAGCCCTGTTGTCAGTCTGCAGACAAAGTTGATCAATACTAGTTATTAGGTAGACAAATAAACAGCTCCGAAGATATGCGGAAGTAAGTCAATATATTCTTGGGTTATATGGTCTGACAGTTTATTTTGGGAACTGCTTTACTTCATGTCACGTGCAAGGTGGCTGAAACCAGGTGTTTACACATGCAGTGGTCCAATAAAATGTTGAAGTAAGCCTTACCCTTAGCAAACAGGGTTTATATTTTTTTTGTTGAAAATTCTTTGAACATCCATTTTAAACTAACTTTTATGTCAATAATTTAAGCATTCAAAGCGTGTGCTTGTGTTTTTTGCAGCTAATGTTGAAACACGGACAGGGGAAATCCCAGAGAACTGACACACGTGTGCTGTTTACACAAAGAACCTGCTGGGCAAGAAACAAGTCCTAACATGCCTGATTCACATACATCCGTTGTGCAAGTTCATGGGATATTAAAAAAAAAGCAGGATTTTCCTGAAAAAGAATTAAATTTGAGCATACATAGCAGTGAAGAGAAAATGTATAAGTAAGTCACTGGGGTTTTTCCCCCTCACTGCCCCAGTTTTAGCCGTTGAAACAGTGACAATTAATGCAGTAGAGTAATGAAAGCACATGTTGCCTCGTGACAACATGTTTGGATGGCAGTATCTACCAAGAAAAAAAGAAGTTGCTGCTTTCGATGGAAGGGAACTGGTGTCATGTTGAGTCTAAAAATGAAGCCGTGGTCTTCGGGACACCTCTGTGTGTAAACGCACTCATGAGATAAAAACATTGTTCCGATACAACGTGTGACTTCCTCCAACTCATCATTCATTAAGAATATTCCATCATCACAACAAAGGTAGTTCCACATTATGGACAGACTGATCTGCAGGTGGATGTTTAAAAGTAGCAGTTCCCTTTTCCACGTCATCTCATTGTGTAAGTGAATGTTAATGCACAATGTAAAGTTCAATACATATGCTGTTTAAGTGCACAGTTCATAGAATTCATAAGACAATTCATAGACGCTAAATATATTTGGATTTTAATCAATTATGGGATTGTCTAATAGGGATAACAATTATTACATTTTCAGCAACATTTTTGGATTGATGGGTTAAAATAACGACCAAATCGTTCACAAAATTCTTCCCAACCTTCTCCTCGAGCAAGCAGGCAAATTGAATAAGATATGCAGAAACAGAAATAACATTCTAATAATAGCTGTAATATTGATACTGATTTATGATACGTGCAACTTAAACCATCTGTCAACCACTTCAAATTAAGATTCGATCTTTGAAAACAAATGTATGCTCACAGGGTTTGGCCATGCACTTCAGTGGATTTCAATTTAATATGGCCACTATAATTAACTGCTTTTCATAAACTATTACAAAACTCACATAAATAAGTGATTTATTTTAAAGGTCTAGAATTTTGCCAGAATTCAAAGCTAGCCTCAAAAATATAGGAGGCAGCATATCAACAGACTAGCCGTCTATGCTTGGCTGCAGCTAGCTACCTTTAGCTAATTAGCTCATGGCTCGGTTAGCCATGGTGGCGGTGGCTCTTGAGTTTGTCTAGACTGGGATGGCAGACGAGGCCCATCTCTACTGGATTTGGTAGCTTGACCTGAGAGTTTGGTAAAAGTTTATTTAAAAGTTTATTTTGGTTATTTATTCTGCTAAGAGGTGGCATATATCTGGCAGCATATATCTCTATGCCTCTTTGCTGGTATGTGACAGTAAAAGACAAGACGGACCATACACAATACATACACGTCAACACTGTTGTTTCTTCACTGTTGATAATGTTAGTTCATTTTTTGAATGTTTTAAACAAACAAACAAACAAGCAAAAAATCTGGTGATATCTTCCAAATTGCTAATAACTTAATGACGTTAATGTTATGGGGAAAATAACAAAGCTTGGCTTTGGATGAAGTTACATGGTCATGTATTTACAGCATATAATAGAGTTTCAGTCTTTCACTTCAAAGAAAGACATAAAACAAATCCATATTCAAAAGCCGAGAGTCTTACAGTCACATGGTCAAACTGTACTAAACCATTGCAACCCTAAATATAACAACAACTATTCATCACTGAGTATGCTTATCAGCTTCTAACTGGTGTTAACTGTACAGCCTGTTTATCATAGCGTGACAGTCCTAATCCCTCACACATGAAAGACATGGAACCATTCTCCAAACTGAACAGCGAGTTGACAGAAGTACTGCCCTCTTCCCTCTTCTTTAAATGAGGAAGGGTGGGGGAAGGAGGAATGTGGTCAATGTGACGAGGCCCTCCTTTCCTGCTGAGACCTGCCGCAGAACTGAATCTACTCCCTGTCACTCTGTCATGCAGAGCCCTGTTTGTAACGTGAGAGCCTCCTCTGACATTCAGGTTTCATCATGATCTCTGACGCACTGGTGTCCCACTCATCGCAGCCAACATCTCACATATTCCCCATCCAATCTTACAGTGTGCAGTATAGACACAACATCCCCCACCCCCACATATATTGAGTGCAAGTTGCCCCAGTTCTTATGGTTCCCAGTTTCCTCTACACTATCTTGTTTGGCTTGATGCTCTTCAGAGATATTGGTGCAGTATAACCACAGTCTCACGTGGCCAGGCTGACTCACCTCGACGGTTGCTTATCACACATATTGTACTGTATGTTTCAAAGCAGTTGTATTGTCTGACTGTCCTATACTGCCATGAATATAACATCTAACTTTGCTTCTCATCCACCACAAACAGCAGCAGCTCAAGTTCTGAACTGTGTCATAGTTGACATAGTTCAGGCTTTGGCCCTGACCTAGCTCATCTTGTACTATCTTGTCAAACAAATGCAGCCTATATTTAAATCTCAAGTGGCAGTCAGCTGCTCTGAAAGACCACTGCACGTACCTTAGTGAGAACTTGAAGCCCGGACAATGACATTTCTTCACCTGGACTGCTGACCCCTGGCCCAACAGACACCTCCATGGCCTCTACAGCATCCTCAGCCTCCTTGACACTCTGGCCTTTGGACTCCTCTCTCCTCTCAGCTGCCTTATATTCGTTTAGCTCCGACTGTTGTTCTATATCCACAGTTTCTGAAGGCTGCTTTGGTTCATCTGTTTCCATAGGCACAACGTCCTCTGCAAGGGGCTTGCACACTTGATTATGCTCTGGTTGGAGCTGAAAGGATGGTGGCATTTCCGGTTCAGAAGGCAATTGGTCAAACTCTCTCTCCTTGTTCTCAACATAATCATGAGAGTCCTTCTTACCCTTACCGAAGAGGAAGTCCTTGACTGAGTGGAGCATTGAGGAGATGGATGCCTGGATGTTGTGGTGGTCCTGATCCTTATGAGCCTTGCTGTGATGTTTGACCTCTGAACCATGTTTTGTGTATGGTACTGTATATGACATCGCCACTGGCCTCTCACTTTCTCTGACATCTGTGGTCAGTTCTTCTTCTCTCCTTTTCTCTCTCTCACACTCTTCCTCTCGTGCTTTTTCTTGTTCTTCACTCTCTTTTCGCATCCTCTCTTGCTCTCTCTCTTTCTCTTTACTGGCACTTACAACAGGTGTATCAGTTTCTTTAGGTTTCTCCCCTCGAGGTGAGTTCTGTTTTTCCTCAGCAGTCTGGGCCTGGAGAGTCTCTGCCAGAAATTGTGCTAAACCAATTCCTCCATCATAACAGTTCTCACCTCCATTCCCCATCATATGGCTTCTGCCATTGCTACTGCTGGTACTGCTGCTGCTGTTGTTAACCCCAGCATCTACACCATTTGTGATCTTTGGTTTCTTTTTGGCAGCAAGGTCACTGTCTTTGGATGTCACAGGGACAGTTTCCTTGACTTCAGCACTAACGCCATTTGGTTCCTCAGCAGCTCCAAGTTGCTCCACAACCTCAGGCTCCTTGACCTTTGGCAGCTCCTCTGGTTGGGGGATGTGTCGCTTTCTTGGTGGACGTTCCGGACTACTCTGCCGTTTCTCTTGAATGTTTTCTTTATCCCCCTTCTTGGTCTGCACCTCCAATTCGCTCCTCTTCTTCTCCGCTTTCTGCTTCAGCTTGGCAAAGAACCTCTGGTGGATCTTATACTCGTTCATGGTGCCAACCTCCAGAACTCCCGAGCAGGAAACAATACCTTTGCTATTGCTGGCTGAGGCCTGGTAGATAGCTGCATCATCCAATGTGCAGCTGAAAACAGAAACACTTGTTTATCTCTTATTATAGTGTTAATATTTGCACAAGAAAATGCTGCATTTCTAATAATTTGAACAATAGATGGATTATTCTAAGTTGTGTTACATACTTGTAAATATGAAGGGTGTGGGTTTTTCCGTTACGACGAATTTCATATTTTGGGAGTCCACAATATCGGTCCATTTCCATATCATCTTTATACCATTTCAGTTCTGGAGCTGGGTAACCTAAAGACATGGATAAACTATAATGAACTGATTGTCTTTGGGTTATAAACAATACATTCCAAGAACTGCAAAGCACTATTTATGAACATTTGCTACATGCATGTCCTAAGAAGTAGTCTGCACTTATATCATTTTATGAACCATTAATTTGGGAAGCTAGAATGGCACTCTGTATGGAGCACACCTCCACCAAGGCCCAACAGCCCCTTTATCTGTATAAAATTGTATTCATTCATAGATACCAGCCACCTAAATACATGGGAATTTTTTTTTATCCTTGCATTACTCCATGAGAAGTTAACAAAAATCTTGAATAAAGTCTTCTCTTGCAATGTTACAGAAAGTGAGATAAAATTCCTGGATCAGTCCCTTTGTCCAGATCTGCACCAAAAGTTAATGGGGTCAATTCTGGGCTGAGACCCATCTGCCAGCCAAGATCCTGGAAATCCATTCAGTATTTTTTGTACAAACCAGCCAACAACCAACACATTTGGCGGAAGTAATTATGCAGTTGACGAATCACTGTTTAGAAGCTTTGACACGCTTTGGCATGATTGTGTTGTAGCTCTTGCATCATGTTTGTGATGCGTCAGAATGGAACAGCTGCTGCCGCTGCTGCTGTTGGGTGGGTGGACCCACCCTTCAAATCCGCCTGGAGTCAAAAACAACATCCTGAAAAAACCAGCTTGAATAAAACACGGCCTGGTGTGTTTTGATAGAGCAGTTCAGGAAGTATAAAGCAGTTCATTTAGGTGCCTTCAAGGTGAACTCCTTTCTTTGTTTCCACATAACTCACATCCTCCCTCTCCACATCACTGACAATGTGGAAAGTTTCTGTTACTCCAAGAAGGCATGCAAAGAACAAGGAAGTTAAGAGTAGTCCTACCTGATACCACACAGCTGAACTTCACATTACAGTTTTCTGACACTGCCTTTGATTTCACGGTGGTCTCAAAGGAGGGCTGAATGTCCTCGGTCAGCTGAGCCATGACGCTGCACAACGTGCTCCTGGAAACAAACACTCATGAGAGTCAATTCCATGCTTTCAAATAGAAATGTCAGCGGCTTCTTCATCTCTGTGCAATACATTCCAATCAACTTTCTTAATTAAGTGGAAAGGATGTTAATGGAAATATCTGGTAGTGACGAGAGCGGGAAAGAGTGACACAGAGACGTGTGAGATGTCAGGCAAAACAAAGCTGTCAATCCAACACTGAAACCGATGTTGATCACTAAAACAGAACGCATCACTGGACAAACTGGACACTTACATTACAGTTAAAATGTCTGTTGGTGTCATTCTTGGGGGTAAACCAGTGTTTGTGGTTAAGATGTTAGTTGGGAGGAATGTTTTAAAAGTAAGGATTACCTCGTTGGTCTGTAGTGAGAATACCTTGAATAGCTATTCAGAAAGGAGGCAAATGAAGGGACGTCATTGAATCATTAAGATCTGTGAACTTACCTACCTAAACATCTGCCCTCCTTCACTTCTTATTTTTTGTAGATGAGATACAATAACACAGATAATTTATGTGATAAGTATGATTTTTGACTGACAATGTGAAGTGCTGAACAAAAATAATTCAGACAATTTCAGTTGTTTTGTGATTGTTTTAACTTGAACTCTGTCCGACCTAGATGTTTTTTCTTGACCACCGTGCAATATATATGTTTTTAAAACACAAATTCACTTCACAAGGAACAAAGATTCACGTGTTCTGCATATACATGAATTATAGATGAGGTTGTCTACCTGTTTTCAGGCCTAACATTCGAGAGGTAAGTATTACGACTTTCTGGGCGGCCATTGGAAGAGCTGCCGTCCTCTTCGCCAAAGCTGCTTGTCCTCCCATTGCCAGAATAAGTGCGAGTCATAGGCCTTCTGGAAGTCATTATCCACTGATGAAGTTCACAAAAAATGTAAAATCCAAATAAATGTATCAGCCAGTAAAAAAACTACTCTGTGGTCGAGTCCACAGCTTGTTCAGGGTTCAAGGCTCAAATTCAGTGGTGGTATCCATGTAAAAGCCCCTGGAGAAGAAAAAAGAAAAACACTTTAGAGTGGTAACAAAACCTGTTTGAAGTTAATTAGAGAAGATAAAGGATACACACTGGGTTATTTGGTTGTAGGACACTCAAAGACACAGTTCACACTCAATGCTCGTCCTTTCTAACCAAGCAAAGTACTCGCATTGGAGCGGGTTATAAATAGGATCAGCTATCAGGTTGTGGAAGGGCTGTTAGTGGTCAAACACCAATCCAAGACATGTTATCTACTTGTACGTGTTAGGACTACAATTCAGGTGTTTCTTGGTCACCTTTAAACTTTGTAAATTTTCCAACTTACCATGGAGGTGTTTTCAGAGTTGCTTTGGAGCCAGAGTCTGTGAAGAAAATCTCTGTAACCGCCTATCATAGACACGCATGTGTTGCCAGCAGGGGCCTATTTATAGCAGCCCTACAAATAGGTGCAAGAGCACATCAGATTTTCCGAAAGTAGACTTTAGTCTTAGCAAAGAAGTCTAAAAGCTAAACTGAATTCAGAGTAAAAGCTAACTATTTAAACCAGAACTAAAAATGTGCCATTTCTTTCATGGCAACACTGTAAATTATTCATTGCTTTGTTTTGATCCATCTTAAAAAGTTGGAAAAAATAGTGTCCCATCTTAATGAGACAGTGTAGAGGAGTGCATGTGGACTTGAAAAACATGTCTGTAAAATATGGTTCATGATGTAGCTGATGACCAGTGATTTATGTCCTGTGCTTTGCACAAGAGTTGTTATAGGACAGGCCCCCTCACTGCGTATTGCAACACATGGTCAAAACATAGAGACCCACTTGCTGCTCACATTTCACATCAGAGAAGGCCTGGCTGACAAAATCTATACTTTGATCTGAAGACCTGAGGGTATTTCATGAATGTGTTTGCTATAGTTTAACATCGGTCTTATTTATGTTTATGGTTTTAGACGTTGTTGTTAACTTTGTTTCTACAATCATTCTGTTATACTCTTGTGTTACAAATATTACACATGAAATGTATAATCTATCGAATACTGGACTCCCTCTTCTATATTGGCCAATATGTTTCCCTGGATTAATAAAGATTAGATAAAAAAATAAATAAATGTGGCTTCAACACAAACATAAACAAACAAAACATATCCTCAAATCAAGCACATATCTTTATTTAAACAACATACGCATTTGTAAAAATACCATATAGCCTACATTTTGTCTTCAATGTGAAAAGGATGCTAAAAGAACATAAACATTCAATTATATTAGAGTGTGACCGATACTGGATTTTTGAGGCCAATACCGATACCAATAGGGCATGAAAAATGCTGATATTGATATATCGGCCGATACAAGTAAACTACTGTATATGTATATACAGAATATAAAACATATAAACACATTTTTGCAATAATCCCACAAATGTGGTTATCAAACGCTTACTCAAAGACACGTAGCCTGTGTAACAGAGGCAGGATATTTAACAGTTTAACAAAAACACAGTAAACTCTGGTGGAAGTTGAATAATTATAAATGACCCCAAGCGTCGTTTTCTGCATTATGTGCTGAAAAAAAGGAAAATATAGGCACATATTGGTTGAAATATGCGCATATATGCCAATATTGATATATCTATGTGAATATACAGTTTAAAAGTCACGTACAATGAAGTTGAGCAATGTATGGGTGTTACAGGATTTGTTCTGCGTCCCATTTCTGTACGGCTAGGACATTGTGATGATGATCTGTATTTCATCACACAGGCTAAATATAGAATATTCAATGATTTCTCTACCTCAGTGACTGTTTTTCCAGTTCAAACATCACTTCTCTTATCTGTGTGCCTCCCTGAACTCAGCTCTGGTTTGTGATTGTACAGCACCAAAAAAGGGGCCAAATTGCTCATTACCGTAATGTCACTAAAAGTGTTCCTACTCGCATCTGCCTTACATGATTTCTACCAACTTAACCGGCGCATATTTCGCCTGTTTGGCTGTTATTCAATTCAAGACGTTTTATAATTTTAAAATCAAACATACATCTCTTTTTTTCCCACGTACAATTTGGTGAGAGACTCTTTCTTTATATCAGATGCTCCTATATTATGGGCGTGGCGGTAATGTGCGTGTCCGCCGTCTCGTTCCGGGAAAGGGGAGAGTTTTACTCGATATAATTGAAGTTATGAACATTGAGAGGAGACAAACATAACATACTCTGGCCGAGGTCCGACAGCTGCTCATCTGGTACGAGGCAGACGGCAGGTATACACTGAAACATGCGTGTTTATGGATGTCTTGGTTATTTTCTGATCTAAATCAGGACGTTTCTAAGTGAATCTCTCTCTGCGCTGTTCATTTAAAGCTCATTTCACCAGAAATGAGAAGTTAGTGGCTGAGTCTAGACATCAGTTTTAACAGTGTGTTCCTGACGTCAGTCATTTCGTAGTTTGCTTTGTTTTTTAACCATTCGGACCGGTCCAATAGGGAGTGATTGAAAAATACTGAAGTTTAAAACTTTTCATCAACTTCTTACAGTCTGGAATAAGAAGAAGAAAATGCACTGATGACTGGATCCCGACCCAAACCCTGTCGAATAATGATCAGAGGTATGTTATGTCTCCATTCAACACCACAGCCTCAATATGCAGCAATGTTTCATAATACACAGAGTGTGATTTCATTTGACTAAGATTCTCACTTGATTTGTTTCAGAAATTGTCATAGTGCGCCACCCTGTCTCTGTGTGTGTGCCTGTGAACCATCAGGTGACTCTGAGTGTCCGTGCTGAGGGCACAGGTATCCTCAAATACCAGTGGTTCACTAGTGAAGAAGAGGTATGTGGATTTTACTTTTTGCTCAAGCATTTCAAATGGCATTTGTGAAATAATGTCTACAGTGTGTGAGGATTGTGTGTCGCTGTGCTTCTACAGTACAGGTTTGATCCGGTGCACAGCTGTTTTGGTCACACTGAAACTGCTCATTTCAAAAAATGATTAATCAGCTGCTTAAAATAACAACCGAAACAAGTCCTTAAGAAATTATTTGACAATCTTGCACTCATCTTAAGCACCTCATCACGAATGCCTCTGAGATTTAACTCTTAATTTTTATTTTGTTCTGTTTTCAAGCTTCTTGGTCGCACCGAGGCAGACCTGACCATCAAAGCTAAAGACACTAAGCTCTATGTGTGCCGAGTGAATGACCACCGTGGTAACTACGAGTTCAGTGAATGGGCGAAAGTGAAGGTGTTGGACATCGATAAGTCAGGTATGCATTGAGCCATCCTCATGTCGACACATACTGCAGTGGTGTGATGGTTGTTTGTCCATATTTGCAGCACATTATTATCAGTTTTATGCATATTTCTAGTTTTCTGATGCTTCTTTTCAAACACCATCAGGTTTGCCGGTACACTGGCAGGGTGAACCACACATTGCTGTCAACCCTAAACCCCAGACAGTCCGACAAGGTACGAAACTCACCCTCCGCTGCACTGCCTTTGGCATCCCCACGCCTCACTATCAGTGGTACAGAAATGGACAGCCACTGCTGGACAAGACTGGTGACACTCTGCAGGTAAGGAAGGATGACAAACCAGTATTTACTTACCTCAGTGTTGACAGTGATTGTTTACACAGAGCTATATTTGCTGTGTCCTTACACTGACTCTGATTCATGCACCCTTCACCAACCATGCAATTCATTTGGGAAATGAGGTCAAAATTTAACCAACGTTTTGATTTATGGTTGAGTACTCTTACACGTGTAAAGAAGACAAACATGGTATGAAGATAATCATTGTGGTACTTGCAGATTGATCACACAACGGCCGAACATAGAGGGTCATACCTGTGCTCCATATCTAACGTGCTAGAGGAGAGATGGACTGAAGCAGTCGATGTTGACATAGGTAAGACATATCTCAAATTATTTTTAGCTACTCGGTAAAAGTGTATGTTTTCCCAATTTTATCATCGTGTTTTACTGTTCGACTACTTCCTTCATTTCCAATGAAATAACTCTGAAGACTGATTCCACTGATTTAGCAGTTGGACTATTTCCATTATGCTCGAGGTACTTTCCCATTTCTACAGACTAAAAAGGAAGTTGTTAGACTCCAGTACTACTTGAGCCGAGTCTTAGACCCACAACAGGAAAATGATGTAAAGTGAAACTAGTTCTTGCAGTGTTTCGTCCGTTTGTAACTCACGTTGTGGTACTGTAGGATGCTTTAAAAAAAAAAAAAAATGTAAATGGTACTGCCCTGTGGGCTCCCTCTGGAAAGAATAATCTTACTGTTGATTGTTGTTAAGCTAAAGATGTTGCGCTTCTGTTTTTTCAGTCCTTCCAGTGCAAACTGATCAGCTTCCTCCTGCAGCACTCACAGGTAGGCTACAGTTTTTTCAACCCACGCTACTTTAACTGTATTAGAGAGCAAAAGTACCATGCTCTGTATTTATATTTCACCATGTTTTAATGAGAATTATTCTGTCGTCTTTGTTTCAGCCACTGATAAAGTTGCCCTCCTTATTGGCAACTTGAATTACACCAACCACCCTAACTTGATGGCCCCTGTTATGGATGTACATGAGCTGGCCAACCTCCTGCAGCAGCTCGGCTTCAGAGTTGTTTCTCTGCTGGATCTCACCAAGGAGGAGATGGTGGCCGCTATTGAAAAGTTCACCCAGCTCCTTGACAGAGGAGTTTATGGTTGGTATAATTTGCGTATTAATCTTTTCTTTTTTTTTTATTACCTACCTTTGTCTGTTGATTAACGGTTTCAACTTCCTTGAAGAAATGCTGACAGTTATTTAATCGATCAAATATATAACTTCCTTTGTCGTGTTTTGTGGTCCTTATCTGTTGTTGTCCAGTTGTCATGAACCCACGGGTGGTTTATAGTATCTCGCTTTACACGTATGAGCGGCTGAGTGGGTAGATACACTTCTGACTCTGGCACTTTGATAATACAGTAGAAACAAAAGACACCACGTGCACAGCAATGCATTTCTTGTGGGTGCAGCTGGTACAGGGTAAACCACGGTGGACCAAAACATTTTTTTTAATATTCCAGCGCACACCGGAATTTGATTGACACGATTTTATTAACTTTCATTTTCTTATCTTATTGTAATTGTTAATTGGCACTGTAGTTTACAATTGGTCATATTGCTAAGGGGAACTAACTGTTCAACCACTATTGTTGATAAACACCAGACAGGTACACACTTTCATTATGGAGCTGTAAAATGGTGTCATGCTGTGTCAGAATGAGACAGTCTGTGACAATTCTCGAGCCGCCTTTCTCTTGCTAATAATGAAACAATGACTGAAAACTGAGAAATCACGTTTGTACTGTACTGTATAGAAATCGTGACCTTTCTCTAAGTTGCTCCCAGGATGGCAGAATATGTGCAGACAAAATGCAATGATTACAATTATTGTGGTTGTGCAGCTATAACTAAATGTGTGTTATTATCACTCCTCACAGGCCTTTTCTACTATGCGGGTCATGGGTATGAGCATGCTGGGAGGAATTACTTGGTAGCTGTTGACGCTCCACAACCATATCGACCTGAAAACTGTGTGTGCGTGCAGAGGGTCATGCTCAGCATGCAGAAAAAACGCACTGCACTGAGTGTGATCCTGCTGGATACCTGTAGAAAGTGGTAGGTGCAGTGATTCATTTCATTCACATGGGTTTTCAAATGTATTATAAACTGATGATTACACATACTTTATACAAATGTAAACCAGGATTTGTTTTGATTGCTTCATTCTTCTAAAAAATGTATATTAATTTCTAAAGGTACAACCAGGATTGCATTCCTTCAGGCATCATGCCACTGGGACCCACTGGGAATACTGTTTACGGTTATGCCACGTATGTACTTTATTCATTGTTTTTTAAATATTGAATTACACATACAGAAACCAATGCCCAAACCGGCAAATGGATTTAACAGTTCAAGCACAATTATCATCGGCCTATCTTTTGCTATGTATTCTTGAATAACGTTCTCTTTAATAACTAATGCAGATGTGAAGATGCGGAGGCTTTTGAGGTCCAGGACGGAGGGAAAAGTACTGGAATCTTCACTAAGTACTTGAACGAGCACATCCTACAGACTGACAAAGTCACACACGTCTTGGAGAGGGTGTCTGAGGGTGAGCATTTGTTTTTTGTGTACATGATAATAAATCTATGTGTAGCTGTGTATGCTGTGTTTTGTAGTAGCTGAGTGGACATGTATGCTCCTGAGAGGTTGTGGTCAATAAACACATTCATGGCTTAAACTAAAATCATTAGTGTTTGAAGTGAAACTACAAATCCACTCAAAGAATACCAAAACCTTGTCAGTAGTATTTTTATAGACTGAGTGTAAACAGATCTGAAGGGAACAAGTTGTTCTTCGATGTGCTGGGTGGAGCGCAGAAGTTTTATAATCATTGGCAAATCGTTTTAGTAGTATTGCTTTCTCAGGAGTTGTAAGTATAGCTGTGACTGAAGCCGGGGTAGGCAAGCCAAGTTGTTTGCCTGTTTGATGGATCTCTGGTAGAATAATTTTTCGAGGTACCATTAGCATGTGACCTCATTCACTGGAAATTCACACTGTTGGCGAGAGAACAGCAAGAAACCTGAGAGCTGCAGAGTGCAGGACAGCTGCGCTGCCATTTGGGCACCCATGCTACTGCTCTCATGGGTCACACATGAAATCAGCGCTATGCAGGACAGGACGCCCTGCTGAGAGTGATCTGTGTGTGTATGTGGACATAGTTACATGACAAAATAGACTACTGGTTATGACATGTTTACAACGGATTTTTCTCCTTTTTTTCCTTTGATCTCTTTGTATTTTTTATTTGAAATACCAGAGCCACGATATGGGCAGTAACTTAAAAATCTCCAGGCCTTTTGATATCTGCTCATCTTGTCTGGGACGTATTTAGAGATGGAAAAAGAGTCGAGCCGCTGGTTGCTCATCCATTATGTCAACATAGTGACGACAGCTTGCCCCGAATATCCCTGACGCCAAATCTTCTGAAAAGCCAAGCATAAATCTATATTAAATGATTTGAACATGCTTGCACTACTGGCCAGTCATTCCACCCTGTCAACCCTTAATGATTTCTATGTTTGTATTCACTAAATCTTGTGCACAGGGGTTTTCCAGAACTAATCCAGCCCAATCAATTACTGTGAATATTAACCATCTAATTTTTCAAAGTTCCCTAAGTTCCTCAAAGCTAGCAATGTGAATCTAATGAGCTTTTTTCCAAACTCACTCATTCTCCTCTTAACTGCTATTGCAAAACTCTGGCAGCCCCATGATCAAATGAGTGTGAGTCCGCAGGCTCTTGTGGTTAAAGATTTTATACAGGTTTTAGTCGTTAATGAAGTGACTGAGTAAAAAATGGGAAAACACCCGGGAGTTTTTGTATGTGAAGTTGCTGCAGAGTTTGACCATATTTACCTGCGTTTTCTCCCTCTCTTTACACCAGATCTGAGCAGAGACCCTCTTGTCAGAGGTAAGCAGGGGGTGGAGATCAAACACACCCTGAAGGAAGCTCGATCCCTTGCAGACCCAGTTCGGACCGCTGGCCACACAAGGGAGCTACACCTGCGAGATGCCTGCTGGAAACGAGCAAATGGTGAGTTGAGGAAAAATTTCTAATATGTTTCTTTTTGCTATGTTTCGGAAATTCTAGGTCAAACTGCATTGAGGACAGGATGTGTAAAATACATTCACACTCCAAATATAGTTTATTTTCCAGCAAGTAAGCCACACACACTGTTCATTTGATCCGTTGTCATTCACTCTTCCTGACACCTCCTACACTCCAGCATGTGACAAACCAAATGCAGACATTGTGGTTACAGGTGATGTTTACAGAAACATCCAAAGAAGCCCCTCGTGGTCTTTAATTAATCAAAACAGGGAAATGGTTATTTTTACAAAGTGCATGTCATAACTTCCTCAAACTTGCTTTTCCCCTCAGGCTAATCTGCGGCTAAAATTAACAGGGGCTGAAAGTCCCCAATGTGGTTAATAAAAGGCTCTGGCAAATCAGCTGTTCTATTTTAGTAATTTAATACCATAAGAATTGCAGTCACAGTAAACCTTTTTAGCCTTATGTTTTGTAAAAAATACTTTTTTCATATCCCCTTTCAGAGCTACCACGGAAGAAGCGGTTAATGTTTCTTTGCGGAGTGGAAGTGGAAGTCAGCTTCTCTGCGTTGTTCTCTAATGTGTTGGTGGCTTTTGCCACTGTGAAGACCACAGGCCCCCGGACGCAGGACTGCACGGTCACTCTGAGTAGCAAACCTGTAAGTATTTATTTTTTACTTAAAACTATCATCCTGTCAAGTTTTATTGTCATCTATATAGGCTAAGACTTAAGACATAAGACTTGTATCAAGGCACACAAAAAACACATTATAGGTAAAACAAACAAACAAAAAAAAAATATAAAAGAATTGTGCAGTATATAGAAATGTCAACTTCTCACTAGTAAAGATTGCTCTTGAGTATTTGGCACCCACTGAAGTTCCTTTCTGACAGAGTCACTAAACCGAGAAATGTGTTTAAAAATTGCAAGTTGCATCTACATCATACGTTCCACGTTGCTCACCAGTGAACGCAGTGAGTTTCCATGAGCCAGCAGGAATTTCTCAATAATGACCATTCACCCCCACGTTCCACATGTTTGAGGAAGTACTGCCCATATATGGACTTCCAGCCTGCTGCAACCACAGACAAAACAGGAACTTGTAATGGTTATCTGATGAAGTTTGATAGTGCACACTGTTGACGACAACAGCATCTGGGATCATACTGACATCTAGTGGCTGATTTATGAATGCATCTGTTTTTTTAGTGCCTATGTACAATGTATGTTTATTAATCAGTAAATTTATACATGTTTTGATGATGCTGACAAAATCTTTTCTGTTCTGGATCCTTAGCCGATGGAAGACATATTTTCCGGCCCTGGCAGGTCAGACGAGATGGACTCTTTACTATTTAAGACATCAGATAATCCAGACTGCACTCTACGACTTTGTGGTCTTCAAAAGCTGAAGGTATGCGGACATTATACGTGTCCCAATTCTGTTACCAAGAACTTTTACTTAAAAATAAGGTAGAACTACTATTAAAAAGAAAGTCTGTATAATTAATGTGAAAATATGTTTATCATTTGTGTGTCTTAGGAGTCTCTGCTCATAAAGGTGGATCTACACTATACTCACAAGGACAGTAAACTGCGCCAGACAGAAAGTCAACAGGTGGACATAGGAGAGCCTCTGGTGGCATCTTGGAAACTGTACAGGAGGAATCAAACAACAGCAACCAAGAAACAAGAAGGTGCCTGTGCGCAAAGTATGGGCAACATTTCAAGCGGCAAACCACCGCTGCATCACAGTCAGGCTGGACCATGTCGCCCTTTCACCAGAAAGGCAGTGTGCGCTGTTAAAGCGGCAGTCACACGGAGCAACGAACCTGAAGAGAATGATGAGAACGAACTGCATTGCTTTACTCATCGACATTAGGACGTTTTTCTGGTCCTGTTATTGTAAATAAGAGTTTGAAATGTTTTGAAACTGATGTGATTAGGAATTCCTTAGTTGCTGATCATGCATATTTGGCGGTTGTGGTTGTTGATGATGAAGAATGAGTGAGGGAATGAATGAGGTTTGTGTTTGGTTCGTATTACCAGCCTTTAATTCTTAAATAAACACTGAAGAAACATTAAGCAATGCTTTTGCAAACCACTGATTTCATCATAAATTGTACAATACTATTAACATATTTCTTTTTCATCAGTGGCAAGCTGGCTAGCCTAACTTATTAAAGACCATTCCTGTAATTTATCAAATAAAGACTACTACTTGTGATCGTCAATCTTTTTTTAACACACCAATGTTTTCTGTCTTTCTGGGAAATCGACAGCTTCAATGGATTGCAAAAATGTGTTTGAATCGACCACATATAAATAAACACCTATGATGTGATGATGTGACCTTGTTTATTAAAACCTGAGAAATGCTAGTCTTAAGTCATACTAGCTTAGACCAAATTGCATGGCTTAGAGGATAAGTTCATCCAAAATGCCGATGGAAAGTCGGGTGAAGTTTTGTGGGCCACTCAACATTTTTGGAGCGTCACTGCATTTTCCCAAATAACTATAAAAGTATATTGGGATTTTTTTGTGTGTTTGTTTGTTTTTTATGTTTTAAAAGAAGTCCCCATGTACTTTAATAGTTTATGCTGCAACGCTGTTTTCATGTGAAGCTCCAGAAATGTATCTTGGACTACAAAACTTAACCTGACTTTGCATGAGGGTCAGAAGATGATGACTGAATTTTCATCTTTGGGTGAACTTATCCTTTAAAGACTAAACTTACTACCCTGCTATAGTGAGGATACCTGGATGTAAATGATTAGAAACATCAAATCCTGACGAGATACATTATGGTATGGAAGCCAAAGGGAAATACAGTACAAACCCATGTGGGGTTTCAGTGTAGTCTTTAGAGTAAACAAATAATACAATTATACACTATAATTAGGCTTTAAGTACATTATACGTTGGAAACAGCTTATATAGGCTACTTACAACAATTTGCAAAATGTCCAGCTAGTTTCTGCGTTATGTCGAACAAAAACCAGGAGAAATTCTGTGAGAAGATATTATAAAGGTTAAATTAATATAAGAAAAGCCTGGATATTTACACAAAATGTCCGCTTTGCAAATAGTCACACGTCTTACGTTATTGTGGTTCACCCAAGGACGTTATATTACATCACCAGGCAGTAACGTTAAGTTATAAAGCGCTAGCTAAACTTTAGCTAAACTTTATCTTAACAAAACGTTAGCTAACTACAGTTCTCGCTTCACTTGGCCACTGTAGCCTCTATTGTTACATGGTTAATTAACAAGGACGTTATATGACGTCGTTAATTAATGTATAAAGAAACAAACATGCTTCCAATTCGGGGGTCTTCATTGGTCTTATACTGAAACCGGCACCTCACGCCACCAGCCCCGGCTAGCTCGCCGTGATCGTATAGTGGTTAGTACTCTGCGTTGTGGCCGCAGCAACCCCGGTTCGAATCCGGGTCACGGCAGGGACGTCCAAGTGGTGACTCCTATTTTTTTTTTTTTTTAATTTAACCATTTCAACTTTACAATATCCCTATCGACGAAACACAACAATAACATGATCTGTTTTAGGTGAAATATTTATTATGTTGCAATCCAGACATTGGATTCTAATGCCAGACTCCCCAAACATAGATGAAAATGTGGTGTCTCTTTGGTAAGATTTTGTCAGATCTAAGAAAAATGTTTTTTGTAATAATAGAAATAAGTGGGAATTAAAAAGCAGTAAAATCATACCTGTTAATTTTCTTAACATCATCTCCACCATGCCTCAAAGACCGCAGAGGGTCCTCTCCCACCAACCTGGTTAATGATTTTCACACACTGGGGTCACTGGTGGCTGTTTAAATCGCACTAACGCTGACTGGCCTGCAGGTGGCAGTCAACATACATATTTACAACATGCACTCACCGAGACAGGAAGAGTTATTAAAAATAGTACATTGCTTACCTGAAGTTTGACAAGACACGACATGACACCTGAGGACAGTCATGATTTTGGCTAATTGGTTAAAGATTTCCATGCAAAAGAAATCAAGTATTAGAGTTTTTATTATTTAACTGCTGATTTCTATTATATTTAGGCTTCTTTACACCATTCATGATTTATTAATAGCTCTCAGCCCAAAGAAGCATTTTTTTTTTTATCATGGTTAAAAATGGGGTTAAGGCACTGCAGTCATTCCCTACTAGATTTTGCAATATAAATAACACATGACCCTATATTTAGCCTAATTGTAAGTCTCTGGAGGGTGTTTCACAACACAGGATCCAGGTGTTGAATCTTTTTTTCTGGACCTTGATGGCAGCGAGTCAGGAGACAAATTGCGGCGTAAGAGAAAAAAACAAAAAACAAAGAAAAAAAAACAACAATACTGGGTAATAAAGTGCGGAGAAAACGCCACGCGCTCCCGTTGGTTCAATTTGACGTCAGTTTTCACTGGGACCCGCCCGCTCGCTCAAGTGGCGGCGGTGAATGGTGAGAGATAATCCTCGGCTCTGCTGCCACAGACACACACACACACACACACACACACGCACACACAACAGGGCTGAGCTGCCTCTGGATCTGGATGCGGGCATCCTCGGATTCTGCTCTTCTTCTTCACGGGCCCGCCGCACGCAAACTTAACGGGACAACGATGGTGCACGCCTCGGCGGATGAATCCGTGGCTGCTGGTCGTGTAGGGGACCGGGGATTGTGGTCAATGTGACATTCACTGGCACGCTGGTTGTTGAGTTTATTGTTCTGGTCCTTACAGACGCAGAGCAGCGACTCTCTGAGAAGATGTTGAGCCGATTCATGAGCGGCAGCATCAGGAATCTCGAGCGGGAATACAGCTGCACCGTCAGACTGCTGGACGATACGGAATATACGTGCACCATTCAGGTTAGTCACCTGTCGACCACCGGGGGTTTGGTTCAGCAGCTGAATAGCGCTTTGCGATTGTGTCTGGACCTGGCAGACAAGAAGAGGCGAGGGGGGGACAGCAAGTGCCTGCATGTCCCGCTGCTGGTGTCTAACCAAAGAGAGCACCCTGGATGAGCATTATGCAGAGTTATTTTTGTCATTTTAAATAATAGAAAGGCGTATATTCTGGAGGATGTGTTTCCCCTCGCATGCCCCAGCATTGCCAGAAACCAGTGAGTGAATTTTGGTGGCAGCCTTGGCTTTGAAGACGTCAGGGAGCTCTGTAGGACAGACATGACATCTCCCCTCAAGGCTTGATGGAGGAGTGGGGGGGGGGGGGGTGTCAAAAGCACATTGCACTACTGAAATGTATGGCTGAAAGGCAGGATTATTTTTTCTTACGTGTCAGTTTGTCAGCTTGTTGTTGCTCATGCAGTTTCCCTTGAACCTGTGACATCAATAATGCACATGGGGTATCCCATTGCTGCCCTGGAGAACATGCAGTGGTGCTCCATGCACAGGTGGAAGCATGGGCCGTGCCATGTTGATCGCAGGGATGATGTGCATGCCTGACATATTCTTCCATGATCATGAAAACAAACTATTGATCATGCCGGCTGAAGCGTGTTTGTTTGTCAAGATGAAAACAGAACCAGGCCCTGATAGTACAATGTCTTCTTCTACAAGTGATGCTTTGATGATTGCTCAGTTCTTGTGTTCGCGCTGATTTCAGAAAAAGTAGGTGAGAGGGCCTGTCACTTCAATTGCAAGACAGTATTGTTGCCTTTCTTTGTGTTGTAGGAAAGGTGCGCAAGGAAATCCTCAGAGACTTCCCTGACTAGCAGCAACATGTAGATGCATTAAAGCCGCTCCACAACATTAACCTGCGATGTGAAACATTAATAAGACATGTGTGATTCTCGTCCCTTTGATACGTGTTATCATCAGCAGGCTGTACAGCCACCGCTCCTCTTTCCTCCCATGAGCAAGCGTGAAATAGATACTGCAATTACTGTAGGATCGTGACTGTGTGCCCAGGTTGTAAACAGACCTGCATTTCTGCTTGGAGAGCTGAGCCAGAGATGGAGCTGGGCCAGATGGACTGTGAAGCCAGCAGGTGTGCTGTTTGCAGCAGAGTCGTGTGGTCTGGGTGGCTGACGTCAGCAGGGCTGGAAGGAGGGGAGTGGAGTGAAAGAGGAGAATGCTCCGGCTCTGCTGTGACTGTCTGGCATCCTGACTATCTTTCTGTCTAACCTGGCACCTGGGAGAGAGAGAGAGAGAGAGAGAGAGAGAGAGAGAGAGAGAGAGCAGGCTAATTCACCTGACTGGCCACACCACTGGAGCGTGTTCCTCGTTCAGTTCAAACTTTGCCCTTCCTTCCTGCCTGGCTTCCAGGCCTGCCAAAAACCAAAATCACCCTGGATACCAGGACACCTAGACTAGGGAATGCAAAGTAAGAGGCATAACTAGGTCATATATTCTCAGTCTCTCATGAGCTCTCTCTGCCTCTGTGTTTCTGTCTCTCTTTCTCTTTTTCACCTTCTTATGCCGAGCTTTTATTCCCACTAGACCTGTTTCCATTACACTCTGATCCCTTCCCTAAACTGTTTAATGGCTCCAAACTCAGATTTACCCCTGACAGACGTCGGCCTCCATCCTTTGTCTGACATTGAACCAGGTGCCCACTTCTTCAGTGACGTGGACGTCACCGTGGTGTTTGCGGCAGAAATAAGGAAACACGACCGCAGCTGAGCATTGAGGTCTTTCAGAGGAAAACATGTCCATCCTTTTTAAAGCGGTGGCAGCTGTAATGCATGGACTTAAGTTTTGCTTTAATGAATTATGGAGGAAAATGTGAGCACTTGTAATTACACAGTCCTGTAGATTTAGCTCACATCTAGTCGCAGGTTGATGGAAGTGCCCTGAAATCCCCGGTTGCCCTCAGGCCTCTTTTGCTCTCTGATTTTAATGCAGTGTTGCAGCAGAGAACACCGACTGAGACTCAAGGAGAGCCTCACATATTTGTCATTAACATGTTTGTATAACAGAAATCACATGAAAAGAAAATACCATAGTTAATCAAAGACAAGACTAAGTGGATTCACCCACTGCAGTGCAACATGCACTCTCATCTGCTTGTGCTCTTGAAGCACAAGTCGAGCATTATTCTCATTTAGGTCTGCCAGATGCATTATTGATGGGCCTAAGACATCTAAATGCAGGTTGTTTGTCTCTGGTTAGCTTTAAAAGTTCTCCCAGCTTGTGCATATGAAGGAGCCTCAAAGACGACACTGTTACACAGTTAGGTATTGTGAATTGTCTGTGGGGTGAGGAGGCAGAGTGAGAAAGAAAACTATTGTTTACGCCTAAAAGGACTGGTCTGCTTTTCTTAAACAAAGAAGAAGTAGGGTGTGTTTAAGCTCCCCTCCACCCAAGTCCTGCTGTTTCTGAGGATTTGCATTTTCCCATGTTTTTGCTGATTGTTACTTCTTTAAATGCTTATAATGCAAAAGAATGATGATGCAGAAGACATAGATCATACTTAATTTCTCCTTCGCTGGTAGGAATCTGTTACGCACTCTGAAAACCTCCAGTGTTTCTTTGTTGTGCTTCTAATTAATAAAGGATTTATTGAATTTGACTGTCAGCACAGAGATTTGGCCCACTCTATTCCTCACAAATCGTTAATTATAGCTTACTCTACACCCTGTGAAACCTATGATTACCCTGGGCTCTCTAATAACTGTTTTGTTTAAGGAAACCCAGCCACCAGCGCTCAGGGCAGTGTCACTTTTGAACCCAACAGTAAAAAAACACTCGATTCAACATTTCAAACTGAACTTTTGGCAGATTCCCCTTCGAATACTTCCCTGCACAAAACTGCACAGCTCCTTCATTAACAGCCATATTGCCATTTTTAAAATGTTCTTTTTATTTTTCTAGACTTTGAGATCCTTCTCTCTATCTTTCTCTATATTTTTTCTACTTTAATGTTTGTTGTTACGCACCAAAACACCAAGGCACATTCCTCACATGTGAAAACCCACTTGGCAATAAACCCTACTCTGATTCTGAATGTATGAAGGTAGAAAGAAGAAAGAGTCACTACTGCTGTGACCAAAATCAATGCTGTACAAGTTCTCCTGAGGTCTGCTGACATCTTGGTGGGGGGGACTGCCGGGGGAGGGGAGCTGTGTGTGTTTTGTGCTCATTCAGGAGTGCTTTACACTGAAGCATGGTGCCAGGCTCTCAGCTGTTGCTGCGGTGACTCCACAGTTACTCTAACAAAATATGAGATCACTCGCTGGTCAGGATTGCCCCTTCCAAAAGCCCTGACAAAGGCTTGGTCGTTAGCGCTTCCAGGAAGGTAATTAATGCCCTGAATGCTATTGGAGGACACCATGATGCCATGCCCTCACCGACCAAGATGATCCTGGGACTGTCCCACTGTTCCCCTGACACACATTCAGTAGTTAACCTCTTGTGATGCCATTAAAGCTCACACCAACATCTAGAACTGGCATGTGCTTTTAGGGTTGGGTATCATTTAAAATGTTTCGGTACTAGTCAGGGCTGCACAATTAATCAATCCATTATCGAAATTGGAGTATGGCCAAGCATTGTAATGAAGTGCTGTGGTGCTACAGAGATGCCCCGGCCTACAAATCCTGTAAGAAAACATGTTTGTTTGTTACAGACGCTAACGAATGTCACATCGTCATGATTTTAAAAGTTTTTACAGTGAAAATGAAAGCTGTGATGCAAAACTGATCATATGTCTATGCCATTTTGATGTGGCAGAGTATGAAAAGCACAGATCTAAATCATAAAATTAATGATGGCTGAATTCCATTTTGCTGCTTTAGTTTCATGTTCCTGGGATATTCATGCTGGTTCTCTTTCACACTTTCATCGCCTAATGGGCACTTAAATAGAACAAAGCCATCATTAGTGTTATTAGTAACACCTGTCCTACTACAGTGTGTGGCTGGCTTTTTTTGTGTGTGTTTTACCTGTTTCTGTTTAGAGGCAGAGTGGCAGAGACGTGTCAGGAGAATGAGCCACACCTGAATCTACGCCTCCTGATAGCTCCAACTCATATATGAGGTTCTGGATATCTCTGTTCCTCTCTTTATCTGTCTCTACCAGCTAGCAAAGTTTTAGTTTGGTTATGTTTGTGGTCATTTAGATTTGCTTTACATTTGGTCTAATTTGGTTCAGTTTGGTTTAATAAAATATACATATACAGTCACGTCTTTACTCTCAGTGCTTCTGTTTTGTCATTACAGATTGGATTAATGTATTTCTTGTACATCCATATAAGAAATAAAACATTCTCGATGAATCTAGCTGGCTCAGAGCTAAGATGTTTTTTTATATAGATATCGCAGTTTTATCTGCAGTGTCCAGCGTGACACTTGAGAGATCCCTGGTGACTGCAGATCTTTGCTGACTTTACACTGTCAGGACCTTCAGTGACACGGACATCTCCACAGTGTCCTGTGCGGGGGCCGTCTTTGAAAGAGCGCATACTTCTGTGTGCAGGTGTGTGCGCTCAGAACTCACAGCGGCTGACACACTGTTGCTATGCTTCATATGAATGATTAAAATGTGTGCTAGGTCTGAATGTTTCATGAAGAGTAACCTCAGGAGAACGTCACTTATGTTTACCAGCATCACTGCGCACCAGCATCACGATTGGCTGAACCTGCGGCGCATGGCTGGTTGCGATTAAGGATTACATCACTGTGGCGTCTATCTACACAGCAGAGCGGTGCAGGACAGACCCGGTCTTGCAGCCCTCCCCGATCTCTTTCATGGGGATTTGAAATGTGGGAGCAGCCACTTGCCGGTTTCACTCTATCAGTCACGTCTTGTTGATAACGAAAGGGCTGATGCGTCGTGTCAAGGTTGCACAGGGCAGCAACTCTGTTGCTGCCTTTGGATGTGGTCCTTAGTGGTCACCCTCGTGTTTCTTTACATTCTCAGTCACAGCTCTGATTTTCCGACGGGTTGGTACGGAGAATTTAAACTTTGCCTGACCTTGGATTCAAGAATGAGCTTAGCCGAAGACGAGATGCCAAATGACTCTTTTGTTAGACACTCATCGAAACACGAGCTCTCACACATTTACACTTTTCTCGCAGAAATGTCATCAGCTCTTGTCGTATCTGAATGCTGAGGCCAACAAATGTGGGTGGAGAGCTTGTTTGGGTTTCACCAAATGGCCCTCTTATATTCCCCAGTGTCTCTTTGTGTGTGTGTGTGTGTGTGTGTGTGTGGCTGGATGGAGAGCAGGCAGGCAGTCTGTCAGTGTGTCGGTAGCAGTCTGCTGAGACCTCCATTGTGCTGTCTGGGATGTATTGTGTGACAAAGAGAAACAGAGAGGGGGTCTGGGGTTATGCTCCACCTGGAAGCATGAATATTAAACCTCACTACCAGAGTAATATATTCCTCTGGTGGCTGGTCTGCTAATGAGAGAAGTGGACAAGAGCAGAGCAGTGTTGATGATCCCGTTCCCCCGTCAGGCCAAGGTTCACTTAAAAAGGAGACAGCCTACAGCCATAGTAATGCAAACAGATTGCACAGCTTGTTGGTGATATTTATATACTTCAGTGGCCTCATAAATGAGTTAACACGGCGCACCGAAGCTCTTGCTGGGGATTGCGAAGAGGGAGAGCCTCTGATAGCTTAACTAATTTAAAAAGAGTGTGGAGCTAAGCTTTAATCAGATAATGAAGGGTGTTTCTAACCTGCAGTTATGACACGCAGGAGTGATGCACCACCTCAAGCCAGAGAGTTAATCGGTTAAGAGCTGTCTTCAAATGCTGACCTCAAAAGTTTGTGAGCACAATTCAGCATCAAACAGAATTTTAATTGCCATGTTATATCAGGCTCAGCATAAACTGAAGGAGGACAACACAACAGCCTTAGTTAATGTTGGATATGGAGTTGTGTTTAATAATGAGACACTTTTTTTGTGCAGAGCAATTTTTGTTGTGTAACTGCCAACGGGGCACAAATATATGATTTTATATTAAATGTGGCAGGACTGATAACTGATGTTACTGTAATACATTTTCTGCCTTATTTATTATACAGTGTTGTAACAAATACACATTTACAGGAAAGAGAGGAACGATCTTATTGCTGATGTTGTCTTTGTAACCTAATTTTTATTCATGACGTTTTACACAGCACAGAATAATCTGTTTGGGAAGATTTCTACAATAAGTTATCACTTTGAAATAGAAACTGATTCGGATTATTTACTATTTTTTTTATGATGTGATGTCAACAAAACTCAAAAGTCTTTAGAGTATGACAAAAATCAGAACAAATGAAGTCATCAGCACCCGCAGATGAGTTTGTAACACTTTTAATGACGCGCCGCAGCAGAAGGAAACTCCTAGCCCGAGGCTTTCCTCAGCATTACTGAGACATTTGTGGGTGTAACCCCTTTAAACAGCAGCCAGGATCCTGCCAGTGACTAACAAAAAGCTGATACGGATCGTCGAAACAACATCAACAAAAAACAAATACAAGCGAAATAGTAGTTAGAAAATATAACAGCCAGGATGAGTTGCCAATTGATGCAAACAGTGAAAAATGCATGTATGTACATATGCAAGCTGATCATGTGCGGAGCCTCCATCGTAAAAACAAATACATTCATTGAAACAACACCATCAAAAGATAAATATAATGGGAAAATAAGTAGTAGTGAGCAAGATTTTCATACTAACAATAAGGAAATGCTTCTTGTACGTATGTAAACTCATCCGTCATGATCTATCCGTAGTCACACTTTCCCTTTCGTCCACTCCTCTGTAAGTCCTGCTTGTTGCTCTGGTCCTGTTTGTCTTTGGGCCTCTGGGCTCTCTGCTGTATGAGAGAATCCATCCTTTGTCTCGCTCTGTACTTCAAGGCCCTGTGCCTCTGCAGACTAATGAGGAAACAGGCATATGCTCGTACTACTCCACTCACAGTGGAAAACAGCAGATCTGCACTTTTTCGTTGACTTAGGTTGCACAACAGCAGGCTGAGAACTCAGTGATCTGCAGTGTATCTGTGTGCATTTAGATTCTTGTTCTCTCATCAGCTAAATGGGACTTTGTTTTTCAAGTTCATAAAAACAAAGCATGCGTATTTTTCCTTCTTTGTCAGCCCAACAATGTTGTTGCTTGTGAATAATCGGCGGTCACGCTCTCCGATACAAAAGTTGCTTTGTGATGGAGATTAATATTAATGTGTGTGTCATCAGCAGCTCAGGCCAGGTGCTGAGCTGAAAACTGACGTGGTCTGACAGCCGTGACACTCTTCTGTTGGCCGACAGAGTGGTGAAAGTCAGAGAACGACCAGTGAGGTATAGAGAGTAATTTAATCTTCAGCTCTCAGTTTAGTTGTCATTGCGTCACTTAAGTTTGAAGTCCCACAAGGGAGCGTTTTCTCAAGAATGAGATTGAGCCGTTTTATTTATGACACATCTTTCTCCCCTTTGTTCTCCTGCTATTCCTCTCTTCCATCCTGCCCTCATCTACTCCACGGGTCACCTCTTTCTCTGTTTATGTCGCCAGGCTTGTGGATTCTGCTGCACACAGCCTCACTGCAGGGTTTTTTGAGCTAATGATTGCTGTTCCTCCCCTTCTTCTTCCATCTTGCGTTTCCCTTCATCCATGCCTTAGTGTCTCGTGTCTTATCTGTCTCCTCAGCAGATTTTCCTACTCAGCGTGCTCTGTGGAGTCTCGCCTCTGTAATGTTCTCATTGTGGTCATTGCTGCTCAAGAAACAGATGCTTTACCGTTATTGCTTGTATGTCAGGATTACCGATTTTGTTAAAGCCATGGTGACAACCAGTTTCTTGTCTTCCAACTGTGCCATTATATACCCTATACCTCCTGCTATGCTGTTGCTAATCAAATAAACAAGAAAGCATTCACACAAACAATGGATAAACACTTCTGGATTAGTATTAATTTTCTCTAATTGGGTATTTTCTAAATACTGTGTACAGTATTTTTCACTCCAGATAAGGAAACCCCCGGCTTATTGCAAGGTCAGTTGTAGCCTCTTGCTTTCAGTGCTCACATAAACTGGATTTGTGGTTGACTTGATTTCATAGGGCTGCTCGATTCATGGATCCTGTCCCTTCACTGCACTTTCAGAAGATTGAGGTATTACTTACGGTGTCTCGATTTGACTGGATGATGACTTTGTGTTGACTGGATAATGTCACACACAATAATAGTCAGTAAAAGGGAAAACGATCTTCAAACGAAGAGCTGTCAGGTCCTTCAGGCTCCGTGTTCAGCAGGCAGAATTTGCTAACAGCTTATTTTCTCCTTATATAAACAGTGCTTCAGCTCTGTATCTGTACAGCCTCAGTAACCACTTTGTACATCTTTCTGTCTTTAAAAAGCAGTTTACTCAACCAGACAGTGAGTCATGAATAAATGAAACATTAGTATAAAGCATGCAGACTTGGGTTGAGAAGTTCAGCAGCGGGCTAAATAGTGCACATAAGTCCCATGTTTTAAATGGTATACGATGATGAACTAGCTTATGGCATCTTAGAAATGACTGTTGTCCTGAGATATGATGCTCTGTATGTGTTTGCCAGCTGTGGTAGAAAAGAAAAAAAAGACATAATGTCATTTAGTGCCGATGGGTCACATCACGGCAGTCTACTTAATTGAGTCAGTATCGGCGATATGATCTGGTGCATCAGACTGTCGCATCGGTGCCTAGTGTTAGCAACTTTAAGTGATCCAATAAATCCTGAACTACGCTTCACATTAGGTCAATATTGGTCCGAGTGTGACAATGAGGAAATCCATGGAGACAATATAGAGGCTTGAGATTGAAATCATTTTTCGGAGAGATGTCTTTTTTTGGAGGGGGTTAACTGGGACACAGCTGAATTGTTTATTTATTATATTTCTAATAGAAGTCTTACAGTTATATCTGCTTATGATTTGGTAAAATATTTATTTCTATGTGCCTATGATGTGGTAAATACAGCCTGAGCAAACAACCCTTATATTTCCATTTCATTCCTGTTTTTTCCCATAAATTCCTGTTTATTCAAATGAAAAGTTCCAGCCTTGAATGTTCTTGAAATTTTGCAACCCTGCTCTGAACTGCAATGATGGTATCAGACAACAGTAGTGCCAAATTATGATCATTTCTTTTCTTTCAGTGCAAGCTTAACAATAAGACAATAATTTATTCTTACTGTAGTTATCTTATTGGCTCTCTTTATTAGGAGGATGGTGGCTGAACTTGAGCATCATAGCAAAATGGCCTTGAAGGAAAGCCGTCAGGACTCTCACAAATGCGTGTCTAGTTCCAAGAGAGCTCCTGTCATCTTCATACAGATGTGGCTGAGAGGCTGTGAAGAGGGCTACTCGAGCTGCACTGAGAGTACAAGGGTTGCTCATCCTCTGTGGGTCTCACTCCTGCTCTCCTTTTCTGTCTTCTATCTCTCTGTTCAAAAGAGTGACAAAACACGCCGTCTCTCAGGTGTGCCACGGCTCACAGTTCAACAAATCCTCTTATAAAAATGGAGGAAGGCAGAGAGCGGAGGGAGCTCGACGGGAGGCGTGTGCACTGGTGCAACGAGACGTTGAGACGATGCTGGCTGCTTGTTTTTGGTATTTAGATTTGAAAAATCACCCTTTGAATGTTTAATTCATCTAAGTCTAATATGCCACCCACACTGGATAATTTTCCTCCAGAGAAGGAGTTGTGTTTTCCACTGGGTAGATAGATGAGGCTGAGCTGCTTCATGAGAGTCATTATTTGTGTTTGTGCGTGTATGATTGCATTGTGTGTGTCTTGTGTGCATGTATATATATTTGCATATCGTCCATCGGTCAATGTTTTATTCCCATCTTATAATCAGATAAATTCTTGGGTGGCTTCCATTGTTCCACGTGTGTCTGGGCCTGCAGATTACACTAACGGCCATTGGTGCATGCAATCAGTCTCCTTGTCCTTTTGTGTGTGTGTCAGCGCAGCAGTCAGATGAGATGAGTGTCTCTGGAGAGGAGATAGATGAACACACACCGGAGACAAAGAGGCTGGCCACTGGAAATGCACAAGCCTCAGACACAAAGCAAGCTGTCCTGCAGCTTCTGGGTCAATTCAGCAAGTGTGTTTTGATTAAAAACAGTAGTGTAGTGTTTTCCATTAACATATTGTTCTGTCCAGTTTGTAGTATTTCCTTTTTTCATGTAATAAATGAGAGTAGAGCTTCTCCTACATAGTTGAATTTAGATCTTTTGTTAGCTTTCTGTTGTCTTGAGGGATCTTTCACTTTTCACTAGCTCCTTTTTGACATGTGTGTCTGCAACAGTGTTTGTTTTTTTTTATAGTTCAGCTGATGTACCATAAATTTCTGCCTCTGCTGCAGCCAACGTCTCCCTCGGTTGCATCAGCTGACGTCTTTTATTTGAAATTTTTCTGCTGTTTAAAATACTTGTGGTCGTGGATGCATTGTATCATTCATTTTAAGATCTTTGGTTCCCTGATTTTACACCATTAGATTGTTAGATTGTCTCAATATTTCTTAACCAGCATGCTATTTTGAGCCTTTGTTAAACTTAAAAAAGTGGACTTGTTTTGAGTGATTTGTTTTCTTTCTGTGATGGTCCCATTAATACCACTGTTGTTGTTGTTTGGCTGTCTTGGTGCTGAAGTCAAAAAGTATAAGATGGCTTGTAATGTGACTTGCAGTTGGCAAACATGCTGCTGGTGCTTCATTATTTCTCCTGAGTCCGGCTCATACACCGCCTGCAGATAGCAGTGACCAGATAAAAATGTATTGTTCCTACAGCTGAAGTGATTAGTCAGTGAGATTATTTTCTTGATTATCAATTAATTGTTTGTTATTTTTCAATCAAACATTCCAAATATTTGCAGGTTTTTGCCTGTCAAATATGAGAATTTGCTGCTTTGTGTACCAAATAATTATGGCAAACGGATCAGACAATCAGACAAACAAGCAATTTTAAATGTCCCCTTGGACTTTAAGGAGTTGTAACAGGCAGACCTTTTATAAACAAAACAGTTCTTGATTAATTCAGAAAATAAATTAAATTAGTTTGCTAAAGCCCTAGTTGTCACTTTTTTTGACATTAGGGCTGCAACTTGCAATTATTATCATTAATGATTAATCTGTGGATTATTTTCCCAATTAATTGATTAATTGTTTGGTCAATATAATGTCAAAAAATGCTCATCACAATCTCCACGTGCCCGAAGTGATGTTTTCAGACTGCGTCGTTTGTCCCACCAACAGTCCAAAACCCAAAGACTCTCCATTTACTATCATAAATGACAAAGAAAAGCAGGAAATCCTTTGATTTAAGAAACTGGATCCAGCAACAGCTTTGCTTGAATTATTAATCGATTAACAAAATAAGTGGGAACTAATTTCTCTTGATCGACTAATTGTTGCAGCTCTGTTTTACATCAGGCTTGGTCTAGCCCACAACTGACAGCATTAGAAAGAGAAATCATAAGTAATTTATCCCTCTATCATATTATTTATCTGAATTAATCTTGTTGAATGTCTTTATGAGTCATCTTTTCAGTCTCTGATTTGCTGGACAACCTGGAAACCAGCCAGGCTGGTCTCAATGACCACAACAACCACTGCTTGTCACAACGTATTTCCCAGGTGTCGTCCTCCCTCAGCCCCAACAGCTGCTGGAAATCAGTTAAGGCAAAACATTGTCATTATTCCTGGTTCATTAGGTTGTGTCTGTATATGTTAGACAACAAGCCGAGATAGAGACTTGTTATTTGGGTATCTCCTCTCCTCTCCTCTCCTCTCCTCTCCTCTCCTCTGTCTCCATTTGAATGCACGCCTCACTGACTATAGCAGAGAGTGAGTACATTGCAGACTCAATCACAGGCATCTTTTCATTTGGTTCAGAAAACTCCATTCTGCGCTCTGTAATGTTTGTAATTGTAAGAGGAGACTATTCCCACTTCTGGCACGAGAAAATCACATTAGGAAGTGTTATATCGCTGAGCGCCTGCATTGCTGTCTTGAGGAAAATGGGTTTTCAGGCCAAAGTAGTGACATGGGTTTAAGGTTTAACAGTCGTGCACTTGAGTGTCACAGTGAATGTCTCTCTGGAGGTGTTTATGTCATGACTGACTGAAAAGAGCATCTGATATCTTCTGAGCCATCAGATGCTCTCTCCTGCTCTCCTGTTATGTAAAACCATAGATGAGTTGCTGCTATTGTGTCCTGTCTTGTACATTGTCTGTTTCTTACCAAATATCACACTGAGAGCTCTCAGTGACTACAGTCTGATAGCAGCACTGTCCATAAGCATCATCTTTGTCAAAATTTTGAATAATGGTACTCAGAAGCCCTATTATTTACAAAGTGTTCATTGTCAGGGTGAACCTCAACAACCCAACAATAACTGTTATGTTATGAAAGCTTATGAAAAATTGAAAACTTGTCGCATTGACAATGCGGCAGAATCCATAAATTTCAAACTGTAAAAAAATCCTGTGGTTAGAGTCGGAAGAGTCTACAGTCAGGTTTGTGGCTCTGTCCACACGTACATGGATGTTTCTTAAAACTAAGCCATTTTAATGCGTTTTGGCCTTTAGTATACGAAACTCCATTTTCAGTGTTCATGTCCGGGCAGTAACTGACAATTTTGGAAACCATGATGTAGACACCCACCTTCGCAAACCTTCTGAGTTTGTACATTGATGGAACGGGAATCATATTGTGGGGGACCATGAATGCCAATACCAAAGTGATGGACAGATCATCAGGTCAACGTTGCTTTCCCTAGAGCCGTGTTGCTAGCATGACCAAAAATAACACCAGCACCCTGAGAGTGTTCATTCTTGTGGCCTGCACATACTCAGCCTATTGTGCTTTCTAGTGTCTGAACGGAACTGAAAACAAATGAGGAACGAAACGCTAAAATGATGCTTTTGAAAATGATGCCCTTTAGGTGAAAACATGGCTGCATTTATGGCCCTTTTAAACAGTAATATGAGAAAAAGTGTCTCCTTATTTTGCTCATTGTGTGTTGCTGTGGTAGTACTGCAAAACTGCAGAATCTGAACAAAGAAAAAGAGCTGAGGAAATGATTTAAGCCTTTGGTCGCAGCTCTGTGTCTTTGTTTTGGCTGAGCACACAGACAGAGGTGTGCCATATGGCAGCAGAATAGCAGTCTGGAGGGGATTGTTTCAACAGTGGTGCTTTCCTCTCAATAAATGGTGTTCATGGAGCTCCCCACTGTCCCCGGGGTGGGGGACAGGTGCCGCTGAAGGGAATAAAGGGCTGTTTGCACAGCTACCCAGCACGTCCGTCTCCCAACTCATTTGCAAGGGAAGACTGATTGTTTGCCCCGGGCCCCTTTGGCTGCTTGTACAGTGCCAGAGCCGCTTCAGTAGAGTTTCATATGATAGGAAACAGTAAGAGGACATTACAAAAACCTTGTTTCTGTTTGCACAATATAATACTAGATAAAATATGAAGCTTTTGTTCTCTTATTTTGAGAATTGTTTCACCATTTTTGTGATATACCAAAGGTGGTATGATCATTGTGAGGCAAATAGAGTTTTCCTATATATCAATCCTTCCTTGAATCATATCCTATCCTAATTGGAATCCAATTAAGTGTGCATCAGTCCAATCAATACAGAGATCGATTAGGTATCCTGTGGGCTGTGGGGGACACTGATGATGCTGACGATGCTGTGGTCCTGTTTGTGGTGAGCTTAGCTATTTTTAGCACAAGTCATTCCTCAGCGCAGGTACAGAGAATACATTCTACAGAGGAGTTGGCCTAGCCACCTCCGCCCACACGCTGCCTCAGGCACAATGCAGAGCTAATGAATCATGAACACATTCTGTGACTATCATTATCTGATCTGTCGGTGCCCTGCGTACAAACGCTCTGGGAAGATTCACTGATATATCTTGGATTGATTGTATTGCTCATACTTTGCTACATTTTTATTGCCTTTTCAAGCCGAAGGAGTCTTAGAAGTTGGCCACGTTGCATAATATGTAGCCCTCACAGAAAGGATTCTCACAACAAGGCTCAAAGCAGATGCTCCAGTCGCTGCTTTTTAGTCTGAGCCGGCGGTGCCAATTATAACATAACAACACGAATAAGATGCAGCACAGCGAACATCCAATCAACAGTAAAGCTGCAAAAAAACCTAAAAAGAACAAAATAAAAAATGTGTTTGCCACAAATCCGACAAAAGATATGTGACATAAATATACAATTAACCTTCTGATTATAGTGGACATGGTGACTAAAGACCAAGTGTTAGCTTTTTACCGATAACAGCATGTCAGTTAGTTTTATTGATGACATTAGTGTTGTGTTGCTTCAATGAGTAGCTTTTGTGTTTGCTTGTTTCATGTATTTGCCATTTATTTGTTTGCTTTGCATGTGTTTTGTTCAAATATATAAATGTGTCTTTCTGCTTGTGTTTAATGTATTTGTGTTAATTTTTTATGAATCCAAAATATGCGTTGTCAAAATAGTAAGGAAGTTTTCTTTATTTGCAGAGCATTGAGCTCTCTCTGACGTTACAAGAATATATATAAGATGTTTACACTAGCAGTGGCAAATAATGATTTTCTGCAGTGTGTAGAAAAAGCACTATACTGCTGAGAACCAGAGTGAAATCGCTTGTATGTTTTGCTCGGTCAATAATTCACAGACATGAATTAGTGTGGAGCCTCTCAGTTCGTTTTCAATGTGTAAGGGCGTACACAAGCTTATAAGCACCCATTGAATCATAGTTAAGGGAGACTAGCTAGCTATCATTAACATTCAAGAGCTGTGTGAATCACAGCCTGCTTTTTTATTTGTTTTGCCATTGTTATAATGTCGCCAACTCAGCACTACAACAACTAGCATGTTAGCCTCCGTCCAAAGAGACTGAAAGAACAGCAGTACAGCAGGGCCCTTGCCTTACAAAAGTCAGAACAAACTTTAAAATGAGATCTATTTCACCTCAGATTTGTTAAAAAACAGCTTTTGGCAGTACAACCAGGGTGGAAAGAGTGTGAGTTTTCTTACGTTGGCCTACTTCACACAACAAAAGGCTACTACTGTTCTGTAGAGGTATGACGCTGTATGGAAAACAGATGCTAGTCTAGCAGTTTGATCGACTTGTAGTCTGGCTTGCAAAACAAACAATAGAAATAGTATCTCCCCTAGACATTACTGATATTAATACCGAGGTTGATCTGTTCCTGGATATTTGGTTAATCTGTGTTGCTTTGTTGCTTGTACTGTACTTTCTTAGCACAAGTAGCAGAGGGTCAGACTTTCCTCCTGAGCGAAAGGCTAAGTTTCGTTGCATCATCGTCATTGACCACTCCGCTCTCACTCCCAGCTCCTTTGGGCTTTCCTGAAACACCGCTTATACAGTAGGCATTAACTGTCCTCTATAATTAATGAGGGTAGCTAACTGAAGAGTGGCAGCACAGCTTTATGGAAAGCCCCCAGGAGTGCCCTTCAGGACATCCCATTACCCCTCTCCTCTGGTGGGAGCAGACTGTGACTGTTGCTGCTGGCTTGGTAATGATGTTTTGTGGTGGCAGTCATGGCTGAGGAGTGCCGCTGTCTGTAGGAGGTAGAATCAAGCGGAGATTATTTTTTGTTGTTGCTACAAATCTAGTGAAACTGCTGTCAGTACATTTATTTTTCTTTAATAGAGGGTTTACTTATATTTACTGCAGCAGTTTTGGACCTTTTTCATCCCTCAATTTCTGGTCTCTATAGACTTAAATCTCAGTCCTACAATAAAAGAAGTTTTTATCTGTACACAAGAACATCATTAAAGAACGAACAACATTAACGCTGTTTGACAGTCGCCATTTCAGCCAAGAGGGAAGTGATGAAAAAAAATGATGTGGTGCGTCCCCCCCTTGCATTAAATGTATCATAGCTTCAGCCAGACTGTTTCTTAAAGTCGGAAGTGGCTGAATAATAGATGAATGAATATATTAATTATGTATTTTTTTACAGAACACTGCAGATGTTTGCCATTCTGATATCACTATACTATACTGGGAAAGTGATGACGCACTCCCAGATACATTAATGAATTTAAATGTAGGCCACTTCTCCTTGACCAATGCTGAGGTTGGTTATTGCTTAATTGGCAAAAATCAGCATATTGCCTGTATCTGATATTTCACAAGTTTTGAACTTCAATCTTTTTGAACTGTAGTGTGGGCAAAAAAACGAGCATGTGAGTCTTTGCCAAGGCTGCGTCCTTCTGCGAATGGTGTAGTAATTACCACCCAGCTGTCAGGCCCTGTTTGCTCCGTGACAGTTGGCCAGACTTTGCAGTCAATACTTCACTGCCCACTTCATTCACTGCAGACATCACCTTGATTTGATTTATCGCTAAGACTCCTGTCTTTGAATTGAGGACGGTGGAGGATCAGCAAAATTGTGCGGCATGTTTTAACCTTTCTTTACTCTTTGCACTGCCCCGCTGCTCCATAATTGTACATGCTGGCTAACTGGTATGGCTTACAGTGACAGCAAAATGCTACAAAATAGTCATTAATATTAAAGAGTTGCAAACTGTGAGTGGCTATTTTAAGTTTCTAAAAGTAAAAGTGCAGTTTGTTTTTCCCATAGAAAATGTTTTGTGACTCACGCTTCTCCTGGCTGAATCATCAGTACAAAAGATTAACGACTGCGTCAGAAAATATCTGGTTCTTTGACAAAAAGCTGAAGAAGTTGAAAAACTCCCAAAATGCATTTTGGCAAGAAACATTCAATGACGCTTCTGTTACATCAGGGTGGAAGCTAAAAATTACAGTGTTGAGGAAACCAGTGCAACTTAAACACCGTCGTCTGTCCCCATGTGCAACCGGGGAATCAGTTTTATAACATGATTTCTCAGCATGGTGAAGATATTGTTTAAAGGTCCCATATAATGCTCTTTTTCAGGTTCATACTTTAATTGTGGTTGTTAGCAGAAAACGTTTACATGCTTTAATGTTCACAGACACATTATTTTTGTCCATTACTGCAGTACCTCTATTCACACGCTGTCTGAACGCTCTGTATTAGCTCCTGTGTCTTTAAGCCTGCCCTCCCGAAGAGCCCAGCTCTCACAAGCCTGAGCAGGCACTGGCCATCGTGTATCTTCACAAGCTCTGCCGGTGTTTTTGCAACTATAGCCGTGCTGGGGTCATGGTTGAGGACGGAGACTATGTTGTCGTGACATCCCAACCAAGCGACTCTTTTCAAGGCACGGTTTCTGGCTTCGCGCTGTGTGTGTCTCTCTGTGGATTGAGTGCTGTGATACTTTCACAGTGTTCACATAGCACCTAGACCTGCTTTATATTCATAAAAGACAAGAAATCTATTTTTCTACAATATGGGACCTTTAAAGCTGCCCCTCCAAAAATGTATGACAAGTCAAAACATCCACTGTGGAAAAGGTCTGTTGGGATCTCTCTTCAGTGGCACGGTTGTTGCCAAACAACACAAATCCCTTCTATGTGTGTCTCTCTGGAGACTGATGCGCATCTTTGTGTAATTCCTCAGGCAAGGTCACAGCTCTATGATGTACATTATGTTTACACCATGGATGTATTAAACATTAGATGGAATATGGCTGAGTAGTCCATCCCCGCCAGTAAAAGCTGCTTAGCCAGCAGATAGCCTTGGCTGAAAAGGTGTCTCTCGCTTCTTACTCGTGTGTCGGTGGTGCATGTGCATTAGCATCCCTCTCTGCTAATCCTGCACATGGTTTATGCTCTTTGATATAAATAAAAATGTAAACCTCCTCCTACTGTACTCAGAATACCAGTGTCCTTAGAATACATGCATTTTCTCTGAACTACAAGAGGGGTTCAACACGAGCATGTTTCTTTGGCCCAATTCAAACAGGCACAGGCATTTTTTGGCAGTAATGTACATGCTGCACATTGCATTTGTCCCTCAGGACAGAGCTTGGCATATTGCACTGCTCCACTTTTCCTCCTTGCGTACTCTACACCACAGATAGCGGTGGTTTTGTTTGTCCTCCTGACTGACAGAGATCCTTATTCATTTTAACACAAATATACAAAAACTAGATATCTCAAACACACATGGTTGGACTAGTTGGTCAACAAGACTGCACCGACAGGCACAGCATGAAATTGCCTCTAATACTGTACTGAGTCAGGCAATATTATATCTCCATCGTGCATCAACCCACAGGTTTCATTAAATTCCCTAGTAGATGTTCAGAAGGTGAATCATGAGTGTATAAATGCTTGGAGACCTATATAATTGGGACGATGACAGATGGAAGGAAATGAAGGCCAATTCTGAGGCGCTTTGTAAATCTTATCAGCGTTGGGATGATGAGTGTGGGTGTTGAAGGTCATTTGTCAAGGTTATTGCCTGATGAGTCACCGTGGGGAGGCAGCGAGAGAAAGGAAGAGGGGGCACAGCAGACTGCCAAAATGACAATATAATGATATTTAAACACGGTCACAAATCCTTCAGTGTGTCAACACTGGAGAAAGACAGATGGAGGAGAATAAGGCCACAGCAGAAATTGAATCCAAAGCGAATTAAATATGACTGATACTGAAAGCTGGTTTATATTTTACTGCTATCTCCCTTTTTCATACTGTCCATGGACGTAGACGGTTTCTAAATTAGATAAATCAGACTTTCTTTGCTGTTGAACAGCAGAGAGGTTGTGGTCAGTTAGTCGCAGCCGTGCAGGTCTAATCCAGGACTCGATCTCCGCCTCCTTCTGCACATATGTTTAGATCACAACCCGCTCTGCAATCTATTTCTCTGTGACCCTGTTCTGATATCCAGTAGTGGATTATTTTTCTCAATCAAGATGTTTTATGTAACCGCTAGCCTGAGAGGATTATAGAAAAACACTCCACTTTTAGAATTCAGCCCAATGAGCCATGAAGATCGGCCCTACTTTCTGTCGTATGTTGTATGTGAATAATAATCCTTCTGGTGTGAATCGTGGGGGGTTTAATGTCTCCAAGGCGCCATCGAACATGCGCTCAAACCTCTCTTTAAATATTTAAGAAAGAATTATCAGGTCCGAATGACACTCTCCTCGATTTCTCGACCAAAACACCTTTAAATTCACAGAGACGGTCGACACTGAAGTTGACGTATAGCAGCTTTAACAAGCTCTTATGTTGTAATTTGTGTTCTCATCCATCTTTGGCCTTCCTGAGTGGCAGCCAAGGAAAAATGACTTTTCCATGTCCTTGGAGTTCTGGGACGCCGTAGCGCCTCATCACCATGGCAACTGCTTCATTTCGTCATTGCTCCCCAGGTGTGCTGTGTAATGTGCACCCAAACTCTCCCTGCTGCCAGCTACGTCTCACCTCATGCTGCACTTCCTGGCTCACCTCGTGTAACGCTTAGTATACCTTCATCATGACGCAGATTGATGCTGGTATTTTACGTTCATGATTTATTGATTATCTCATGTTTACAAGAAGCTTTTTCTTTTGTTTTCTCTGTGTGTCATCACCATGGTCGACAGGCCGGCTCGGTACCAGACCTGTTATCTCTGAGATTTTCTTCTTGGCTCGCTAAACAAACTGCTGCCTTCTCTTCCTGTATTTACAAATGCAGCGTGCCAGTAAAGACTGGAAAAAACAACAGCAAGTGGCGGCACATCACAGTGAGCAACACAGCCCGCAGATGAAAATCCACTTGTTCTGGTACAGTAATTAGTGCCTGAAGGGTGCAGCATTAGCGCATTCTGCTAATCCAGCGCCGGTGCTCCAGTGGGCTCAGGGCTAGGAGAGTAGGACTGAATCCTAGTGGAGCAGATGGATGACGTGATCCGAGGGAGGCTGAAAAGGGGCCCTGATCATTAAAAAGGCTGATTACATGGTGGTAATGAGATCAGCATTTTGGGCTCAAGGCTGGTGGTTTGAGGAAGATCCAGTTCTCTCTGGGCTTCTACAGCACAGTTTAGAGGACTTCTGTCTTAGATGAGGTTTTTTTTTCTTTTTTCTGGTGAATTTGACTCAAGGTCGTGGTTCTCTGAAGGGAATGTGTTAACCTCGGCACATTGTGTTATGACATTGCCCTCATTAACCAAGATCAGAAGAAAAAATCCCATCTCTAGATATAAAACTGTCACTCGTTTTATGTAACATTTCATTTGCATATTATTTTTGGCCAAAGGAATTTACTTTCCTTCCCTTCAGTGTTTTGCTGTTTTGCCTTGGGATCAAAACTTTATGATTGAAGGTCCAGTTTGTAAGAAAATTTGTTTTTGAGTCTCATTCCCGACTGGTCAAATCCCGCTTTGGGATTGTAGGTCGGATTGGCTGCCATCCCATAGCATCAGATTTGAGAAAACCAATGCATCAGTATTTGATGAACTGTGAATGAGACTCAAAATTTGACTTTTCTCAAAAATTGCATAAATGAAGCATTATTTAGAATAATGGTGAACTGAAACTGGTAACCGATACCTGCTTCTCTTGTCTTCTTCCTTGTCTTCTTCGTCATCTTCTTCTTCATCTTCTTCTTCTTCTTCTTCTTCGTCTTCTTCGTTTTTGTCACTTCATCGTCTTCTTCTTCTTCTTCTTCTTCTTCAATCAGAATAATACATAATAAATATTGATTTCTCCTTATTAGTATTAAATAGTACTGACAATAACTGACTTCAGAATGAGAGATTATCTCCTATTAAAATAACAGTCTATTGTTATTTCTGTTTTGATTACTATTATCACAGATTCAAATTAAGCGACGACAACTGGTATTTAAATAGGCGATGCATCATCCTTAAGAGCTCTTTAGCCTACCTTCATTCATCACTGTCACTGATCAGACAGCCAGTTACAGATGTTTGATGTGTGTTTATGTGCTGCTGTGTGTGTGTGTTTCATGCAAGTCAATGATTTTCCTCAGAGCAGCCAGCCCTCACTGCGTTTCCACTGAACCAAAGCTAACCGCGCATATCATGTATGAATTGTGTCCCTCTGGTCTTTTTCCGACTGCAGCACAGCCATACGTGTGTTTTTAGTTTTTCTCCGTGTCTCTCCTGAAGTTTCACATCTGTCTGTCTGTCTTGTCATTGAATTTAAATAATGAAAATGAATGGATGGTTGTATGTGCCCTCGTTCATCCCTGAACAGGGATTACAATTTGATTACAAGTATTTATTAATTAGGGACAGTCAAAAGAAGCAAGAGCCTCGTTTGGCAGGATTAAAACAGATTTAGTGGCTGTGTTGTTTCTGTGGGACGGCTCCATTCACTTTTGAAAGTCGACCCCTTATTCCTCCAGTTGACTTGTTGCCAGGTTCCGTGTGTTTTTTAATTCATTACAGGGAATCCCTTTTCTCCTGTCGCCATCCCTGACATTTTGATGGTATGCAAACTGAATCACCCTCGAGCCATAAATTCATGTATGCTGACAAGTCAATCAGCTTACTTCGCAGTTGCAGTTTTCCTTTGCTGACTGGGGAGGTTCTCGCTTTATGGGCTGTGAGATTTTCATCTAACAACACCTCATCCATCTGCAGCAGAAGAGCAGCAGCAGCAGCACAGTGGGCCAAGAAGGTGATGATAATGTTAAGACACACCTTTTGCTTCTGGGACCTCCGCGCTCTGCTCATGCTGCTCATACTCTGAGGTGATGGATGTTCTCTTCCAAACCCACCATCGTGAATGTCACATTCAGCTCAGTACTCACTCCTGCCATGGTGTGTGGAAGAACATTTTGCTTTGATAGGTTGATGTAATCAGTAGAAATAAACAGTCAACTCAGTTCGTGTTTCAATTTTCGTGCAGTTTTTGTGTTCAATTTTCTCTTGCTGGCACTTGTTGATGGCACTAATTGTTTTTTCCGGACCATCTTCCACTGGGATTTGAGGGAAGTGTTTATGCATGCACGCACACCACAGATGCATCACAAATTGACATTGAGGATGACTTGGCAAATTGTTCTCATTTAACCACGGAGAGCATTGAAGCACAGGAATGTTTGAGTCTTTCTTTAAATCTCAGACTTTGTACAGTATGTATTAGCAAGACACCAGGGAGACTGCCCACTGCCTGCAGCATTGGATGATATCATTGCTGCCAGTGCTGCATGACTGAGAAGAGGTTGGAAAGACATGGGGGGAAAAGCCCTGCAGTAAAAAGTGCAGCCTCCCACGCCACTCCGGTCCCAGTTACACCAGACCACATGCCACCCTGTGCAGCCAAGCCATGCCATTCTAGCTTCCCCCGGGGCAAACAAAGACCCCTTTCAGGCCAGTCCCTACTGTGATCATGCAGAGCAGAAGCAATCTGTTCCTCTTGGCTGCTCACTGTGAAGTGACCCAGCCTTTTCCTTGCTCCAGCTTTACTGGTTTGTGCAACGCTCAACCAGCCAGGCTGATTCTGCTGTTGAATGTTCTGCTTGGTCCTGTCCATCTTGAAAAGGGCATGAAGGCTCAGTTGAGCCGTCCCCACAAACTAATAAGTCAGGGAATAAGTGGAAACAACAACTTCTCTTTTTGTAACTCTGCAGTGACATCACTAATAATGGCTCCAATTGGATAAGAAACACAAGCGGTCAGACATTCAAACAGGTTGTAAAACAAGCCTAGAGTTTACTACTTTATTATCTTATTAGCACACACCAGCGGTTGTTCCTCATTGCACAGGAAAAGCATGAGCGTGCATAACCATGCCAAGTAGAATCATTTTAAAGTTGAATCTCGATTCAACAAGTAGGAACGGGGGCATTATTTTCAGGCACTCTGGTACATTTTACTCATTCCCTCACATGTTTCTTGTGCACTGGATTCCATTATGAAATATTTCAGACAAAACTGGCAATTAAGCAAAATGTTCTTGATTATGGTCTTTATCTGCAGTTTTTGATTCCATCAACGAGAGTGGCATGGACGTTGTTTGTGTGAACAAGTAAACAGTGTCTTTTCCAAAAAACCTTGCAATAGATGAGAACTGTTACCATGGTAACTGTACATAAGAAAAGATGATGACAGCTCGAGCCTTAAAATGCCAAGATGACATTAAAATTTAAAATGAAAGACAAAAAAAGAAGATTTCATCAAAATGCTAAAGCTGAATTAATATCAGGTACCAAAATTAACAGATTGTCTGACAAGAAAAAAAGAAGAAGAGAGGAAGGAAGCATGTTACAGTCTTCTGCCTGAATGAGAACAATGATATGAAAGTGCAATTCACCCACCTACTTGTTTAACACTTGCTCGTATCAAAACGACTGAGTAGGTTGATTGCCAGCAACTTCCTTAACATCATATTGGTGTTCCTAAAACAGCATGATTGTTGCAGTATACCAGCACCAGGCGTACTTTGTTGTAGCGTTGCAGTTTGGTTAGGTTTAGGCAAAAAAAACTGCTGGGTTTTGTATCGGAAAACATTGTGGTTTTGGTTAAAACTACTACTACTACACTACTACTATGCGTTATGTGAGTAACTTTTGTGATGTAACTTTGTTGCGTTAGTAAGTTCAAGGTAGGAAAGGTGATTTTTGAGAAAGGTAGTTGATTGCTGATTCATCACGCATCACATATGTTGTCCATATCCTGCAGCCCTGTAGCCTTTGATGATGTGGATTCTGTTAGTGAGAAAGTGGAACAGTAGCTGAAGGTATTTTTCTGATATTGAGTGACTTTCCTGATGGAAGCTCGTCTTCCTTTTGATGGTCTAAGATGCCGCAGGGCCAGAATGCTATTTGCTTGAATGAAAAGGTCCGGACTGGGCTGTCTGGACCAGCATGCACCTGTACTCCCATCAGCCCTCTGGGGTGATGTCACATCTCTACTCTGTCAGTCAGCAGGCTCCTATTTCTTTCTACCTGCAGCATCAATCCATTGGCCTCATTCAGTCACTGTCTGCAGCAGTCAAGGTGCTCAAGAAGCCTCGACCTACAAAATATAAAAGCCTTTGAGCCCGCAAGACATTTTTAGGGTTATCAAGGAAGCTTTTGTTTGCATTAGAAGAAAATCACAGACTCGAGGAAGGAGTTTTTGATAAGAGAGGAAAAAGGGAAATTTAGCGAATTATAAGAAAAGGAGTAGAAATTGGATTCTAATATCATGTCTGATTAGTAAATCCATGATTTAGAACGATAGTGACTGCAGACGCTTCACTCTTTCCACTGGCAGGTTGTTTAGTGTTAGATTCCCACTCTCTCTCCTTATCATCAGGTGATTTGCTACTCATCTGTTGTGCAAAATAATCAATAGCTGAGTAAGATGTATTTGTCAGGGTATTGACTTGTTGGTTTTCATCAGCCACTGCTCTCACTTCTCTCAGTTGTAGATTTCAGACCGGGGAACAGAAACCCTGACTTATGTAACCTTGTACTGATTTTTTTTTTCCCCTGAGAATTGATGCATCCACTGTAGCATTTTAAAGGCGTCAAGAAGGACTGATCTGGCAATAAATTACTGGTGAATATTTAGCATTTCGCATGACAAGAGTTTTTGTGCTGACACCGTCTAGACACTTTATCATCTTTGTGGGTCTCGAGTACAAATTCTCAGTTAGCTTAACTCTAAACCTGCAACAAATGTCTGTGAGAACTCCTTCATGGCACTACCGTCGTATATGAGTTAAGTGTTGAAAAGGGGGATACGAGGAGCCCTCCACATTCAGTCACACTGACAGCCTACTTTTTCCACGGTGCTATTACAACTGTACAGTGCTGTGGGCAAGAATCTCATTTTACCCAGTCAAGTAGAAAGGCTCTTGTAAGGAGACTTGTTTTCAGTTGTTGAGATGCAGCTATCTTAATTAGAAGTTGAAGAGTTTCATGCTCTGAGTGTTGAGAGTAGAATGAGACAGTACGGCAAAGTGGACGTATAAATGTGGCTCATTGTTGATCATTTCAGGGTTTGACTTCAATAAGCTGTAATGTTGTAAGTATCTTTTATGTATAGTCTCTGTTGTATCTTCCTGTATATGCACTATTCGTTGAAGGATAATGGACATTTTCAGGTGAATATACAACCTGACCAGTGCTTGTTGCAGACTGAGATCTCTGTTTTATGTGTTTGTTTTAACATTTATTAGACACATGTTTTCAGTAAGTATTTTATAAGAATATAAGAGGAAAAAAATATATTATTTATATTTTAATACAATACTAGATTATCAGGTTATTATCCCATTAATGCCACCATATTAACATTTCTCTAATCTAGATATTGCACTGGTACAACAATTTAGCAGGTTTCCATAAATATTACTGTACTATTACTAAATAGTTTTGCATTGTTGATACCTTTAAATGTATTTCCATTTTTGTCTATGGTCCCTTAACACCGTGTTACACTGAGATATATTAACTGGTAATTATATGGTATTACTTGATTGTTACCTCTTTATACTCAAATAATTACGCCACTGTTACTTTGTTACTACTGAGCTGTAATATTAACTGCTGTCCATTTTTGCAGTTAAGAACCTTAAATAAAAAAAAAACAAAGCTCATAATATTATATTTTTTGTGTTGCTAACACAGGTGTAAGCTTAAAATTCAGCATACATTTCAGAAGCTTATGAAACACTGAATTTAGGGGGAAAAGGAAACATCACCATCATCCTTGTCAGTATCTTTGATTGCAAACTGAAGCTCCCTTCCACTTATTGCCCACCCAACACTGTTTTTGTCCACAATCAGCTTTCTGTGTTATTATTAGACCATAACCAGCAGTCCTGTTCACTGTATGATTCACTTGGCACTAAGTTGTGTACTATGGCTCCACAAGCACAATGCCAGGCCACCTCAAAAAGCAGTCAGCTACAGACTGCATCTCTAAAAGATGGGCCGAGCCAAAGGGGCGTGACGGTACTTGAAGTGTGACAGAAGCTGAGCGGAGAGACTGTCTGCTGTCACTGGCAAACATGATTGTTACAGAAAGGCAACTTCAGTACTCCTCAGAGAAAGGATGTGCTACAGTCAGTTTTTAAAAAAAAATGGTCAACTAGTTATTTTCTGGGCCAAATCATTTTTTGACTGTACAGTAAACTGAATGAGTTGACTTGAGGTGAAGGACGTTTTGAAATAGCAGCAACTTTATTAGTTAGGCACAAATGAGGTTTTTGTAAATACATGACTTTTAATAATTTCTTCTGTGCTGCTTGGAAAGTGCATATGCAGGCTCGCTCTAATGTTTCAACATTTTACTTTTAAGTGTCAGATTTTGAGCTTTATTTGTCTGTCAGGAGTAAATGGTGGATGGGTATATGCACTATAAGTGTACAGCAGCGATACCCTCAACTCATGAGCAGCAAGCGAACATGCCTCTGTCTTTTTCCTCACATTATGGTTCACATTTGAGATGTTGCTTTCTCATCCAAGATATTTGCAATGTTATGGTCTTTCAGTGTCACATTATGGATGTGCTAATGCCACTAATGTGCCGATGCATTTTCAACTCATTGAAATGCAGATAGTACCTTACCTCTTATAAAACCACTATATATAAAAATGCTAATCCATTCTGCTTTCTGAATATCAATTCAAATGGTCTTCCTAAATACAATTTAACTGGCAATACACACAATTTCTGCTTTAACTCATCATTATGAGGTGAATAAACTCACGCTTCTCCTATAAGGTTTACTTTTTATTCCCACCTCGACCTCGAGCCCGGCACCAACTCCAGCTGCAGTAGCTCATTCCCAACATGTCAAATACTGACGCTTTTCGAATGGAGCAGCTTGTCCATTAATCAGAGGGTCAGTGTTTGTTACCAGGCTCCAGCTGCATGTTGACATATCCTTTGGCAAGATACAGAACACGAGATTGTTCTCAATGGCTGCTCCATCGGTGTATGAGTGGATGTGAAAGCATAGAAATATCTTGGGGTGCTTTGGTTGGGGAAGAGCTGTGTCAGTCCTGATGAGCAGGTTGGCACCTTGCACGGCAGCCTCTGCCATCAGTGTATGAATGAGTGTGTGAATGGGTGAATGTGGCAAGTGCTGCAGAGCGCTTTGAGTGGTCAGAAAAGTGCTGAATAAATACAGGCTCACTTTACCTCTTTGGGTTTTCAAACTGGTGTTAATCATTTCTTCACAGAATTTTGGAAAAACACTCTGGTTGTTTGTGTTGTTGGTATTTTTCTCAGCTCTGTTTCCACTGAAAGTTGGTTCTCTTTCATAGCATTGGTAACCTCAGGTTTTTTTCTTCCTTTGCGTTTGACCCACTTGCATCTTGAATAACAATTCTTTGCTCAAATGCTGCGTTTTTAAGTGAACGCACGTCTGGATGAGGATGCTGTTTTATTGATTTGCTTCAGGCAAAAGATTCCTTCTCAGCTCAGTCCTTCCAATCATGAGATGTCAGTTTGCTGTCAATTTACAGTTGAGGTTGAAAGCAATCATTCTGAATCAAGCAGATTGTCTTTGATAAGATTTAAATATTTCATTTACCAAGCTATTTAGAGTTGTGTCTTACTCACTTGTTTTTCCATTTGAAGTCTGGCACACTCAAATCAATACCTTATGCAAGCTGTGTGGGAGACAGCTGAAGATGAATTTGAGACTGTGTTACTTAAGAAGACTGAGTGCTATCTTTACATTGTGTATGTTCTGCAAGAAGTCGCCTACATTCATTCAAAGGGCATGCATTGAAGAGTAAGGCCCTGCGTAAGAGAGGCTTGTAAGGAGTGCTGCTCATGGATACCGCTGTTGCTATGAGACTGTCGAAAGCTTGTTTGAAGCACAGCTCCGTTTTGAGGAAAGTTAAAATATTTTTAACACCTAATGCTTAGGCTTGTGTGCACCAGAATTATGCTAAGCCCTCTGCTACGAACATGCAATAATGTGCCCATTGAAAGCAGTGAGAAATAAGAAGCCGGTGCTGTAAAAGTACTCTGTATTTTGTAGGTTTTCTTCTCAGCTCCTCTCTATTTTCACACAGCATGAATATCAAGGAGAGAAAAAGGTCCGTGTTTGTCTCTCTAGGTTTGTGTCAAGATTTAGAAGGTTGTGGGAAGAGGTTATGGGAATGGAGTCAGGTTTTCAGTGATGTTTCGGAAAGGGCACAATGCTTAACAACCTGTGCTCCGGTGTGTCAGTTTTGTTAATATATCCTTCTTGTACCTGCTCAGCTTTTTGTCATTCTCTGGAAAAAACGCAACTGGAATGCCTTGAGACATATTCAGTCTCTGCTTTGTCTTACCACATGATGATGCTGGATCCCAGATGATTGCATGGTAGGTTTTTAACCACTCAGTCGCTGTGGGGCCATAAGACAATCAGAACCATGTCTCCCATGAGGAGGACAAGCTAAGCTGCCTAGCTTGTCCGAAAATGAAAATTGGCTGAAAGAGTTCTCACGGCAGCCTTTGAAAGTTCTATTTTTTGCTACACTTCGGGAGATTTATCCTAAGAGGCTTAATTTATATTAGCCATACAATCAGATCGCTCTCAAAATACCAGCTTTTAATTAAGCGTGCAAACCAATTAAGTTATGCTCTTCTTCGTTTTCCCTGTGGTTAACCTCAGACAAGGTTAGCTGCAGAGGCGTCCACTGTCACGGGGTCTGTGCTCAGATTCATAAAACCTTTCTAGTTTAAAGTAAACCAGCTGAGGCCAAGGCAGCCCAGTGAAAACCATTGTTTCCTTATTGCATGTGCAATTCTCTCCCGCTCTGCATGCTGCGTTTCCTAGCGGTGTTTCGAAGTTGAATAGGTTAAATCGGTTAATTGAGTGTATATCTAACAATTTCATAGGCTAAATAATAAATGGATGACTAGTTAGTTGGAGCCCGAGAATGAAACGCTTCTTGTTTTCACATACCACTTGAACAATCTACAGTACTGTAGATCTGCAGGATGTCATTAAATGTTATGTATGAGATGTCCTCTGAAGCTGAGTCAGGACATACTGTACTGTACATGCTGAGAGCTCAGCACATTGTCCATGGTACATACCATGTAAGTCATGGAAAGGCAAAAGTTTATTTGCATAACAACTTTCAACAAGACAAAGACAATTGAAAGTGCTTTTCAAAGGACAGAAAGGCATTAAGAAAACATGTAGGAGAAGCATAAGGCAATATACAAGAAAAGTAATATAAAAAGACACATACATTTAGTTTAAATGAAAAATAGGGCAAAAATACGCTCAAATAAAGTTGGACAGATTACACAGTTGCATATAAAATACAGTGACAGACAGAAAAGTTTGCCGGGATTTAAAAGAATTGAGAGTTGAAGCTAATCTCAAATTTCCTGGGAGTTTATTCCCGATATGTGGAGCATTAAAGTGAATGCTGCTTCTCCATGTTGAGTTTTGATTCTGTGGAAAATGAAAGTCTTGAGCCAGATGATCTGGGAAGTCCGGTTCATAACAGAGAAGCAGATCAGAAATAACCATTCAGTACTTACTAAACCAATAGAAGTATTTTAAAGTCCTTTGACACACAGAAAGTAAGTGTAAAGATCTGAGAACTTTTTAGTCAGTAGTCGAGCCTAGTAAAGATAAACGCTTGGATATGTTTTTCTAAATCCTGCTCAGACGCAAGTCTTTTATATCTTGAAATATTCATAAGATGATAGTAGGTGGATTTTGTAATTGTTTTAATGTGGATATCACAATTTAGGTCTCAGTGACTCCATCAGGATTTCTAGCCTGGTTTGTGGTCTTAAATGTTAGCGATTTGAAATCCAAAGACAATTATTTCAGTTTAACCTTGTTTTTAATTAGTGGAAATGTTTGCAAATCCAAACATTGATATGTTGAATGCACTTACTCAGTGCTTATTAGGGACCATATGTCCCCAGTTGATATAGTTAAATAAACCGTTGTGTCATCTGCATAATTATGGTAAGCTATTTTGTTGTTTTCAATAATTTGCTCTAGTGGGAGCAAGTACACAAGTTGCCTGAGAACGGAGCCCTGGGGAACTCCACATCATTTGTGTATGCTCACGTATTGCTGAACACAAAGTAGCCTCTGTCATTCAAATAGGATTCAGAACCAACTAGCACTGTGCCAGAAAGTCCAATCTGCCTAGTAGTATCTTGTAGTGGACCAGGTAGAATGCAGCTCTGAAATCAAATAACACCAAGACGAAGATTTTTACTGTCGGTGTTTAAGTGGATGTCATTCAAGACCTTAACAGGAGCAGTTTCTGTGCTATGGTGTGACTGAAATGCTGATTGTTTAGGAGCAAGAGGGTGTTAAGCTTTTATAAAACAGACTTTTAAATGAGTTTACTTGTATGATGTCCTGTTAACAAGGAGATAGCACAAACTTGTCATGGGATCGAGTTAATTCTCATGTTTTGTTCCACGGATGGCCACTTTGTTTACTTTAGTCCTCATTAAAACATTGATCAAAGAAAAATATTTCCAGTGTGTCCAATTTAGCTGTAACAGTGTCAAGGATTAGGCAATCGGAGACTCAGTCTTGAAGCCTCCTAAGTGACACCACAGTAAATCTCTCAAATAAGCTGTCACTCCAGATCCCCGGCCAACAACTCAACAGCACTTTTTAGCTTGTCCTGCCTCGCTGCGTGGTTGCCAAGTACAGCACAGTGGGTCGCAGACAGCAGCCGCCCTCGCCTTCATAGTTAAACTCTTCACGGCTGTCACACTAAATAATCTACGAAAATAACACAATCTCAAAAGAAATGATTCTGTTCACTGCATCTGTAAGATGGTGAAAAGTAAGTAAAGAGCTGCTGTGCAACTCAGTCCAACTCCCCAATCCCCCAAAAACCCTCAGCAACCTCCTCGGGACAGTTTGGAGTGCCTGCCATGAAAAGTAGCCAGATATTACATCATATCAGATTAGATCACACAAAATACGGTTTACAAATTTTTGGTAAATGTCTCTTATTCTAAACTTGTGATGTATTTGTATGTCTGTTCTTCTTGCAATCCTAAAAAATACTTTTTTGTTTAAAATTGATGGTGAGGCAGTGGGTTTGATGTCTAATGTCTTTATCGCCTACAGCACAAGGACTTGCTGCCGTGTCCTCTGGGAGTTTTCAAAGACAGCTCAGTTTTGTAGTGGAGCGGAGAGCTCAGTGGCATTGAAATGGCCCTTTGTTTCCCGGTAGGCGATCCAATTGTCTGTGACCAATAAGATAATTTCCTAATTCCCCTTCATTACAGTGGAGCCTGGCATTACTTGGCTTTAATGCGAGCTTCTGACTTTTGAAGGTTAGTTCACCTCAGTGTAGCACATTAGTACTAGACTCCAGGGGGTGCTCGCATGGGGGTGCTTTCAAGACTGATGACTGTTGTTTGAAGCAAGCTGCAGTGTTGCAGATGTGTTTTAAAAATACATTTACAGAGATGTAAACCTTGTGTCAGTTTGGTAATTGAGAGTTACAGTTCTGCAGTGAACAGTAACACTGAAATAATTTATTAGTCTTCATTATTGATTAATTTGCAGATAACACTCTGCTCCATCACATTTTTCCTTCGACTTTTTAATTTTTTTAAAATGTTTTTTCTCTGATAACACACTAACCTGTAACCTCTTAAATTTGGTTGAGGAGAAGAAAACCACTACAAATTCCAATGGCCGATGCTAGAACTAGTCACCTATAAAACATTATTTATTTTAATGATTAAGTGATCAGAAGTAGATTGTTTATTATCAGCCACCTCGTTGATTAATCGACTTGTAGTTGCAGCACTAGTGAGCACAATATCTGGTTTTATTGTTATCACAGTTATGTTATGCAGGTGTAAGCACAAGTAGATTTGAAAAGTCTGCTCTGTGACACACAATAATAACCTACTTAAGAAAAAGAACAGTTACCGTGAATAATAAAATCCTGAAGCTCCTGAAATAACAGCTCTCAACTCTGTAATCTCCCTGTGCTGAACTGTTCCTCCTAGTCAATCTTCTCTCAAAGCATTCAGGGCACATTTAGGTCCAGGGGCAGGAAGTTTGATGACCCACCTTTGGCCACATTTACCCTTGTCATAACTACGTGGCACTGCCTTCCATGAAAACCTCTTTTCTCTGAATCATTTATTGAGAATATTGCATCTCCCTTGGGCCTCCATTAGAGCGTTGACACGCAGGGGCAGTGGTGGGCCTTTTCACGCCTGTGTGCACAGGCGGCTAGTCTCCAGGGCCAAACAGCTTTCTGCATTTTTATGGCTGGATTCACCACCAGAAAGTGATCTTTCCCGGGGCTTTGGAGACAATGTAAAGGGTGAAGTGGCACCACGGCGGGGCCCCTCGGCTCGCCCTATGAGCTGTTTAACACAGCAAAAAAGTGCCAATCAGTCAGCTTGTCTGCCAGTCACACAAGTACTGCTCTTACACTGTGTACAGACTCGGTTATTCAGATAAGTACACATTTAAGTAAATCCGTCAAGTGGACAACCAACCGTGGTAGCTGTTGTTAGATTCTGTAGCAGCAGTGGTTCACTTCAGAGGGTCTGATTTACAGTACACTGAGTGCCTCTGGCATGCTGGAGACAGACGTAGCTACAAAATATGTGGGAGGTCATCATGAGTATTAAAGGCACAGTGAGTGAAATTCAGGCTTCACTACAGTGAGGGGGCATCTGGATGCAGTTTACACAGAAGCAGTAGTTCATAAATGGGTTGTGTGACATTTTACAGAACAATATGTTTTCTTATCAAGACCTTTTGACGAGTCCTCCAACTACAATAAACAGAACAGAACATCTCATCCTCTGCGCTCACATCGATCTGTCCAGCTATTGAACTGATTAAAATGTCTCTGTCCAAACCGATGACTTATCTCTGCAGTAAACATTACAACACCAGATCTACATCTACAAGATTTCATCTTTAATCTTAAAGTTATTTTTGGTTGACTGACAATGACTTCCTCAGTGGGTCCTCACTGCAAAGTCTGGAAGTGGCTTCATTAGCCGAGCCAGAAAAATCAAGCTTCCGCCTACTCACTACACAAAAGCTTGAATTCACTCCAAAGGATTCTGCTGCCTTTGCCTCTTCTTGCTCACTTTAATGTGTTGCCTTTGACTTTACGGCAGCAATCTTATCGCTGTTCCTTGCTGGCAAATGTGCATTTTACTTCCATTTCCCCCGAGTGTGCTTTGGGTTCGAGGGAGCAGTACAGTTTTAGGTCTCTAAAGCCACCTGTGGAAATGCTGAGGTAAGAGGTGTTTAAAAGCCTTTAATTATGCAAAAGGGAAAAAGGCTCTCACCGTGCTCTGACCACAGAGACTGTTTTCATTGGATTCATGATCTGCAGATATACTCGAGACACTGAGGACAAAAAGAAAGTGGCGCTTATGTTTGTGGGTGTCAGTCAAGCTTTTTGATTGGTTCAACTGGTTTCCTCTAAGCAAACAATGCAAACAATGGCATCAAAGGTCATTCCCACAAAATAAAAGTCTCCATTACAAAGGATCTCTCCTGGAATTTATTCCTCATAATCTCCTTATTCACATTCTGCAAAAAAACGACACACACAGGTCACGTTTTAGCTCCATTATGCTCTTCTGCAGCTATTTCAGACTAGGTGATGTGCCTGTCATCACCTCTGTGGTCAACACTGGTTCTAGGCTCCCAGACGAGTTGACTGTTTTAGACAACGTAGCCTCATGTTGGCCTAACTTAATGTGACAGAGGAGGAGTGAATCTCAGGAACAAATATCTCCATTGATGGAGCCCTGAGGCTTCTTCTCTCTACTGCCAACCCAACTGATTCTTAAGTGCAAAACTATTCTTCACAGGTATTCAAACACGACTCAAAGTTGTTAGGAAATATGTGCAAATTCCCGCGGATAATCTTAATTTTCTATCCTGATTTAATCTTCGAGATGCAGTATTTTCACCACGAGGTCATGATTCTACTGGATTTTATCAAATGTACAGGTAAGATGACGAAAGGGCTGTTCCCAACGGATGTTTCCTCCTGTGACTTCAGATTCAATCAGCCCACTTGACAAAAATAGGAGAAGCTGCGGCTGGGAAATATCCCTCTTCAATAATAATAGAGAAAGACCAAGAATTCAGAAGGGAAATTACAGTTTGACAGTTAAAAGAGAACTGTGTCTCAGTGAATTATCTCTCTCGCAGAAATCCTTTGTCTTCCTGCCCTCTATCTCGTGCAGTCTTGCTTTTCATTAAAGATCAGACGGAAGCGGTTTATTGAAGGAGACGCACGATGCTTTAACCAGCTGTTTTTGTTTTGTGTCAACACCTTCTTTAAGTAGCTGCAAAAAGGACAGGTGCTGCAGGCAAAGTGTTTAGTGTGTAAAACAGGAGGAAAGTCTCATTTAGAAGTAAAGTGGAGTAAACGTGCAGATAAGACGCTCTGATACAGGAAGGCGATCAGAGGTCATCAGGGTACAGTCAGGAGGGGATTGCCCTCACAGACAGGGGTTATCAGCACAGCATCACCGATGATCATGCCAGACAGAACGTTTTGTGAACAATTACACACACTCTGTTCTCCCTGCTGCCGTCTGGCAAGCGATACAGAAGTATTCGTGCCATACACCAGATTACTGGCTGTAAAACCTCAATTCATCCTTCGTACTCCACCATGAAATAGTTTATTTTTAGGACTTCTACAACTAGCATTTCCGTATAAACCCCTGTGTGGTAGAATGATAAATAAATGAACCTTGTACCTTGCATATTTTAGAAACAGCAGCCTAAAGAGAAAGTACCAGTGGTGAAGCTCCAGCTGCCTTTGCCTGAAGAGGATGAGGCCCGGGAGAAGCCCGGGTTGAGACACACTGTGGAAGTTATAGCCTGAAACCAATTACGAGACCATGTAGTGCAGCGTTTAACAACTTCTCACACTGAACCTGCTTGGGAATAGTTTCTATTGAGGTCTAATGTTCTTAAATGGCATTTATAAAATGGATGGAAATCAACTAAAGGCTCAGGGGCATTAACCGCTGACCCTGCCAGGAAATCCAATAGTGCAGTTCTACTGATAAACAGACATTAGTCAGTGTGTGAATAAATCTTCGCCAGCATCTCAAATGTGCATGTGTGTTACAGCGCATCATGCCTGTTGGCCAAACCTAGATGTAGTTATGATAATACCGCATGCTGTAAGACGGCACAGTTCTCATTTCTTGTAGAGGTTAACAGTGCGTGAGAATAAATGTCAGGTCTGAGGGGCTGATACAGTGTGAATTAGCGACACTGAGTCATTGCCCGACAGCCTTTCACTACGCTGGGGGAGACTGAACTGGCGCACCAGGGCTGTGCAAATGCCAAGAAATGAAGCATTGTTTATATGCTAATCCCAAGCATTACACCAATTGTGCTGCTCATTCTGTTTTGGGGGTATTTGTCACACTTTTTAGTAAGAAAACCTAACTGTTGTAAAGAAGGGGAGCAACACCAGGCTCACTGAAAATACATGTGGGGGGGTATATTTGGGAATAGTTGCACCCACAATGCTCAGCTGTACGTGCAGCTGAGAGAAGTGACAGAAAATCTATTGGAGCCAGACAGGCAAGTGAAATCCATCACCGGTGCGCTGAGAGACTAATGACACAGAAATCGTCATTTCCTCGTGCCTGCATGAAGATGCAGCGTCATCAATGCACACGTCTCAAACATCTCTCCATCAAATGTACATCCACAGCCACTTTTCAGGTGCTGAGGATACATCCTGTTCCTATTGTATTGTGTCTCCTTCCAAACCTGTGTGACCTTTACAGGTCCACCACTTTGGGCTTGACGTAAATACCCTATTTTGGCTGGATTTCCATTAAATTTGGCATTAATATTGACGTCGGTGATCCCTTGACTTTTCCATAGCGTAACCATCAAGTCGAAATTTCATTTAATATCTTTTACTTCAGTCTCTTTTCAGTTTGAGTGCTGCTTTGAACCGAGACGGTTGGAAAAGTATTAACAAGCCAGTGTCCTTAATTTCAACACGTCATATCGCGCCTGACGATGGCCGAAAGTTTGCGTGCCCACCCAGATGTTTTTGTCTTCATCACAGTCGATCGGAGATGGAGCCAATCAACACCAATCACTGGACTTTTTGTCCAATGTGAACAGGGTATATGTTACAGTATACCTACAGCAATGGTATTGAGCTAAGCTGTAAGGGCTGCTTGCCAATATGCATTAAAGGCAACTAAGAGACATACTGTTGCTTTGTGTTTTGCAGTATTTACATTCAGTCAACACAGTAAATTATCACTTTTAATTGAACTACTTTCTCTTTTTCCCTTATAATTACTCAACATCCTTATATCCAAAAGCGTTAGCGGACAGGGGCAACCACTGAACTCACATGAGATGCAAATAAGATCACACTTGGCCTCATTTTGCAGATGTCTGAATTGATTCTTCTCTGCTGTTATCTGTGTCAGAGTACAATAACGTCGGTCATAATGCTGTGGAGGTTTTTGAATGCCCTCCCAACAGTGTCAAGCCGGGTTACAGCTAAACGTATCAATTATGAATCATATTTGACGCGGTTGTGAAGAGACCCCTTTGGCATTTAGCTGAATAGAACATTCCTCTCTCATGAATTCCACTTTTAATCATTAATTAAAACTCACATTTCACCCATTCAAACTTTCTACCGTTGAGAAGCTTTAAAGGCAATTATCCATATCGCTTTATCCACAGTTCTCTTGTTGCTACATGTATTCTCCCGATTCTTTACATTTCTGGGGCAAATCCTTCCTCACATTTCTATCGTGTTTTGATGGCCCACTTTTCCGCCTCGTGAGATTGTACCGCAAACTGTTTCTGTGTTTTTCAGCATCCTCTTGTACACTGATTACAACTGCATGACGTTATATATGTGTGCCGTCAAACCAGCTTGTGGCTTTTAGGGTCAGTGTTTGTCAAATCTTCAAATGTGCCTTTGCTCTTTATGTTGAATGGCTCCTCGAGGCGTCACTCTGACATCTTGATGTCGACGTTGTCGTATCCCTTTAGCATCTTTATTTAATGACTGATGACTTCGAGTGGTCCGAGTGAGGCATTTTAATCACTCATGAGATATTCTGTCACGATCTATTACATGTTATGTGTCTCCTTTAATTGCCCGGGGTTGCATATAACTTAATAACCATATTTTAGAGCTTCCATTGTACTACTAGAAAGACGGCAAACGTTGGACCATTGCTGATCAATTGGTTCCACACCTTTGGGAGATGAGCCATTTTCGTTTCATGGAGGGTTTGGCCGCAGCATTTCTTTTAGATATGCATCTGGGCACCATAAATAGCATCATGTGACATCAGTATAAGCTTTTATTCTCTTTCTCTCCTACTGAGCGGTGAATCCCTGCGAGGATGGTGTCGTTGATAAAGTTATTTCCTCTCAGATCTCGTATATTATCCTCCTCAGCTAATGAGTGTGATAATTTCAGTCTGGCTGTGGCTCAGTGGGAGAGGAAGTTTTTAGAGTTTTATACTAAAGACACTTTCAATTTATTTCTAAGTGAAGCCTTTCTCGTTTTCACCCCATTAGCCTCTGGAGTTGTCTTGAGAAGTGTATTTGCAGTGATGTGTCGACTGTTTGAGAATTGACGCCATAAATGCAGCTGATAGCAGTCGTTTCTTTACAGCTGTCTGATTTCCGAGCAGTATTTGAAAACACAGATTTCTCGGCATTGATTTTTCAATAAGCTGCTGGAAAAAAACTCAACCGGTGTGTGTCAATACGCGCTGCTCTTGTTTTTCATCATTCAGCCACAACAATGTCTGGTACTTTAACAAAGCAGTGTGCCATGAATTTCAGGGGGTAATCGATTCCCTTTCTCTTGAACAGAAGCCTGCTTGTGCATCAGGAGCACCTGCTATGTGTGTCGTTACTGTGACATCCAACAAACAGCAGAACTCACGCAGAAGATTTACCGGCGTCAAACTAATGCTGTGAAGTGGTATCAATTATTTTCATTTCAGAGAATGGATTCCTAGAACATGTTTGAAATCAGTGCTCAAATACTGCAACAGCCTGTGTTAACCTGTTGGTTTAAAATGACATAATAAAGACCAAAATACTTGCTGTAGTGATAATTCAACCCTGTACACACCAAAGTATGTAATACACATGCCAGTCCACAGTGTACTTGTCATGCCAAGGCATGGCAAAACATGTTAGCAATAATAAATATGCCAACAGTCTGTAAGACTTTCAAAATAAAGCTGGCTGAGAAACATTTCAGGTGGTCACAGACTCGATAGCTTTAAGCACCAAAACTACTTGGTTAGGTTTAGGAAATGATCATGGTTTGAGTTAAAACAACTACTTCCCTTACAGCAAACAATGTTGACAATTGGTTTCACAGTCTTCTGTGTGAAAGTGTCCCTGGAAGGAAGACCCTTCTGAACAAAACAACAATGGCATAATGCCGCCTCAGTGTGGGATTTTAGATAGCATGACAGCGTTTCACAAGAAAAGGAGGCGTGACGGGTTACACAACAGCAACGGCATTTTATTTATTTATTTTATTAGCTGCAAACTCCTGCTAGCTTACTTTTAAAATCTCTTCGTTGTGGGTTACCAACATTACAGGTCCTCAAAACATCACATCACATCCCAGTCCCGTCCCACTCTTTTCACACAGGCATCAGTTCAGCTCTGTTACTACTTCCGCTGAAGTACTAGCGAAACAAAAATGACCCCATCAGTCTGTCATCAGGCCTTTTATGCAGGACGACGAGGGAGAATAAAGGCACAGGCCGTGAACAGGCCTCTTTCATGGTGACTAACTGCTAATGTACTTGCTGAAAGCATAACAACACACTTCATTTAATTATAATGCTGTGTGATTAATTAACTTGAACCAGGTGGTAAGCATTTAGGTTTAAGACTTGAATTTACAGCGTACTGTATGTAATGAAAGCTTCATATTAACTCTAAGTGGCTGTGGGTTGGCCTCCGTGTGCTCCCAGTCCCAGCTGAAGTGGCAGGGTCACGACTTGAACTCGGCGCAGCTCGGTCAGGAGCCTGAATCGCTCTGACACATTAACCAGCGCTATCGCTCGGCCTCCTGGGACAAAAGAAAGTAATCTGCTTATGAAACCAAAGAAATCACCTCAGGGTTCTCGGTGCCTTTAGCTTTACACTGCTCACACACACACACACACACAAACACACACACAGTCCCTCACAGTCAATGGCATCGTGTTCCCACTCCTCCCACTATAAAGTGATACAATCTTTTATTAATGGTCTGTGCTCCTGCGTTGACATAGAGACCATTTTAATGATTAATCTGAAAGGAAAGTGTCCATTGTACACTGGGGGCTCTTCAGGAAGTAAGCGAGCCACTGTTGTTCTCAGTCAGAGAAACATCAGAAACGCCTTTTTTTAATTCCTCTGTGAGAGATGCAGACGTGTTTGTTTGTCGGCAATATACCATGAACTACAGCGTGTGAGTGAATTCATTCATCGGTGGAGCTAGTCAAACATTTATCACAGTATATAGACTTCATTGGTCACGATCTATTTCAAGCATACATAAAACTACCAAATAATTAATAGATACAAATGTTTTATCAAAACCCAGTTATCCACAAAGTCCTTCACTTCTGTTACATCTTTATAGGGAGGCCCAAAGTGTTCAACGTTCGTTAAATAAAACAATATGAGATGAATAATCACGTCATCGCTGTTTAAAAAACCTTTGAGTAAAAGGGGCAGGGTGTATTTCACAATGTACTTCACAATCCCAGACTATATTATTTTGTCTATATGTATTTATATCATTACTTCAGGGCTGCAGCTCATTATTATTTTCATTACTGATTAATCTGTTAATTATCTTCTTAATTAATAGGTTAATTGTTGTAAAACAATGAACAATGTCCTTCCCGGTTTCCCAGAGTCCAAGGTGATGTCTCCAAACGACTTGTTTTGATAGATTTTTGGAGATATTCAGTTTACAGTACCATCATAAGGAAAAAAAATAGCTAATCCCTACATTGGGGAAGCTTTTTTCTTGATAGACAGCTAAAAATTATTAATCTTTTATTGAAATAAGTAGTTGCCAGTTCATTTTCGTTTTCTATCTGTCGTTCTATCTTCTATTTGTTTGATTGTGTCCTAATTATTCAATAAGAACAGTCATCAACATCTTATTTAAATACCTCTTATAGACAAATGCATGAAAATGCCGTTCCTGACAAAGATGTAAAGACTAATGGAGCATCAGCTAGGAGAGAGTAGCTCTTTCTTAACTGCATTCTTGATAGATTCTGTATTTTCAGAACAAGAATGAGCTCTCGCTTTTTTGTTGAATCAAAGATCTATTGATATACTAAGAGCTCTTGTTACCTCAACATAAGGCAACACCTCTTCAGTGATGCTGCTTGAGATTTATCTTTTCAATGTTTTCTGTGTAAGAAGCACATCTGGCCACGGGTGTTACATTTTCATTCTCACAATTTACTCTATACAACAGCTACAACACTGCAGGACTGGGTGTGACAGGGTAGGGTCACGCTTGGTCACCTGGTTGTTTTTAAACTTTTTCAGGCTAATAAAACCTTTTGCAGATCTGTTGAGGCTCCCGTAGGGCTGAATAGAGATGCCAGTGTAGGCGAGGAAAAGGTTGATTAGTGCTAATTAGAAATTTCTGGACTTCCTTTCTCCCTCAGTCTTGTAATTAGAGAGACCAGCGGGGGAATAATGCAGCTGTGCTTGGTGCGGGGCAGAGTCTGGGGAAGGGGGCACCGGGGAGCAAGAAGGGGGTGAAGGGGAGGGTGGTTTGCGGGAGGGCTGTTGAATACTAACAAACTTGCTCTTTCCGTGCAACAAAAGAGCAGATGTCTTTTGTGACTCAGTGTGTCCTCTCCACACAGAACCGTGTTTTAATTTGTGGCTGGCTTTGTCACTCGCTGCGTCTCCTTCGCAGCCCGATGATAAACTCACAGGAGGAAGAATGTGTTACACTTTGAAAAGATGAATATATTTTTATCTTTTCTCGTCTCCTTTTTGTTTTGTAAGCACAACATGTTCTTATGTCTGAGAGCACATCACAAAGATAATCTTCGTGAAAAGGCCCTGTGAGTTAGCAGGCACGTCAGATCGGTTACTAGTGTTACAGCGAGGGAGTAATCTCAGAGTGACAGTGGCGAGCACCCATGAAGCCCCTCAGTCTCGCTACAGAAAAGGTCAGTTACCTCAAGTAGCGGAGCTGCTATCGGCATTTGGTCACAGAAAGTCACAGCGGTTAAAGGACGAGCCCGGCATCGACAGGCCTTTGTGCTAATGAAGTGCCTTTTATCTGCAGCCTGAGTAATGACGTGGAGGAGAGTGCTGCCAGTGACACTTCCACTTGCCATCAGAGGGTAAACGACCAGAGAGCGAGAGAGAAAGAGGACGGAGGAGTGAGACGGTCGACTGTGACTGTACAACCTTGACCTTAGCTGACCTCCTCATGAGTCATTATGAGGGTTGAGACTTGGCCATTAGACTGCAGCTGACATGTGATTTAAACATGGACATGAATAGGGCTTGGTATCATTTTTAGATTTTAATCTCTATGAACATGTTTTTCTGCCAAACTGTTACTGTCTATATCTTGGACGAACAGCTGTATGAAAGCTCTAATATAGTTTTAATCAACAAAGTTTTTATTAATTGGGTCTGGACATGAAAGTCTGGATTACTGCCGCTTTAACAGACGCATGGACATACACTCACTATATTTAGCTTGAACAAAGATGCAAATAGAGTTTCCGCTTGATGCCAATGAACAGCGTGACTCCTCATAGGTGTTTGTGTACTGGCAAACTGACCCAATAAAGCCGGCCTCCAAAAAAATCCCCCATTGAGAGTCTGTGATGTGGCATGTGGTCCTGACGTCTCCTTGGCACGGAAGGAGACGGGGAACAGTACGAGCTCTGAAGTGGCTCTAGGTTTAATGTTTGCTGTCGTCCTGATACTGGATAACCACACCCACCTTCTAACTCAACACATGTACAAGAAATATGCGTCAAGATGCTGAAATGTCACAGACAACAGAGTTTTACCCATCTAATTAAACAAATGTGAGGTATGTGACCTGCTGTCTTTTGAATTTTAGGTGTTCTTACTGAGTTTTTTGAGAGTTTTCACAACTCAGACTTGATTCCAGCTCTTCATAGTGACTGACACTGATTTGCAGTGTTGTGGCACCTCTTCGGTGTTTGATCAGTCGAGGAACTGTCAGCGACTGCTCTACCTGACTCTCTGCAGCGCTGTGTCTAGTTGTAATCATCACTCGTCATGTCCTTATGCAAAATATATACACTTCCCTCACGGGTGTATAACATTGGCCTCAGGGAAAGTAACAAATAATGTTGAAGAGCAGCACTTAATTTGTTTCCGTCCCGCCATCTTTCGAGTTTCTAAATGCTATGGAGCGTTTCAAACAGTATTATGTGCTACTGTTGGATCTCTACAAGAAAATCTGTTCCAGTCTGATCCCAATTTTCTGGTTTGAGCCAGGATGTTCAGCGGCGTTATGCAGATACATTGTTGTGAATCGGGAGGAGGGTATCAGATATTGGACACAGTGGATGGAGGATGCACAGGCGTCTCTCTGTGCTGCCGGATGCACACGTTTCTCTTCATGAGGTTCAGAATGCATACGAGTATTAGCAAAACCCCAGTGAGATCTCAGCATATTTAATCCATCCTCTCTGAGCTCTCCTTTTAGATATGGACGGGGGTTTATTCCAGACACTTCAGATGGCTGCGGCTGTGTATTAATATTGGATGAATCTCCGATATCTCTGGCAGGGTTTATAAAAATCTGAAGCACATTCTGCTAGCACGAATTATTCCTCATGTTTGAACTCAGGACAGTGGCCTTTTCTTTGTTGAATCTATTCGTGGACGGATGTTGGATGTTCAAATATGTTTGGGATTTTTTGTTGTTGTGGTCATCCTTGCTGAATTTTTGTTTTTCTTCTCTTCTGTTACAGCGGGATGCAAAGGGACAGTATCTGTTTGACCTCATCTGCCACCACCTCAACCTGCTGGAGAAAGACTATTTTGGCATCAGATATGTGGATCCGGACAAGCAGCGGGTAAGTGTGTGTGTGTGTTTGTGTGTGTGACTGTTTCAGGTGTTCTTTGTATGAATGCAAACTGAGATATTGTTTCTTTAAAATCCTTCAGGTGGAGAAAACATGATTTAAAGTATGTTGCAGTTAATTTCAAGAGACCCTTTTACCGGCAGACATTTTGACTTGTCAAAGCAGGAAAACCAACGGTGTATATAATAACTTCAACAATGACTCCTTTCCATTAAGTGTCAACCTAAGCCCTGTCAGTGAGTAAGCGTGCTTAATACCTGAGCACTGGAACTAGTTCACCTAAATGGTATGTGGCCATCAGTAGCGTTATCAATTCCACCTGTGCTTTTCCTGCTGTGACAAGTCATAATGTCTGCTGTGAAAAGGGTCTATTATATGACGCATAGCATGGTATAGTGCTTAAGTTTGTTTTTTTAACTGACATGTCTGTGGATTTGCTACCATTGCTGCTGGTTTAAAGGAATATTTGGACATTTTGGGAAATACCATTTTTCTGCTTTCTCGAGGAAAGTTAGATTAAAACATCAACACCAGTCTGAAGCTGGAGTCTTTAGGCTAAGCGAAGCTAAAGGCTTCCTTACTCCAGCCTCGTCTTTAAAGGTCCAGTGTGCAAGATATAGACAGATCTATCAGCAGAACTTGAATGTTATATTCATAATTATGAATGAGAATTGAAGCATAATTGTTTTCAAGTGTGTATTCAGTGTATGATCACCTGAAACTACGAATTGTGTTTTCATTACCTTAGATTGAGCCTTTTATATCTACAGAGGGAGTGGGTCCTCTTCCACACAGTCTGCTCTGTTGACACTGGCTCTAAACAGGGCTCTATGTTTTAAGCTGCCACCGTGGGAGGGTGAGTTGAGGGGTTGTTAGATGCCCCTTAAATCCTAGACACTGTACCTTTAACGCACAGACCGTTGACTATATTAGATATTGATGGAGCTTCCGAGTCAAAAGGGTATAGCCAGCTCGGAAGTCTATGAGAAAATCATCCTACCTCTCATTTGATTTATTACCTCAGTAAGCCATTTCCTAAAGTTTCAAGTCTTCTTCAATAGAGCATGATGTTCATTTAGTAAATTATGGTAAATTATGGCTAATTGTGAATTATTAAGCTTTAGGGTTACCTTATGATTGACGGTGACTGTCAGTCAAGATAGAGGCGTTGCATTGCGTAAGCTCATCAGCTAAACTCTCTTGTCCAAACGTGGTCACTTCTGACTCCAAAAAAACCAAGATGGCGACGTCTGTAAAACCAAAAGTCAAGGCTCTAAAACCTTAATCTTCAAACCATTGAGTGACGTCAAGGTAGGCACACACTTGGCGCAGACTTGCTCATGTAACTCTCTGCAAAAAAAGAGTGATAAAAGTATTTCCCAGCTCCAAAAATAGAGCCTTGTTGATACAGGCTTGTTTGAAGTATCTCTTCTTATATGCACTGCATGAGATGTTTTACAAGTAGAAGTGGTTTAATGTGACTTCACACACACACACACACACACACACACACACACACACACACACACACACACACACACACAGGACTGCGTTGCTCCATATATAAACCACATGCGTGGCTATAATTTAAAAAATGGATTGGATTTGATCTAGATGGAAGAATGAGAGCGAGACTTTGGTCCAGAGTGAAAAGTTGTGTTCTTCAGTTTCTCTTATTCACGGCGCCTCTCAGACTGACGGTTGTTCCATCAGGCTCTTCTACTGTGGGGCATGTAGCGAGCACTGCTTGATTCATGAAGTATTCACATGTTCACAGATCATGTTGTAGTCCTGCAGACAAGAGCCGAGTCCTGCTGATGCTGCATTTCCTATGCTGTCACTCAGGACTATTTTGGTGGTTGTTGCTGTGGGTGGGTGGGGTCGGTGAGGAGTCAATGTGGGAGAAAGATGGAGAGAGAATATGCTCCCAGAGAGGATGAGGAATCTGAATCTGGGTTCAGACACACCATATGACTGTCACAACCAGCAGGAGCTCAGTGTAAAGTCAAAGTCAGTTGTCTAATCAGCCTTCTTGCTCTAACTAGAGACCTCTGCTGACATATTTTCAAAAGAAAAACCTCTTTAAATTAGATGCAGCTTTGCCATATTGCTCCGACCGTGCTGTCGTAACACCATACGTGGCACGAACACGTTCTCCCAGAAAACTGTCAGTAGTAACAGCTGAGCGTCACGGCAACCGATATTGAAAGTTTCAGCAGAATGATTCAATGTGTGGATTTTTTAATTTTTTTTTATTGACATTTAATCTTTTTGCATTTGTCTGTTTGTCTTTCTAACGCAGCACTGGTTGGAGTTCACAAAATCAATTGGAAAGCAAATGAAAGGTAAGAACTTTGAATTCATGTTTGTAATCTTATAAACTGGGCGATTAAATCCTTCACACGACGGCCTGGGCTGCCGTGCAGTCGCTGAATGACTTAATGTATATTAAATATATATGATGGAACATTAAACACTGATAATTGATTAATCATTTAAGTCATTTCAGCCATGAAAACACGAAACATTTGCTGGTTACAGCTTCTCAAATGGTGGAATTGAACTAATTTGCTCAAGTATCAACTTTGCTTTGCTGAAGTTGCAATTCATGCTACTTTGAAAATTGAATCTTGAATCTTTATTGAAAAATCACTATTATTATAACTTGTACATGCAATTTTTTGCAAGATTTTTAAATGGCACCCAAAAAATGAGATAAAACAATATATCTTAAAAATTGTGTGTATATACAGAGAAGTACATATGCACAAAACAGTGCAGTGAACATCCACCAATAATCCCACAGTATAACACATGATATTTAGTTATAATCCATAATCAATTTGTAAGAATTCAACAAAAACATGCGAGGGAAGGAATAGCAGAGGACTAGTTGCTGCCCTAATGTCCTGTTGATTGTTTGATCTCTTATAATAAAATGATTCCTGTCCATTTCTTAAATGTTTTGTGTTTGTTTCCTCCAGCTCAGCCTCCGTTCACCATGTGTCTGAGAGTCAAGTTCTACCCTCCTGAGCCCGCTGCTCTCAAGGAGGAAATCACTCGGTATGACTTCCTGTTGTCGCTATCACTTCAGATGAGTTGATAAGGACACCTCAGTTACAGCTTCCCCTTTGTGTCAGTTAAACAGCGGGGTAGCGGGGCACATTTTTTAAACATTTGAGACACCTTTGAAAAGCAGCCGCGATTCCTCCTTGTTTGTTGACCCTGATTTCCCCGTTTGGAGAGATTGTGCCGTGAAATTTTTAAATAGAGCAAACATGTCTCTTTCTAAAGCATTATTTATGGGCCTTCATAATTAAAATGGCTGAGTACTTTACTGTCTGAGACATTATGATAAATATTACACAGAACACAGTTTGCAAGCGGAGTTGGTAGGCAGAGAGGAATGTAAAAGCCTTCATTAGCACTTCATCTCCGAAAGATAATAGGTTAGAGAATTAATTAACATCATGCCAGATTTTTGTGTGTAAAAAGCACACATTTTTCCATAGCTACACCTCCTAAATGCAGTCCTGTCATAATGTTTTTCTCAAATTAATTTGCAGAAAGAGCTGACACTGCCTGGCCAGCCGGTATACGTGTGCATGTACAGTTCACCGATAAATTCATCACTGACAAGAGGGAGAGAAAGCTTCTCCGAGGTGTAATGAGATGAAATGCGCACCACATGTAGAGTGTACATTATGAACAGGGTGGATAGAGGAGATGGGGGCCAAAGGGTGCTGATTGAGAGTGGGAAGGAAAAGGAGGGAGAATGAAAGGCTGGGGTGTGGGGGTGAGGAGTGATACATGATGATGAGAGTGGAGAGGGCAGACCACAGAGGGAGGGAGAGGGTAAATAATCAATCACACGCAAGCCTCATTCAGTGGGTGTTCCCTCTCGACATATTGTGCAGGGATTTTTTGGAAAGCACATTAATGCCACTGAAATTCTGTAGATAACAAATAGCAAACAGGCAGCTTTCCATAAAATATACTTTCTTAATGTAGGTCTTCTTCACAGCAGACATTTGACTGGACGTGGTAGGAAAAGCAGACGCGATGGCTCAGTTCTATAATGTGAGGGTGCTGAAACTGAAGCAGCCAAATGGATTTAATCCATCGTTCATTTTATTGACATGTCAATACAGTATACAGTAACCAATGTATGCTATTTCTTTGTCACCCTTAGAGAAAGTCCCCAGACTCCCTTAGGAAATCACGCAATTTTGTGAGTTGTTGAGTTTGGAGAAACTTTATGAAGTTTGTGAAACACTATTTATGAAAAATTCTGAATTATTTGGGGCTTCTTGTAAATTCGGCAACTGTCACACATCAGTTCAATGTGTCCCTTTGTCTCAGTGTGTTGACTACTACTGTTGGGCCACCGCTTATAAACAAAAACGTTCTTGGTCCTTGGAAACTGGTATGATGTGTTTGTTTTTAAGTGAGTTGCAATCACAAGTGCTCACACGAGACATGTGGAGAGGCATTCGGGTGTGAACAGCCGCTTACGAGTGGATCCCCCCGAGATGCATGTTAATGGCAGGTGTAAACAGGGCCAGAATGCCCTCTGTGAAGTAGGACCATTCAGTGTTACTAACATCCTTTCCAGCTGGGTTTTTCCAAGACAAATTTAGGAATAACTACCACACTAGTGGTAAATAAAGCAAAATAATCAGCTCATGTCTAGTCAAGTAATAGGCTGACAAAACTGCTGGTGTGTTTCAGCTTTAAGCCCTCTTCAGAGCATGTAATACAGCATGTGTGCAAACCACAAGAAATAAATTACACTTGTACACATATGAGAAGGTCCACATGACAGAAAAATAAACATAAATAATTGGAATCTGTTCACTTACAGGGGAAATGCACATAAATCAACACTGGCATTTTAAAAACATCAATGTAAATGTGCCAGGGTTAGCTCAAGAGCTGATTTCCCCTCTTTATAGGTGTAATTTCACCTGTAAAGGGTGAAATTACTTCACAGAGTGATATGTCTGTGAGCTCATGTTTGCATTGTACGGATGTAATACATGCGAAACATCAACAGCCATTGGCATTAAAATTATTGTTGAATTATTACCCGTTTATTGTACTCGTCACACCTTCAGGAGGGTCTGCTGAAGCTGCTGAACATGTGAAATGAAAGCGGCTTCTTAATGCGCCTCTGGAAGCACAGGAAACATTATTAGCCTGTGTGGAAATGGCCTAGATTGAGGGAAGCAGGTCCGCCTGGCTGATTGTGAAAAATGAGATAAATGTTCAAGGTTCGCAAAAGAATAATTGTAATTATCCGACTGAATGTGTTGTTCTTGCCTCTAACGACAATAATAATAATGATAGTGATAATAGTCATCAGCGTGATGTTTGCTTCAGGTCTAAGAGTAAATTCGATGCTTGAGGAGCTGATTGGTCTGGTGAGTCTGAAAGTAGGCTGGAGGCTTTAAGAGAAGCACAGTATCAGTAGCAGCTTCTCCCTCAGGGCCTTCCTATCCTCCTTTCCCCCAAAAACAAAACCCTCATTTCAGCTAAATCAAAAAGAAATATTCAAAACACCCATAGGGAACGTGAACTCACCAGCATTTGAGGTTTATCAGGTTTGCTGTTTTGCCGCTCCTGCTCTGCCTTTTCTTATTGTTTTAATCCTTCTGTGTTTTCACTGAGAAATGTAGCTGAACGAGCGGCTCGGGGTATTTATGAATATCATCAGCATTCTTACAAGCAGGCCTGTCAGACAGCCTGACGTGGGTTTTGTCCTTTCTTTTGTAGATATCTTGTCTTCCTGCAAATTAAGAGAGACCTCTACCACGGGCGGCTCCTGTGTAAAACCTCGGATGCGGCCATGCTGGCTGCCCACATCCTTCAAGGTAATGGAAGGTGACAGATGGAAATGACTTACACCACTCTCTGCTTCGCACTGTGTTCATGACCTCTGTTTTTACCGTGCCCTGTATTCACCAGTCTGATGAATACTGCCAGCCGAGCAAATAGATTTTTATGTGGAAAGAAGCTGAATCACGGGGAGGATGCACTGTATAAGATTAGGCCCGCAGTGTTATTTTATTCACACATTAGATTGTCTGTGTAATAAGCATTTCACGCTGATGTTGATGTGATTTTCCGTACCGATATCGACTCCAAAGCTCCCACGAAGTGAAAGGTTATTCTGTTCTTTGTATGATGATTAGTTCGGTGATTCCCAGCAAGAATTCACGCTCATCTCAAAAGTCTTTGAAGTGGTTATCTGGCATCTTACCACCACATACACACAAACATAAACAAACACAACACACACTTGAGATATAGTGGCACAGCTAACATCGGATAGAGCACCGTGTTTGAGGAGAGGCTTGTCCTCAAGAGGAGGGGCTGATGAATTAAAGATGGGCTGCCTGGTCAGCTCCTCCTTGCAGAGAGAATTCAGCATCAGGGTCATCCGAGGGAGTGCAGCGTGGCATGAAGGAGCACAAATAATCCTGGGCATGTTCAGGCCGGCAAAAGCACCGCTGTGCCGAACTGCAAAGACATCCTTTTTTAACTTTTATTTGCTCTGAAATGTTTGTGAATATGTTTAACATTTACCTTTTTTTTCTTTTTTCTGGCCCTGCCTCCAGCTGAGATCGGTGACTACGACCCCGGGAAGCATCCTGAAGGTTACAGCTCCAAATTCCAGTTTTTCCCGAAACATTCGGAGAAGCTGGAGCGCCGGATTGCAGACATACACAAGACGGAGCTGATGTAAGAGCTAAAAAAAGACTAAAACGAAAAATAAACGACCACTCAACGATCAGCCTCTCTGTTGTTTTCGCATACCTGCACTCACTCAGGCTGAACAAACAGCTGACATTTATGTAATTGACTGCGGTAATGAGGCGCTGTTGGTCCTGTGTGGGTCGGCCAGACAGATTATCGTCGCTTGTTTGAGCAGATAGGAGAGAAAAGCACTCTCTCCCCAACTATCCGCTCAAATAACCCAGGTCAGATTGTCTTGAGCTCATAACCTGCACTTTATTGTAGTCAGTGGTGATGGGTCCCAGCTTCAATTAAAAGAGCGGCGCAGTCATGAAAGTGATCAGACAGAGCCGGTCCATGCACACACAGGGAAACACACCACTCTCACACGCAGCAGGTGAGCTGATTAAGTGTTTCATTCACAGTCCCCCAAAGTGTTTTATCATTTCTGCTGTGAATGAGCCACTGTGTTGTCTTGCATTCATTAAGCACAAATGGGACAAATAAAGGTCATCAAGAAAAAACAAAAAAAGATGTCTGTTTAATGATGAACAGTGAGACACAATAGAGGAAGAATGGCAGCGATGAAGTCCAGATTTGATGCTGTCGGAGCAGAGCGACAAACAGCATGAGACTCTGCTGCCCACTAGTGGTTCATTCTTTCTTCACCACCGAGTAAACACATATTTACAGAGATTTGACAGCCTGAATGTTGAAGATGTGATAAAGAAAGTGTTTTTTTTTTCTTTGCCTCAGCTTGATCTTAATATGTCACAATAACTGAAAGTAATTAGTTTGGCGCCTCTCTCAGAAGTGTTTGGCCTTTTTGTGTTGCATGTTTTATGTGCATGGTGGACTGACACAGATGTTCGGTGTATTGTTGCTCTCCCCCCCAGTGGACAGACACCTGAAACATCAGAGCGAAATTTCCTGCAGAAAGCCCAGATGCTGGAGACATATGGTGTTGATCCACATCCGTGCAAGGTTGGTTTTTTTTAAGCACCGCTGCACTATTTCTAGATAGCAAAAAAAAGGTGTTATTTCCAACTTTAACATTGCAACAAAACATGTATGATTTATGTTTTATTTGTGTTCAAATGTGCTCTTTCGTTTTTTCAAATTGCCTTTCAGGATGTGTCTGGGAACCCAGCCTTCCTCGCCTTCACACCGTTCGGTTTTGTGGTGCTTCAGGGAAACAAGAGAGTTCATTTTCTCAAATGGTGAGCCAAATGTGGAACATTCTCCTATGTGAGCCAAAGACGGCACACGCCTCGAGTACTCGCAGGATGTAAATAGACAAACACTTTACTGCGGGCCTTTATTTCTCCTGATTTGACAAACATGCTCTATGTGCAGAGTGTTCTTCATGAAACAGCGTGTGCACTACAGCTGGCTGTACAGTCACAGTCAACAAAGCCCATCCATCTGCCTCTACCTGTGATCAGAGCCGGCGGCTGGCGTGTGCACAGATGGCTAATTACACCAGCTAGACCAGTACAATAGCTTGGTACCAGCAGACTCTGCTTGGGGTAGATTCCTACTGATATGAATCCAGCAAGACGCTTCACTGATGAATTGAAAATGTATACAACATAGTGCATTTTTATGTAACGTTTGTTTTGTTTCTTTTTTACTGTCACAAAAATGACAACAGACTTATGATGTTTGCAGTATTTATTCTGGCATTGTTTGTTTGTTTGCGCTGAGCAGTGCTCAGGTTTCTCCCCACTCTCCATTCCCTGTCTGCAGGGAATATTATCCCTTATTTGTTTTGTCAGGCAAACATAGAGCTCTGTGACTGTTTATGTGATCTCAAAGTGTTTTCTCATGAATATTTAAAGAAGCTGTGGCTTTCTGTTCCGGCTCGCTCGATGTATAACTGTTGCTGCGCTCTCTCTCCCGGACAGGAACGAGGTGACCAAGCTGAAGTTCGAGGGCAAGACGTTCCACGTATATGCAAACCAGAGGGAGGTGAGAGTATGAACTGTTGGAAATGAATTGAGTGTGAGGGCGTTTTTATCTGTCTTCGGTTTGTTATATTTTCCTGCACGTTCTCTTATTTTCAACGTGCAGGATGAAAAGATCATCCTGACATACTTTGCGCCCACGCCGGAGGCATGCAAGCACCTTTGGAAGTGCGGAGTGGAGAACCAGGCTTTCTACAAGTGAGTCCACGAATTGCTTCCATCTCAGTGTTTTTCTCATTCTCCCTGTAGCACACTGTCATGGTTTAGCTACCTGCTGTGCATCCTTGAGCACTGTGGGGCTGATTACCGTCACGGTACCTTGGTGTCCTTAAAAGCCCTTTTCCTCCGGGTTGTTTGTCAGCGGGAAAATGAGGTGTGAGTTGCTTCTGACCTTTTGGTAGATGAGTGTGCGCTGGCACGAGACTGCGAGCACTCCAGCGCTCCCTTTTTGAGATATGGCTCCCCTGTCCAAGCTATGAATAACAGTGCAGGTCCCCTCTGCTCTCTCCTGCTCACAAAAGGTGATTAATAAAAAAAAGAAAAAACAGTGTGTGTGTGTGTGCGCTCAGAGGTGGAGGGGTGTAATGACGAAGGGCGGGTGTGGGGGGTCGGCAGATGGAAAGAGAGAAAGAGAGGGGGCACGGGAAGGGCAGAGCGCTGATGGAGTTAACATGATGTGACCTTTTGATGACTCTCTGAAGTGGCAGATAATGTTTTATCAGCTTAACACTTATTAAGATCTCACTGTAATAAGTGAGTGTGGGGCGCTAAGAGGCGAGATGACATGTGATAATCTGTCAGAGGAGCGCGCGTATCCCTTGAAAGCGAAATGAAACATGAAACATTAATGTCTCACTTAGGATGACAATATAAACATATTGAATACTGTATGGAGCCGTGCCTATAGTGCATGGAGAGGACATGCATAATTTAATAGCAGGGTGTTTAATCCTCGTTCTGCTTTGTTCCAGGACTCAGAGAGCAAATATTACATATCTTCACGCTTCAACTGCGTGATCATATCAGGATGCATATTCTTGCTAGAAAGACTGGGAACTGTTGGTGTTTTTAAGTTCATACTACTGCTTTTCCTTCCTTTAGGTGCAGCTTCATTTGTCTCTCGTTTTTTTTCTTGTTCCATCAGGCTTGAGAAGTCGAGTCAGGTTCGCACGGTGTCCAGCAGCAACCTGTTCTTCAAGGGCAGCCGTTTCCGTTACAGGTAGAGTACACGACAGGACACTATGACTGATGACAGGGAGGGGAAAAATAAAAATAATGAAAAAATAACAGCTGGAAGGGGAGAGACGTGTTCCCAGGAGACGTGGCCTCCTGGCCTTCTGTGCTGTAACATCAGCCGGCTGTTGCCCGGAGGATAGTACTGACACCTCACAAGATAGAGGACGCAGAGGGGAAAATGAAGGGGACTTGATCACATGAGGCATTATCACCTTGTATGAGCTGTAAACCTTTAGTATGGACAAGATGTTGTCCTTTATTAAAGTATCAGTTCACACAAATTCTATAAAAATATGCACTCACTTTACTTTTGTGGTATCAAGCATATGGATAGCTTTTGTTTTATTTGCACAGATTTAGAAATGATTTGCCTGTTGAGGTGAATGAAATTTAGTTGTGGTGCTCGACATTTGCAATTTTTAACGATGACAGGGGTTTTCAGAAACAATGTGCTGGTATCTTTGGACAATTCATAAACCTTGATGTGAATCAAATCCATTAGTACTACTTTATAATAAATAAATACCCCTCACTGGGACTTTGGAAGAACAACAATATCTCAAAACCTCCGCAGTTTAAGACATTAACGACGAGACATTTGTTAAATATTTTGATGAGTTGTGTACTTACCTGTATCCTTATCCTAATTGTTTCAACAAAATTCAAACCCAGAAAAATCTGTAATTTGGTTGAGAGTTAGAGTGAGGAAGGACGTTGGTGAACATGACGAAACATAATGTCAAACTTTAAACCATCAACTTGTTTGCTAACATGATTTCTCCCTGCGTCACTTTAAATCAGTTGTCATCTGCGGTGGTGGCTGTTCAACAGTCTAGACAACGACTCCCAAGATCCCACGCTAGGCAGTCAAACTGCGTCTTTTGTTTCATTGGATTTAGCGACCCCTAGTGGCAGAAATGACATTCTGTGCATTTAAAACCAAAACTATCGGCATAGCTCGATATAACTTGAGATAGATGAGAAAAATTTTTTTTTTATTTTTAATTTTGGATGATCTGGCTCTTTCAGATGAAAATATTAAATATTAAAAGGTCAAGATGAAAGGGATGGAAAGTTATTTGCATTACAAATTGTAATTTAAGGAGACTGTACTTGAACTGAAATCCCAAGCCCACTTAGTTAAACATTGAGTTTACTGTTGAAGGGCAAACCATGATCATTGTTTTGATATTTTTGCCTGCAAGTCTGTGTGTGCATTTGTCTGACTGGTGGTAATTCAGTTACACAAAGCTGAATTCACCGAGTTAATTCAATCATGATGCTCATGAACTGTACTCATCCACTGCACTGATGGCTTTCATGGCATTGGGTGACACTAGAGTGCCTGGTTATGTGTGTGTGCGTGTGTGTATGTAAAACTCATCCTGAGCATCGTCTCTGTGCTTTATAACAGTGGACGAGTGGCAAAAGAGGTGATGGAGCAGAGTGCCAAAATCAAACGCGAACCTCCAGAAATACACAGGTAGAGTTGTAAACTCAGGAGAGGTCAGAATGTTCTCAATCACATCTTTCTTTCATTTTCCTCCATTTTTCTTAGGCACCAAGCTACTGTAGATGTCATTATATCAGCAGCACCTACTGGCTACAGTATGAGTTACCTCCTCTCGTCGTGTCTCTCTGTGCAGTGATGGTTGTGTATCTGTGTCTGTGTTTGTCTCTGCAGGGCTGGACTCGTGCCCAGCAGAAGCTGCCCATCCATCACCCACGGGCCTCGCCTCAGCAGCGTACCGCGCACGCGCAGGAGAGCTGTGCACATATCCATCATGGAGGGTAAGACTTGAGCTTCAACACCAAGCAACAAATCCTCCATCAGTCATGGGAGTGCTGAAGGGCAAGTGTGTGTTTCACAAAAAATGATGTGTTCTTTATGGGCCTGACACGCCATTGTCGGAGCCATCGGTGAGAGCTGTGGGCCTAGTTGTTGTGGTGTGTCCCACAATATTAGCACGTAGAGTCGTCGGTGAGAGAAATCCCTCTGATTGGCTGTTCAGCTAAGCGTTTTTGGTTTTTTTTGTCATTTGCAACTGTTTATCAGACATATTATTGATTTCATGTGGATATTATTCGTGAGAGTGGTGTCAAAAAGAGGCTGCTTTATCATAACAATTTGTATGTCCACAGTCCTGAGTTTTCTGGTTTCCCTTCTTTAATGATGATTACAGACAACCACTAAATGGTGGTACAGTATGGAGTGAGATTTCACACGGATGCAGAACGTAGGAGTGAGTTGATCATCAGCTGTAGTCTTTGTGGTGTGTTCAAGTGCAGCTTTTTGTCCGTGACACAGGTGACGTGAGGTGACGCAAATGTCAGCCTTCATCGCCGCTTCTCCTTTGATATCGGTTTGTTGTGTCAGGAGCCGCACAGTGAGATTGGTATTCATTCAAATGTCATCCTCATCCTCTGAAACACCTCATTTGTCATGGAAGCTAATGCTAATATTTGTATAGATTTGAGACTCATTAGTTCTCTCTGTGAGAACTCCTCCCCTTCTTGAGAAAACACACTTGTGCACACTCTCTCATGCGCGTGCACACACACTCTGTAACTCGAGCCATTTGGCCCGGTTCATGCTTACAGAGCTGGTGGGGCATGCTGCAGGTGTGTGCGTCAGTCAGCCTGCTCCACTTCAATGCAGACTTACAGAGTGTGGATTTAAGTTCTTGTTGTGCCAACGCAGTGGCAGCTAAAGTCACTCCTTCAGCCCACCTGCAGGCTCCTGGCCCGGAACAGGTGGCCTCACTTCTGTTTCTGACATGGACGCAGCAGGTGTATTGTCCTGCCTGGCTCTGGGTAAAACCAGCAGTGAGACCCTTTGGCCCTCTTTTCTAAGTCCAAACTGTAACTCTTTGTACACTGAGATAAATAGAGGTCAGAAGCAGGTGGACTGTGTATATTGAGGGTCCTTTTCTGTGGGCTCAAGAGAGCCATAAGAGCTCCCAGTGTGTGCTGACTGGGTGTCTTACAGAGGTATTAATACCCCAGCTGAAAATAGCCTGGGTCTTCTACTCCATGTATGTCACTGTCCTGGGTGGGGCCAAACCAGGCCAGGCCAATGCTGGCGACTGTAGCACTGCTGCAGAAACACACCGTTTTTTCATCACACACTCCTCTCTGAAACTGCAACTAAGGCAGAACCGTTCGGCCTACAACAACACACACAGCGAAGCAAGACTGTGGCCTGGACTCCGGGATAGGGACCATCAGGGCGGGATAAACACGTGCATGCTGCAGCCATGGTGAAGTGTCTGATTCGTATCACCACCCGGGTGAACGTCCACCTGCGTATGATCAACCACTGCTACCGGGATGTGAAGGTTCGCGTGCTGAGCCTGGGGCCTCGTATGCTGGGCAAGGCCCTGGGCGTTCTGCCCCTCTACCCTGCCCTGACGGGGCAGCCGGAGTCTGCCAGCCCAACCCCTCTTTCTGGCACTCCGCTGCCCTGCGTTCAGCCCAGCACCCCTCCAGGTAAACTCACCACAGAGCCAGCCAGTGTTGTGCTTTGCATGGAGGTGCCAATGGCCAATCAGTCTGCGCTACATCAATGTTGGCAGGGAGGGAGAGACACCATTCCTGTGGTTGTCTGTGTCTCTTGGATGTCTCAGTAATTGGACGGGAGTTTTGTATTTTTATTCTTTGTGCTTTCTGTGGATTTAAATTGGAGGCCTGTTTATAGAGCAGCTATATCTGGTTCCAACCAGTATTTCAGTATTTAAAGGGGCATGTTTTGGTGTTAAAGTGTTTCAAATTAAAAGCTCAAAACATTACACAAATACAATTAAAACAGTTCTCTTCGCTATCTCGCTGTTGTAAGCATAATATAGGATAAGCTGAGGCAGATCAACACTCAGTAAAGATGGCCGCTGACACTCATCCAGACATTATGCCTCCTCCTTTTTGACTTGACAGGAGTTTCGTGTCAGCAGAGGCTTAGACGCTGGACATAATCTGCCCCACTTTTCCTGCGGTTTTATTTAAAACGTCCTTTTAACGATTTGCTTCCTCATCAAAAGAAGGATTTTAATCCCTTCCCTTTATAGTGAAAGTGTAATGCTGCCGCTGCTGTGACAATCTGGAGAATGTGATATCGTCAGCAAAGGGCTCAACCGCAGCTCATCTTCAGTGACATGTACCGAGTAGTGAGCCTCTCACATTCTGTACTGTAACAGTACAGTCGTACAGTAGCAGTAAAGTAAATTTACCATGTCCTGAAGCTAATGTTGAATAGTTTTAGGTAGGTATGAATATCTATCTACCGAGGTAGCTACTGTACTGTGCTGTACTTGCTTTAATACCTACAGTTGCATAAGACTATTTTGGGTAATGTTGTGAGTCAATGAGCAGTTACTGCCGTGTGGCTATACTGGATTTCTGTGTGATCACAATATCAGATTACATATACTGTAGGAGATTTTATCCAGATAGCCCACTCCTAGTTGTAAGTTAAAAATATTTTGGTGTGCTTTTCAGTTTGGTTTGATTTAATTGGAGTCTTTTGACTAGTTTGTGCTGATGCAATCAGGGTGAGCACAAGTTTTCTACAGGCATTAAAGGAAAGGTTAAAATGTTCCATCTTAAACAACACCCACATGTACATTGAAACAATTTGCAGTTGCTGATATTGCTCCTGTGGTGGAGGGATACCACAAAGAGTGACATTTGCACTAAAAACGCTGCAACTTTAGAAAATACCCCCTTGGCTTTTACTAAGACTGGATGCCTCAAACTAACTCAGATTTCTTTTTCGCCTGTATGGACAGGGCACGTGAGCTATGTTTCAATATAAACCTTGTGGTTTGTGTTTGTGTTTGAGGCAATGAGGCTATGTCAGAACTAATACAGCAGCCAGGGAGCTCAGGGAGTTCACCTGGTAGAGCGTGTGTCCCGCGTATAGAGGTTTGGTTCCAACCCTTGGACTTTTGCTGCATGTCGTCCCCTCATTCTCCCCCATTTCCTGTCACCTCTCTAAACTGTTCTATCTAAATAAGGGCTAATAGCTCAAAAAATAATCTTTGAAAATAAACAAATATTAAAGCCGCTTCAAGGAAGTTGGATGTTTTGTTAGTGTTTCCATCGCCTCCTGTCGTAAAGATCATAATCTGGTTACACGCATTTTTCTCCTTAAAGTATTCTACGTGCAGGATGCATATGAGGTAATGTATCTATTTGTGGCTATGTAAGATTAAGAACCGTAAAATGATGCTAAAAGTTGAGTCTGCAGCTAACAGATTCGGTTGCTCTGTAACAGTAATCTTATCGAGCTAAAGCTAAAGTCATCAGCTTTCCCGAGAAAAGTTATGTTGTCATAATAATAAGCCTGCAGCATTATGTGGCTCCGTAACAAGTATCCGCTTCCATACCACCAGACTACAGATCGGCTTCTTTCCTCAGGCTGAATTCATACTCAACAGTCCGCAGTCATTAATAGTTAAAATTTCCAAATCTGACCTGGTGTCAGTCATTAAGAACAACTATGTGTGATTTGCTTTCGTAGATCATGTACCGACATCAGTATTAAATCAAAACTGTTTCATAACCAATTAAAGGTTCCTTGTACGCTGTTTAAGCGTCTCTATATAAGCTTCTAAAATAACCGATACATATGGAAAAATATAACATCTAAAGTGGGATCAGTGATGTAACCTCTGGTATCGTATTTAGAGATTCACGCTCAGAAAGTGTCAGTAAATAAAAGGAGAAGATGTTATGAGGAAGCAGGCTCGGTTTGTTTTGTTTTCTCTGAAGCAGACTTTGTCTTAATAGTTTTGTACAATCTGTAGATGATGAATGAGTTTTACACTTTTGGTGTAAGTCGAACATGATGATTAGAGTCGATGACCAGGCGTCACATCAGCTGATGAGCGTTCTGTACAATGACATTAACCTCTGCTTGTCTGCTCGACTTGATTTCTGCTGTACTAATTGCAGAGACCTCTCAGCCTTTAGAGCCAGAACTACAGTATATTGTGTCTTTGAACGCCACTCTACTGTAGAGTATGAATAGCCACATCATGTTGTGTCAGAAATCTATTGTCATGCTGTGAAATAAGTGTGATGTTCCCTTCTTTCTGTCTGTTTCCCTCCTCTTCCTCCCTGAACCCCCCCTTCCACAAGGTCTGGAGTCGTTGCGTGACAGTGCCCACTCTACACCGGTGCGTTCAGTGTCCCACGGGGAATCCTTCATGCCGCGCTCCCGGAGCCAGGCCACAGACCACAGCGAGAGGACTGCGGTGATCTCGGACGAGGCCTACAGCCCCTCCGACAGCGTCCTGCCCACCCCGGTGGCCGAGCACAGCATGGAGCTGGCAGCCTCGCGCCAGATCAACGGGGCGCCCTGCAGCATAGAGGAGGAGAAGGAGTCTGAGGCGGGCACCCCTATGCAAGGGGAAAGGGGTGATTTTGGTGCGGACGGTAGATCTGCACAGGAGGGTGCTGGGGGGGACTCGGCCCTCAGCGAGGTGGAACAGGTGAATAAATTTGTCTTAAGTGTCCTCCGTTTGCTCCTTGTGACCATTGGACTCCTCTTTGTCTTGCTCCTCCTCCTCATCATCCTCACCGAGTCAGACCTTGACATTGCATTTTTACGTGATATCCGCCAGACCCCCGAATTTGAGCAGTTCCATTACGAATACTTTTGTCCCCTCAGGCGGTGGTTTGCCTGCAAGCTCCGCTGGGTGGGCGGGTTGCTCATTAACAAGTGAGAGTGAGGTCGTAGAGTTCGTAAACCCGTTCGGGGGTCTGAGAAGACGGTTAGGACTCCGGAGCGATGGAGGGAATCCTCGTCCCAACCATGAACCCTGCTTCTCTCATCATCCTCCTGCAGACATACAGCTTGGACCACTCCTGGTAACACCGGGCCAGGATCTCTCTCCCCCCTCACTCCTTCACTTTGAGTTAACCCCCCTCACCCAACCACCCCACCCAAACCACCTCCTCGTTTCGCTTATTTTCTTCTTCTTCTTTTTTTTCTACAAAACCAGAAGACATTTTTTTTTTTTTTTGCATTTTTCCTCTTTTTTTATTTCACGTCATGTCAGGTATTTTATTTTTTCAAATAACACAAAGGAAAAAAATTAAAACTGAAATCAAAGAACTGAAGAATTTTAAACAGTTCCTTTTACAGGAACAGAAGATTTTGTCGCAACGGATGAGCGTTGCCTTCATTTCTTATTATTTATTGCTTTTAAACATGTGTTTGCATAAGAAAAGGAGAGGAGAGGACGGAAACGGTAATCGAGGAAGTTGATTTGCTATTAAAAATGAAGATGGAAGTGAATGTTAGAGTCGGTAGGCCTGCTGCTGCGAAGTGAGGCGAAGTAGTGTAATATCTTCTGATATGAATTCAGCCCCGTCAGACGTCAACTAGACAAACAGCAGAGTCACCTCATCAGGAAAACAAAATCTGAAGGGAATAACAGTGAAGGTTCATGATACAGAGAACAGACAGGGTGATTACCAAATGCCTTTTTTTTTTTCTTTTTTTTTTGAGAAGATGTCCATGACTGTCGGCAGGTTTGAATTTTGTGGATTGTTTTAAGACACAATTACACTTTAGTATACAACTGTGTACAAAGTAAGCAGGTGAGGCTCAGAGTTGTTTTATAACATTTTATAAGGATACAGTAAAATAAAACCAATAGTGTTATGTGACCCAGTAGTGTCAGATGCGGTTAAAAATACCATTCATGACGAGCAAAGATTCACTGGCACCAATAATAGATGATAGTCTAGATAGATGTGCAATGGTTTTAATAATTAAGTACTTCTGAATGTGCTCATTTGTTCAGTTGTTCTGTTATTTCTCCGATTAATTTGATTTGCATTTTTTCATCAAGTTGAAATTCGATGAATTTCAATAATTTCTTTGTATGAAGAGTTTATGATTTATTTTGGTTTCATATCAACCTTGCTCTTAGGTTCATGTATCATACTATATTATTATTATTATTATTAGAATAAGAATAATGATGTACTTTTTGTACAAATTAGTTTGTTTCCTAATATATATTGACAGGTTTTTCATGTATATTTTAACAGAACTGAAATGTTATTTTGTTATTGAAGATTAAATTATACCTTTTTTAGCGCTGTGTTTCAAGTAAGGTCAGAAGCATTTTATGGAAATGTGGAAACGGGGGACTAAAAAACAGGGTTTTTATCCAGATCCACTCGACACTGATCACACCTCTCATCACTCCACCAGCAGTGAATCAGCCTTCAGTGTGTGCACAATTTTACAGATTATTTTAAACATGTGGTTGTACAGAATGAAATCTGGAGATGTCATTACACCATCACAAATACCAAATAATCCAAAAACACATTTTTGACCTTTCATGACATCTTTTTTTACTTGAAGAGTTTGAGGTGACTGTGAGCCTGGCCGATACGAGATCTGCACTAAAAAAAGTCTATCGTGAGACTAAAATGGATTTAAATATGTGTGAGACAAAACTAGAGCTGGAATGACTAGTTAAGATGATAGAAAATTAATTGGCAGCTGTTTTTAAAATCAATTAATTGTCATATCTCAAGCAAAAATGACAAACATTTTCTGGTTTCAGCTTCTCCAAAAGAGGGATTTTCGGCTTTTCTCTCTTTTTTTATAATTTTAATTGAATATATCTGGGTTTAGACTGTCAGACTGATTAAAAAACATTTTGAATATTTTACTTTAGATTCTGAGAAATCATAATTGTCAATCTTTTCAGTCTGGGTGCAGTTAATCAATTAATCTAGAGAATGCGAGGTAGATTATTCGATAAAGAAATTAAATAATTTGTTGCAGCCCTTAACCAACACACGTTCGGTATGTAATCCGGATATTTTCTGAGATACCTCATGTTCACTATTTCTTCTAATAACTTACTTCAGTTTCCTCCCTTAATTTCCAATCAGCCAAAATAAAAGCAGACAGCAGTTTATCTGCCGATAATCTCTGCCCTCAGATTCGTCGGTCAGGCTCGAGACTCTTCTGCCTCAGCTCCAGGAGAGCAATAATTGTCATGGCTGCTGGATTCTGGGTAAAATCTGTTTTTTGTGTTATGCGTGTCTACCTCCTGTACCAAGTGCAGGTGTAAGTGTTAGTATGTCTGTATGTAGGAATGGAAACGAGACTGATAGCGGCGGAGGTTTAGACAGAGAGGGTCTAAAAGTCCATTTTTTCATCTTTATTGGAGAAGAATAAAAAGAGAAAGGAAAAGAGAGAAAGAGGTAGAGAAGAGGTTCAAGTGATCAGTCTGCTTCTTTGAAAAAGAGGGATTTAAAAAAAGAAATTGGGAATGAGAGACACTCATCGATCTGGCTGTACAGGGTTGCTTAGTTTTGGGCCTGATTTTTCAAATGTCACACTCTCATACCAGCACCTGCAGCTGCTCCACTGAAGGCCCGATGGTGCTACCTTCCTTTGTTTGCTCCTGTGTAATCCGAGCGTGTCAGTCCATGGCTGAATTGTAGTCCTGACCACAGAGTAGCATGCACTTTGGCGTTGTGGCTGGATCCACTCCTGTAGCCCATTATGCCTCTCAAACCGCAGTTATAAGGCGGTGGAGGGAGCAGCACCGACAATGCTGGAGGGAATTTCAAATCATTAGAGCTACATTGGCAAGAAACCTGTCAGCTCACTGTAGGAGCTTAATTATGTCACGTTTTTTTTAACTCGGATACATCCAGATGCAAAGATGAAGCACATTATTTCCTAACAGGGGGTGGAGCAGGGTGGGCGGGTTGACTTTTTTTTGTGTATACATTCATACTTCATATTTATTACTTCTTTACTGACATAAAGGTCAACATGGCCGACCAGTCGGAGCCAGGCTGAGTTGTTAGCAGGACATCTTTTAAAAGGTCGGTCTGCAAAAGGTGTTTCTCATACATCTATCAGCATTATGTAGCTTCAGTGGTCTCTCTGAACATGCAACGATTAAAAAAACAAACAAGGCAGCATTATTCAACAAGCAATAATTAGCTACGAGAGCAAAAAGATGTGATTTACAAACTTGTGTATGAAAATCCAATGATGAATAAGTCAAATATGTCCTTTCTGTTTCTAGAAAAGCACTTAATTGCTGTTGTGCTGACTCTACCGACGATGTGACCACTGAGACACATTCATTAATAACATTTTATATGTATATATATGTATATATATATATATATATGTATACATATATATAAAAGAAATCCCCATTTTCCTTAGAGACCTCTTGTGTGGATGTTTGTTCTGCTGTTTTCTTTGCTGTTTCATTGTTAAGTGACAGATTGTTCCCTGTGCCTGGATCCTAACTCTGCAGTTTACCAAAGTTGCAACGAGGAAGGAATGGAAAGACACAATATCCGAAAAACAACAACAACAACTGTACTACAGTCTACTCCATCCTTAAATCTCCCAGGTCGAGAGAGAAAAAAAGTGTTCATCTCTGTCCAAAACTGTTTGTAGCCCCAAAATCTCTGTCTTAATTTGTCTTTACAGGCGTGTTACCTGTGACGGACTTGACTTTAATTTTTACAGTTCAGTTTGCTGTGTCATGTTTACATATTTTACAGTTCTTTTACCTCATGGGAGATGGCTACAGTTTTTTGGCCAGATGTGTGACTTTTGATTAGCAGTTAAAGAACAGCGTGTCCGTCCCTGAAAAGCAGCAGTGAAGGTGCAGCCGTGCAAATACGATGCGGTGCATTTGCAAGATGACACATCAATTCTTAACTTTAATACACAGGGGATTTACTCAAGAACAGAAACACCCGCTTGGTATAATTCAATTCCAACCAAACAACAAAAACTTTGAAGTTATATTTTTGCTAAAGCGGTGTCAAAAAGATGTTGCGGGTCATTTCTGGGGTTGTATTTTGTGGTGTTATTGTACTGTGAGGTGTTTTTGTTTTTTTGTCCATCCCCTGTGTCTTCTTACATATTTTAGCACTCGTCATCAGATAGACATCTTAAGTAAAAGTAAAAAAAAAGTAAGGAAAGAAAAGTCCCTGAAACCAATTTAAATACGACATAATCAAGATTTTTTTTAAAGTTATAATTTTTTTTAAGGTTTTTGTCAATATTTATGTGATGAAAAAAGAATAAAATAACCAACTAAGATGATTGAAATCAAGTGATTTATATGCAATTAGCTAATTCCTGGCCCAAACCCGTCACATTAATGTGGATGCATGTGAAAAATGAGGGGTTGACGGATGAAACTAGTCATGAGCGAAGACATCTCGATCTGCTTTTTGCCCCTCTGTCAGCTCCCAGTAGACAGACCCTCACACGCCAATACACGTCAATAAGTGTATACGCATATCCATGTCTGGTGGTGTGTTACGTAGTCTGCATCGCTCTATCCTGGGATTGAAGATTGCTGTTTAATTACGTTATATATATGAGTATATAAATATATATAAATCCATGTGCCAAAATCCAGTTCTTGTTCAGTCTGATCCATTCCGAACCCATGTTTGTACTGTAGGTAACCTTCTGTACAAGTCAGTATAAAATATTGTTTCTCTCCAGTAGTCCCTTGTAACTGGTGCCATTAAATAAAACTATTCAAACTTGAAATAAACATTGAATAAAAATGTGATGTGGCTCCATGTGGCTTTGTGGTACAACAGAAGTACAGCTAGATCAGCTGAAGCAGTAATCATGGATAAAATTTTAATTTGTCTTTATTATAAAAACTAACAAGTACATCACAAGACAGACAAGACAGAAAAACACAATCTACAGCCAATGTACAAATAATATCATCCTGTACAGAACATAAATATACAGTTACTTACATCGACTGGTTTGTAAATGTAGTGAGTAAGTGGTTTTCATCCAGGAGACGGGACTAACCCAGATGAGAATAGGTCGGCTTTAAGAAGGGTCTGTTGGTCTGAGGGGTCGGGATGGACATGAAGCCCGGTCTCCTGCCTGCTGATGCATCTCCTGCTGAGCTCCTGGACCCCCGGCCTGCAGCTTTTGATCCGCCCCTGGAGCCGGAGCCGGACGATGTCCACGATTTATTGCTGCTGTAGCCACGACTGAATCCCCAACACCACCACGGATAAAGATAGAGGAAAGGGAGGATAAGTTTCAGCTATGCAATCCCAAACTAGTTGATAAAATGTGAGACAGAGACACTACTAACCCTTTAGAGTTGTAATTTCCTTTCTTCTTCTTGGAATACTGGAAGAAAGCAGCTTTCTTTCTCTTCTGTCCCCGTCCCCGTCCCCTTCCACCTCCACCGAAGTAGGTGGAGGACTCTGTGTCATCGTCGTCATCATAATCTATCCGTGCGCGGCCTGCAGTTGTATCTATCCACCCGTCTCCACCATTGTCAGTCGGCTCTTCAGCTACAGAGACAATGTAGGATTAATACCACAATGTGCAGGATATAAAAGGAAAAATATTAAATATGCAGAATCTTCACTAAGGTCTCTTACCAGTCATCTGCCACGGAGAGTACTTATCCAGGACCTGAATGAATTCAGCTCCATACTTGTCCAGTTTGTCTTCAGTCACGCCATCAATTTGTAGCAGGACTTCAGGGTCAGGAGAAAGCGTCTCTGTTCATGTGAAATAGAAAGATTCACAAGTTATAAAAATGCTAGCTGTATCGCATGAGCTGCTGTGGCTTTTAAAAGAGTAAAATTACCAGCTATCTTCTTCAAGGTGGTGGTGGAGAAGATGTTAAAATAGTGAACGCCAAAAGCTTTCCCCAGCTGCTTGCACAGATCTGTCAGCTCCTTCAGACACTCCTGAACCTTCTCCTCTCTCTGGGTGACGTTCTTGGACACAGCAGCTTTGTGTTTCCTGATGCTAGATGCACTCTCTGTCTCGTAGAAGTCAACCTGCAATGTGACGAATACCAGTCAGTGTTTAATGCTTTGAATAATATCCAAACAATAAATCTGAGCTTTCCAACTGTTCATGCTGTACGTCAGTCAGTGTACGTCACGTTACCTGCATGTGTCCATTGAGCACGTTCATAGATTTGGGTCCAGCAGAGATGTAAGACACAGCTTGGCCGCCGTTAGTGATGTAGAGATCCTCGACCAGGACGTTGTCAAGAACCAGTTTTTTGAAGAGACGGTCAGCATTATGCCTCGAGTAAGCTCCTCCCATCCCAAACATTCCTGTCTGAACCTTGGCAGATTTAGACCCTGAGAGAAAGAAGGATTCCCCACGTTAAGACCATTCACAGGCAAGATTTATAGCTGCAAAATAGCCTTTTCAGTACATGAGCTTTACCTAAGAAGATATCCACCAGCATGTTCAGTGTCAGTCTGTTTTGCTGAGATGTCTTGCGGAAACCCCCTCCGACTTTCTCGCAGTTCTCCTGGACAAACCTCACAATCTTCTTCACATCATCGGTAACATTTCTCATCTTGTATTGCTGCACACAGGAAAATTCACAGATCAATTAGAAACCACCAGGTAGGTTTTAAGTTCGTGATGAATACAGAAAAGAAAATGATGAGAAATGATTCCTACGTTGGGTTTGGAGCAGTTGTCACAGCTGACGTCTGAGTGTTCCTTACAGAAGCTTTTGTTGAACTTCAGCTCCCCAAAGTACGCAAGTAGCTGAATTCTTCTGCACTCCATCATGTTCTCACAGAAGTGCACCATGCTGTGGAGGTTGTTGAAATGTGTTGCCTTGGCCTGTCTGTCACCTTCTCTGTCCACTGTGAGGAGAGGAAAAAAAAAACATTTGAGTCTACATGACTAATTTTTACAGTTAGACATTTGGAAAGTAACGCTGCTACCCTCACTAGTCAGCATTAGAAAGTCATTTTTTTAAAACTACATACGTACATAATTTGCACTGAAACGTCATATATTGCTTTATAAAAAAACAAGCTGTTACCAATATCAACAAAGCTGGTTACCTGTTGGGCCTAAGATTTTGGCAGCCAAAAGCCACTAAAGGTACCAGCAGATTTTAAAATGCGATTTTGTTATTGAAGAATGTGATTAACGCTTTTAAATGGCTTATACTTTAAGCCATTATACTTAATACTTTTAGTCAACTAGTAGAAGTATAAACTTAATTATGCATTAGGAACATCCCTTATAGAGAGACATACATTAATAAAAATACCAAACAAAAACTGCTCGTAAATTTCATGTGCATATTTTTGCCACGTACTGCTGATGATCCTCTTGATGCGTTGCACGTCGGCATAGGAGTAGAAGAGAATACAGTGAGAAATCTCTCCGTCTCTGCCAGCTCTCCCAGACTCCTGATAGTAACCCTCCACTGACTTTGGCAGACTGGCGTGGATCACATAGCGCACGTCAGGCTTGTCGATGCCCATGCCAAAGGCGATGGTGGCACAGATGACCTGGCAGACAAAGGAAACAGTGAAACAGGAGCAATGTTTGCTTTAAATCCTTCAAAAAGCTACAGGTCAGCAAAACATTACCTTATTTTTAATTTTCAGCTATTAGTTATCTTCATATAATATCAGCATCCTCACCTGGCAGCCGTCCTGATTGATCCACTTGGTCTGCACATATTCTCTGTCACCATCCTTCAAGCCTGCGTGATACGACAAAGCCAACAGCCCTGCTCTCTGCAGACTCTCAGCCATGGAGTCACAGTCATTACGGGACAGACAGTAAACGATGCCAGAGTCACCTGCAACATGCGGACAAGCAGGTTAATTAGAAACATTGTCCTTTTTCATCAATTACAAAGCTACATAAAAAAGCAATTTAATCATTTGACAAAAACGTTGGTTTTAAAATTACTAAGCTCAGGAAAAAGCAACATCGTTTTGGCATGAGGCAGCGAATTGAAATAGACAGAATATAATCCACCGTCCCTTCAACAGTACTCAGATATGACAGACCTCAGACTGCATTCACATACAAATTTGAGATGAGTTTTCAACACAACAGTCACGGCAGCTTTCTGAAAATAACCAGCACTACAAAAAAGCACTTCTGAATTATTTACGTGGATAGTGCTTCTTGATCCAGCTGATGCAGTCCTCGTCCACCTTTTTGGGTTTCTTGGGCAACACAGCATACTTCAGGTTTGTCCTGTTGAAGCTCATGGTGAACCTGAAAATATATTGGATGGAAAATGCACAGCTTTTAGCTGTTTGAGTTCAAAAATATTGAAACAGAACTAATTTAAAAATCAGAGTCAGAGTGACTGGGATGGAGCACGTACACCTGCGGCCGACTCATATTTAGCTGGTGGAGGATGTCTTTTTGAACACGGGGGGTGGCGGTGGCTGTCAGGGCCATCATCACCACGTTGGGGAACTTCTGACGCAGTTCATGCAACCGTTTGTAGTCTGGGCGGAAATCGTGGCCCCACTGAAAGATTTAAGGCCACAAGATTATTCACGATGGGTGTTGAAAATAATGCATATTGCAGACTGTGTATGAAGCAGAGGAACACACCTGACTGACACAATGGGCCTCATCTATGACAAACCGGGCCAGAAGGCCTCGCTCGTACAGGTTGTGCAGGGCGGAGATCAGCCTGTTACTTGCACTCACCTTGGGGAGAAGATGCATCAGTCATGAGTAAAAAAATCAGTTACAGCTAACTTGAAAACACATTTAGAGTGTACCTCACTCATTTCTCACCTTTTCAGGAGTGACATAAAGCAGTTTAATGATGGGGTCTTTCCTTGAGAGCTGCATGTAGATCCTTCCTGCTTCACTGTCACTTTTTTCACCAGACAGGCTTGTTGCAGGGATCTGAAATGTGGGACATTACAAAATAATCACTACACTTTCCGAGCATCACACATATTATATCATCATCTTCTTAGACTACAAACACACTTACATCCAGTGTAGTGAGTTTCTGGACCTGGTCTACAATGAGTGATTTGAGTGGAGAGATGACCACAGTGACTCCTGGAGCCACGCAGGCAGGCAGCTGGTAACACAGGCTCTTACCACCACCTAGAAATGCATCAGTTACAGAGAAGTGTGGACATATTGACTGCCGTTGACATCCTATATCTATTCTCACATTACCAAGACAAAGTGCTGTTTTGGTCACTACTTACCTGTGGGCATCAAAATAAACGTGTCCTCTCCCTGAAGCGCTGCATTAATTGCTTCCAATTGATTGAACCTGAACTGATGAAGACCAAAACGTTTGTGGAAGATCTTCATCATCTCCTGTGAGTAGGGGAAGCTGAACCCTCTGAAGCGATCATGGGCTGGGTTTCTGAAGGTGGGTTCTGCAACATAAAACCATAAATTATCATTTCAGATTCACACTTGCTGAGGGTTAAACACAGACTGCTCAGTATTCACACTCATTTGGGACTGAATTATAGCTAGGGCTGATTATTTTCAATAAAGTTCAATCTCCCAATTCATTTTTTCCCCCCAATAAATCGATAACTGGTCGATAAAATGTCAAAACAAGTTTTTGTTTTATCAACATTTTACAGTTGGTCATTATATTTGATTTTGTCTTTTAAATATAATCAATTTATCTATAGTATTTCATAATTTTATTTCTAAAAAAAATGTATTTTCACTACCCATCTTTTATTGCTGTCCTATTCAGCTATCTTTTTGCAGGGCTTTTCTTGGTTTACAGGGCTTTTCTTGGTTTACAGGCCCAGATTATTCCACGTTGTGCTGACTTACCTGGAGAGGTGATCTTTGAAGGTTTAGGTGCAGACACTGGTGTTGTTGGTTTCCTCTCCCACGAAGACTTGCTTGGTCCCCCCTCTTTCACCGTTGTAGTCACTGTGCTGGAGTTGTGTCGCGACACTGTTGGGGTTTTGTCAAAGTAATCTGGGATGTCCGAGTCATTTAAGTCATCGATGTCAAAGTCGTCATCGTAAAAGTCATCTGGCTCTACAGCTGAGGTTTTAGATTTGCTCTGAACGACAGTCTCTGACTTCTTGGGTGAGAAGAATAGATCCGAACCGTCCAAGTCTCCACTTGATTTCTTTGAGAAATTAAAACATGGATTTGGAGAGTCACAGATATATTCACTTTCCTCGTGTGTTGTCCTGCTATGATCACTGTGCAAAGGTTTCACATTAATAATACTGTCAGACTGATCAGAGTCATAGTCCATGGAGAAGGCCGAAGACCTCCTGATTTGAGGAGGCTTCTTGGAGTCCATGGACACAGAGTAGCTGGACGACATCAAACTAGATGTATCACAGCTAAAAGAAGCTTTTTCTTTAAAGCTGGGTTCAGAAAGCACAGTGCTATCTGGCTGCTGCATCCTCATTAAACTGCCACCACCAGTTGCAATAATCCTCTTCCTGCGTGAGAAAAGGAGATGATTGCAATCACACGGAGGTATAATTAAATATCATGAATAATAACGAAGCCATTTTCGCCTCAAATGTACACACCTTTGAGCCCTCTTCAGCAAAAGCTCATTTCCACAAGACAGACCTATTAGCTCATGTTCAGGGATGGAATCCACCAGAGCACAAATGGACTCCATGATACTCAAGAGTTGCTCATCTGTGACGTGATCAGAGGAAAGAAACAAGGTAATTAATGAACAGGGACAAAGATCTGAGTCCTAATTTGATGACTAAAATGGTCACCAGTATGGAAAATTTAGAAAAAGGACATAACACCCACTTGTTTTGTCTTTTGAGTGATGATCAGAGGGTTCATGTGGTGTTGATTGCACAGGACGGTCTTTGTTTTCAGTAGCAGCTGATTTAGATCTGTATGAGATAAAAAGAAAAGTTATATCCCGTTTCCTTTTTTAAATTCTCTTTGGACTTCAAGTCGATCAATATCCAGGTCAAAACAAGCATATGCACTTGAGAGGGCAGACATCGCTATGATACCATGGCAACATAAATGTATTAACTATAACCACTGTTCTATCAAAAGTAATGTGTATCTCACCGGTACCTTTTCTTTAGATTTGTTAATGTATTCATAGCCACAAAAAAAAACATTGCTACGTAGCTTTCTGTTCACACCTTTTGGATGAAAAGCAATAAAGCACAATTAGATATGTTAACTGTGATGATCAGCACAGCTCAAATCTGTGTCCGACTGATCACATTCTGTAGATCATAGTTAATATTGTAAATTCACTGCATCAATTTTGCTCTTTTTTAAAAAACTGTCGGACAATGTAATAGGAGAGCAATGTTTGTGGAAACACAAAATACATTTAAGGAACTGACCTCGTCTCCAATGCAGAGGAGATCTCATCAGGGATCGGAGAAGGAGGAATGCAATCAAGCTCATCTTCAGGCTCTGTGTTGTCATCAAGCTCTATGACCTTTGGGTCAATCCATGTTTTCTTATTGTCTAAAAGACAAAGAGATATAGCCTGTTCAAAGCTTTCCTGACCCATTTCTGCCATACAATGTACAAATTAAAAATACAAATGCTTCAACAAACAGCTTCTTACCTGCTGTTCCTTTAAAAGGCTCAAACTCAACATCGTTGTCCTCTTCACTATCACTGAAGACAGATTTCGGAGGAGGAAGAGGAGGAGGAGGACGTCGTCTTCTGGTGGTTTTAATTGGAGAATCCTCAAGTTCACTCTCTGCTGGGTCCTGATTCAAACTAGGTCCTGGTGAAATTGCAGCTTTGTGGACACTGTGGTCCAGTTCATCCGTTTCCATACAAGATTGTTCACTTATTGAAAGACCATTCTTTCCAGCTAATTGTGTTTTATCTCCACCAGAAGATGGCACAGGGTTGTTGCTCTTCCCAGTTTTTTCTGAACTGAATGAGTCATTTTTTGTTTTGACAGGCATTTCAAAGTCATCAAAATCATCCCAGTCGTCCAGCGGAAATCCGAGAGATGCATCCAGACTGGCTTTGCCTCGTGTATCACTAGTAAACTGGTTGTCAGATTTAGTTGAAGCTGTAGTCGCCTTAATAGCGGACACTGCTGAAGGAGTTTGGCTTGCAGCAGCACAGTCACCCGCTAGGCTGATGGAGTCCGACTTGCCTTTTGAACTGACATTGAAGAAGCTGTTGATTTTGGATTTTTGAGGTCTCTCAAGCTTGTTTGAAAATGTCAAAGGAGATTCAGTCACTAAACTGCTCTTAGGGACATTGACATTCCTGTTTGCCAAAACATTAGAGCTGATTACCTTGGTTGGGATTTCCACCTTGGTTGTACCAGATGAGGACTTCTTTTTGAAACAAAAGGCCCTGAAAAATAAACAAAAAACAAAAAGCATGAGATTTTGGAGACATAATTTGACCATTAAAAGCAAGGACATCAAGACAATTCAAACATTACTTTTGTGCTGTTTTACGTTGTATCTTCATCCCTACCACTGGAAGGCTTCGGTGCAGCACCCAATGTAAAATCAATGTGGAGCGTATCATAATTAACTAATTACTTTTCTCAGATGTAATGGTTGTAGCTAGTCCCCAGTTGATTTCTTCAGCAAGTTTTTTTTCCTGAGTTGTTAATTTGTAAACTGCTTTACCCTCTCCATTTTTTGTCAATCTCCTTGATTTCTAATTATCGGTATCGGCCCTGAAAAAGCCATATCGGTCTACCCCTAGCAGCAAACACTGCTACCATTAATTGTACAGAGACATGTTGTAATGGCTGCATTAATTACATCTTATGGGCTCTATAGTGCAGCTTTTATTGACACAGACATGTTAAACTGTCACACAGTAAACCAATATACTATAATCTATATGACCTTCACCAGGTACAACAATATAAAATGTTTTATATTACAAGAAAAACTGACTGTCTTCATAATGAATTGACACTTGTTCTATGTGTGTGTAAGTGACCCATCATCTCTGACAAAGCTAACGTGGCTAACGCAGCTAAGTGTTGACCCATTAACACAGGTGACAGCTCAAAGCTAGCTGTTAGCTCGTGTCATTTCCAAACTGTTAGCGCGACTTACCCCGTTTTGGGTTTAGCCAGAGACAGCCTGCTTTGAGCAGCATTGCTGTGCCTCGCCAGCTGCTCCTTCAAATTATTTTGTGGAAGACCAGACATTGTTGGTAAGAAGCTGAGCTAGCGGGTGTTTGCTAGCTTACAGTCCCCAGCTCAGTTCACGAAGAGGCGGCCAGTATCTTCAGCATTGCTCAAGACACGGGATAAGACAAGTTTCTGACGACTCGCACGGAGTTTGTCTCACCGCTGGGTCGTATTTCATTAAAGTTCATTAAACTTCTACGGTCTAAACTACTAGTTGTTACCAGTAAGCTTACTCTCCCCTCAGTCCCCTGTGAGGTACACAGACAACAGATTTAGCGCCCAGTTAACAAACTGCCTCCTTATTGGCTGAGGATGAGGAGGAAGGAGGATTCTGGGAAATGTGGTTTTATGATGACATACACTGCCTGCACCTCTGTAATCGAAGAAATAAACATAATTCAGTTTACCCTAATCCCTGTCATGATAAATTCAGTGTACTATTAATGCAAGTAAAGTTTTAATCATTATTACTAGTATAGCCGTCATATTTGGGCATCTTGCAGACAGCTGCAGTAAACTGTAATGAAAGACTCAAAAAACAGATTTTATAGATTTTATTTGTGAATGTAACTACAATGAATCGAACCATTGCTGTTTCAGTGATCATTCAGATGTACTGATTTATCTAGATATGACTATGATCCAGCCAATCATAGTGCTTATTCCATTGTGCAAAATCTCACTGGACATGAAGGCACAGTAGGATACTGATTATATAAAAATCACCTTGCATAATAATAAAAAAGTCCCAAAAATAGTTTGAGTTGTGTTCCCTTTTCCTCCCTTTCGTAGTGTGCAGTCATGCAGAAATCACACCTCCGGGAAAGACGAGCAGGCAGCGAGTCCACACATGTTCTTCCCGCGTTCAATGAGGAAGTATCTGTAAGAGGAGAGCATTGTTATTATCTTTCTCTAGTTAATATACAATTGGTAATATTTTCCAGGATGTGATTAAACAGAAGAATTACCCATTAATCCCCCAGCCGGTTCCCCATGAGTTCTTCACTATCCAGTAAGGGGAGCCGTTCTCCTCTCCATACCCGACCGCTAACACAGCATGGTTCACCTTGTCTGTGGTTTTGTGGCAATGAGTGCTGAAAGGAGGAAGAGATGGAAGTTAAATCTAGCTATAAACACATGACTGCTTGATAAGGAAAGAGGAACTAAACCACTTTCAATCCACCAAGTTTACTGGCACAAACAGCCTGTGAATGTGTGCTTTAAAGGCACAGTGCACAGAAAAAACATGCTTTTAAAAAGCTAAACAATGATGTGATTTCCTAAACCTAAACCTATTATTAACCTGAAACATTGTGTATATCTGCTAAAATGCAATGTACCTTTGTATATGTTGTGTTAAGCACCACCACAGTCATGCTTATTTATCATAATATAATGTAAGTATAAAAAAGCATAAAAAGCGACAGAGAAATACATTTTCAAGAGCAATACATGACAATATTTCCGTGAGCTCTCCTCACCTGGTGTACACGCCCTCGCTGTATTGCATGAAGTCATCGGTCACCTCAAAGGCGAAACTGACTGGATTGCGTGTGGCGACCGCATCCTGCATCTCCTTCTCATTGTACTGTAACAGACATACTTCATCACTCACATCACTCAATAAAGACACAGATCCTCTTTCTTTTTTTTCGTTTCCTCCAGGGTATTATAGAGGTTATAGAGGTTCTTGTGTTGTAAAAGGTCTTGAAAGTTAAAAAAGCCCCAAAGTCTGCACAAACACAAGCTCCTCTCGCCCAAGAAAACACTGCTTAAATTGCATAATTTATTCCTAGTTTGGCACGTAAGAATTGATTTAGCACAGCCACTCTGTTGTTGTTGGTGGTGCTGGCTCAGGCGTGTGTGATCTGACCAATCAGAGCAGACTGGGTATTCAGCAGCAGGGGCCTTAAAGAGACAGGAGGGGAATACAGTGCAGCAGCACTGGACAGTATGAGAAAACTGGTGTGTTTTTGGAGCATTAAAGCAGGTAAACATATTCTAGTAATAACCCAAAATTAAATGATCAACCAGAAAATGAGCATAATGTGTCTCCTTTTAAGAAAGGCCGTCAATTTCACTCACCGCCGTTATGTTCACCACGCTCTTCACAAAGGCAGCTGCCTTCTCTGGTTTATACACACAAGTATCTTCCTGTTTTAATTTAAAAGAAAGTAAAAAATCAAAGACCATCAAATGTGTCATTTCAAAGTCATTTTAGTAGGATGGCAAACTATTTATTTACATAAGCTGTGTATGGGTAGTCCTCCTCTGTCATCAGTCCCTTGTTGTACATGATGTATTCGAAAGCTTGACTGGGAAGGCCGCTGGACGACAAATTAAGATGTTGTTATAAAAACAGTGATGCACACAGTTGCGGGGAAATTATCAAAAGAAGAGGGAACTACATATACGTTTGGTTCTCACCCGTCACATCCATGGTTCTTGAAGTCCCCGGCGCAGTCTACAAGCTGTTGTTCTGACTAAGTAATATAAAAAATAGTTAAAGATTACAGCAAATGACAAAGGAACTGTATTTTGTCATACATGATCAGCAGTTTCGATAGAGAAGTGAAAGAGGAAACTCACCAGCAGCAAAAGCTTCCCTTTGTTGATGGCGGTGACCGACTCCAAACAGCCGGTTGTGGAAAAAGTCCAGCAGCTACCACAACCTCCCTTCAATGCAAAAACAAAAAGGCGTTGTGTGAGTATTTTGGCAGATAAAATGCAAAGAGAGGTTGTAGGTGAAGAGGTGAATGCACAGCAAAAATTCCAGGATCTGATTATAAATGTTTTTCTATAATTCCTCCCTTTGGAAGCTGAAAAACAACCTTTATCTTAACTTTAAGTGTTTATCAAGAGACCATTTTCACCTAAAATGTTCTGACATGTCGGAGTGTAAAACGCCCAGTTGTAAATAGTAAAAATAATGATAAAATATGTGTGTTAATGTGGATGTTTGTGCAGTTAAACTTCACCTGATTCTTCACAGGCGACACATAATTGCCTTTCTTTCTCCAGTCGATGGAGTCTGGATTTGGTCCGTTGCTCCTGAGGTAGTTCCCCTTGGTGGCAGAGCAGTTCTGGAAAAGGCAGTCTGTTAAAAACTACCCTCACTGTCAAAAAAAAAACATGTCTAACAACTACATAACCACTTCCTGTATGGATGGCATTACCTGTGGCTCAGACCAGAGGAAAGACTTTTTAAATTCAGCGAACGTCATGTCTGAAAACTGGTTCAGCCCCACTGCAGGAAGACATGAAACCAGACTCAACACATTGTACTCTGTAAAACATATTAAAAATAAAAGATGAATAAATGAAACATCAAGCTGATCCTACTCGTGAAAGAGTGATTCCCTGCATTGTGTTTGTCGACCCTCCTCTTGTTCTCAGTGAAAATCTGGAGTCTCTCACTGTACTCCTGTATGCTGTAGGCTCTGTTGTGCTGTAGAGGATAGAGACAGCTGTTAACTTTATTTTTCATTAAGTATGGGTATACATGGGGTGTGATCAGTTTATAATGTTGTGATCTTGTGAGCATCACAATTCAGAAACATTAAGCAACAAACAAACACTGTTTTTTCATTTGCATGCAACTTCCTCATAACCACACACTGTACATGTGTTACACAACATGTATTATAGACTCAACCTACCTGTGACATCCATGTTTTGAAGTTAAACTCGTCTGAAAACAATTCAAGTGGTCAAAAGAATGTGAAAAACAGAGAATTATATAATAAATGATCTGACGCTATGACAGAATATGAAAGTGAAAGTTAACACTAACAATGAAACTGCAAAAAGTACAGAAGTGTGGCTCTGAAGCACGGACGGATTGCACAAGTTTACCTTGTTCACGCAGGTATAAAGCTGAAGCTGCTGACACGAGAGCAACTAAAAGCAAAGCCTTCATGATGGTCACTCGTCAAAGCTTCAGGTGCTGTGATCCAGAGGCGAGGTGAGAGTGAAGTGAAGCAGATCAAGTCACGCCTGTAAAATTCCCCTGCAGCTAAAAAAAAAAAAAAAAGTACATGAGTGAATGAACCAATCAGTGTCAAGCATAATATCCATGTGCAAAATGTTTTAGTCGTCGGTTGTTTTGAGATCACATGAGATGTGAAATGAAAAATTAAAAGAGACTTCCTCAAAACTCTCTCTTCGTTGATTCAAAGGTGCTGATACTCAAACTGCACACAACTTACAGCAGGCCAGGGGTCATTTGATTCTCATAATGACTCTGCAAAATGTGCACAAAATATACAAATCCTTAATTAATCCAGTTTACTGACAAGTCTCTCTATGAATAAATCCCTAAAAGTCATACTACTAAACCCTACATCACTAAAACATAATAATAAAAATAAAAAATGCACTTTTTATTATACATTTTAATATTTTGACAGAGGAACAAAGGCTATGTTTGAGTAATATAATAATGTTTTGGTTTGGAGGATAAGCACCAGTGTCCTATCAGTGTATCCTTCAAATGCCTTCAAAGGTGCTATTTGTAAGTCTTCAAATGATCTTCACATTAGCTTTGTTGTGCTGCCATGAAGAGGGGAATGTGATCTGATCAAAATCTGGTTTTAATTTTAGTTTTTTATTGTGGTCACACATTTCTTAAAGTTGTATTGTATTTAACCAAACTGCCTCAAGCTAACAGACAGAAAACCTGGGACCAGGTAGTGTTTCCGCATAGGAGTCCTGCTGGTTGAAATCTCAGGCTTAGCTTTAATAAAGGAGGCAGGGCAACGGGGGCCCAACGTTATTCTTATGTATTCATGTGTAAATGAGAACATTTATATCATAAATTTACAGAAATAGATGTAAAGAAACAGCAAACCCTGACTGCACCTGTCCTATAAGTGATTTTCTCCACATATCGTGAAACTCTGATCGATGTCCTGAGAGTAACTCGCATTTCAGCCCAAAATATGTTACCAACCATGTATTTTAACATGTTTATACATTTTACATCAGTTTGTGCATTTGTCAAAATTGTGGATTCTTTATATGACAGCGTTTTTTTTCCAGATAAAGCCAGGATTTCACATGCCACTGATGGGTTCACCATTGCTTGCTAGGACAGAGAGATGCTGGTGTTGCTTTCAGATTATGTTTTATTTCATACGGAGCGAGCGCGATGTCAACCGATAGATGATCTACAAAAACGCTTGAGACAAAATGCCCCTGATATAAAATGGATTTATTAGCAAGAGGTAACTGGGAAACACATGTTTTGTTTATTTGTTGTTATTATCATCATCATCGTCATCATCATCATCATCATCATCATCATCATAATATCTTTTCTTTTAGTGTCTTTTCGTTTGTTTTCTTACAAAACTGGCAATATTTCTTCAGGTGTGGAAACATGAGGGTTGAAAGATAATTTTCATACCACTGGGTATTGCTAACAGCAAAATGTTTATTTGTTTATATACCTTATAAGAGTATGTGCATGTATAAGTGTATACAGTATAAGTATATAGTATTATTCTGTCTGTGAAGGTGTTGCATGCCTGCCATATGAGCTTCAAAAGTGTACTGTACATACATAGTAAAAATACATACAAATATTCACAGAATAAGCACTACGTTACTATATTCCTGCTAACAGAAATGGTTATAGACAGGATTACAGTATAAATGCAAAACACTTTGAAGTTGTCTCCTACCTCTAAGTCATGGTTTCAGGACCACACTGTTGTAGCGTTTTGTGTTTAAGCTTGAGATACAACTTTTCTTTTATTTAATTCTTTTTTTTTTTAAAGGATTACACTGTTCCACATTGAGAAATATGCAGGGTTGCATGTACAAAATGTACAGCACATCTCAGTGAGGTGAGTTAACAACAAAGTACAAAATACTTTCCCATGTTCATATAAAGAGCAGGTCACTCTCTCTTATACTACTACAAAAATAGTGTTTGAATGCTGCAGGCAGAGGTCATTCACATATGTTTTATCATAGTTTTTAAACAGCAATGCATATAACAGAGTGATATACAGTCACGTTCCACAATCACTGGAACAGCAAAAAGGACAGATTGTCTTTTAATTACAGAAGAGCAACAACCTTTCACTCTACAGAAGTATCGCCAAACCTGAAGGTATACAACACTTTCCATCGTATGTGAACTTTTTTTTATGAACTAAAAAAACAAGATACATGATATTTGACAGGGAGAACTTGCTGTCCTGTACTGGTGTATTTTAAGCGTTGCAGTAAATGACTAATCTCTCACCTTAATTCACAGCAATCTTAAGGAATCGCTGCATGTTGTTGGGCAGCTTAGAACTGATCAGATTCGTTAAAGTGAGGTGTCTGAGGTGAGTTTGGGCTCTTTAAAGGTGTAATTTGTAGAATACGGCCAGAATTTGAAGGTAGCTCCAATAAAATAGGCTATCGCCTGCTACTAGCTGACCTTGGTAGTAGCTAACAAGTTAACAAGGCAGTTACGCTCATCTAAGTAATAGCAAGAAACTTGAATTCGGAAGGTGTGCAGTTATATTTTTCTATGTAGTAAGAAATTTCATATCTTGTTTATTTTCTGAGTTTATTTTGTTCATGTATTACCCAATGAAACTATGGGGCTATCAGACCATCACCGCTCGCCGATTGAAAGTGGTATTATGAGACTACAGGCCGGGGCTAGCTGGTTAGCATGCTACTTTCAGTAGATATTCCTAGAACACAGTACGTAGACGTCTTTGATTTTACGTCAACACTGTTGTTTCTTCACACTCTGTTGATAATGTTAGCTAATTTTTTGAATGATTTCAACTAAAATTCTGGCCTTATCTCACAAATTGCTCCTTTAAAGCAAATAAAAACACACTTTTATATATTATTAGTTAATATGTATCATAGAGCGGTGGTTCCCAACCCCTGTAGACACTTTATAGCCTTCGCCATATTTGCTGCCAATCGGGGAAGAAACTGTACGATTCGTAGCCATGCTAGTGGTGTCGATGTAAAGATGGTAATGCATGTCTGTCAGCTTGTCTCCCTTTTGATTCAAACTGAAATATTTCAATAACTATTAGATGGATTGCGCTAAAGTTTGGAACAAATTCATGGCCCCAAAGGATGAGGCCGACTGACTTTAATGATTGCCTGACTTTTCCTCTAGTGCCACCGTCAGGTTCACTTTTGTGGTTTCTAATAAAATGTCTCAAAAACTATTGGATGGATTGCGATGATGTTTGGTAGAGATGTTCAGGCCCCTCTCAGGATGAAATATAGTAACTTTGGTGATCCTCAGACATTTGATCTGGAGCCACCATCAGATCATAATTTAAACTGGTGTAATACTTTTCTTTATGATCAAATACCTGCAAAACTAACCACATTCCCATCAGCCTCAGCTGGACTCTGTTTTTAGCAGTAATTAGCAAATGTTAGCATGCTTATACACCAAAAAAAGATGGTGAACATGGTAAACATAAGCATGTTAGCATTGTCATTTTGAGCAGTTTAACATGCTGATGTTAGCATTTGGCTCAGAGCACTGCTGTAGCATGGCTGTAGACTAAGTCGTGTTATTCAAAGAAGGTTAGTGGCTTTGTTTTTTAAGTATAGTTTTCATCCTCTTTTTGTCTGATTGGGCCGATCCACAATGACAGAACCAATAAAAAAAATGGTCCGCAGTGCAAAATACGGTTGAGATGAAGAACCTTGTTTTGGTTTGGGAAGCACTGAGACAGTTAAGCTTCAGATATCTCGCTGTCTTCTCCACTGATCATTGTTCCTTGTCTTTAACAACAGTTATATTCTCTTTGCTCTTTTACCTGATTTGATGCAGTTACATTTTTTACAATGCTACATTGGTTGCAGAGAAACTCAGTTATCGATAAAACTCAAGCAAAGAGAACAACAGCCGGCAGCACGAGTGCTCAGAAAGTGCAAAGTTGACACAGTATGATGATGCAAAATAATGTCATTGGTCACTAAGAAGGCACAGCTGTGAACAACCAAAGTGACCTCTGTTATTATGCATGAAATACCTCAAAGAAATAAAAAAAGAAATCCTTAAAGCAGGTGGCGTCATGGCAACAAAGAAAAAAAATATACACTGAAAGGTTTTGTGTCATTAAACATCTACTGTACAGAGGAGCAAATATCTTAAACATGTACAACTATACAAAAGATGATTAACTGATGTGTAATATTAACAGAGAAAATAACGTGGAGGACCGACTTCCCCATCAGTTGGGCACTTTCGGCTCAATTCTGAGTGAGGCTTCGTACATGCTTTCTTCATCCAGAGCAAAGCTGTTATCCAGTAGATACTGGCATACCTGCGACATTAAATAAAGAAAGGCAAGTTTAAAGAGCGTTCTTTCAACTTAAATCAAATCTTCACACTTTTTTAAACAATACAAAACAGCTATGTTGACCTATATTGTTTTTTGTCCACATCAGTGGTTGCCAACCTTTTTGGTTTGTGACCTCTATAAATGAAGCTTGTGACCCATCATCAGTAGCACATGTACATACAAAACATTTATGTTTTTTAAACATTAGAGCATGTAAACCTATTCTAGTAGTAACCTAAAATAAAATTATGAACCTGAAAATGGGCATAATAAGTCCCTTTAAAAATGTTTTTGCCTTTTTCATGTAAATTTCTGGATAATTTAACTTCTTCAGGCCTCTGAAAAGTAAGTAAGTAAAATAAGACAAACTTAAAAGAATTATCCCTCTTTGGCTAAACTGGTCACAACATGTCTACATATATGACCTGAGTAGTCTTGCTGCAAAGAGACATAGCTTATTTTTACTGTTTCAGCCCTGAAAAAAACCCTTGTCAGTGTTTAAAACTAACACATTTGACAAAATTAAAGCTTTTCCTGTAGTTTTACTCTGCTCTTCCAAAGCAGCTTAAGTTTCCCTGGACTTACTACAGATGCTTGTTTTTGTTACTGACATATCTTCTTAAGGTGTCACAAGCCAAAAAGGTTCCTCTCCACTGGTCCACAGTTTTGGTCCTTATTTACCTTTGGTTGCAGGTCAATCTTGTATGCTGTTTGCTGAAACTGCCTGATTTCTCGGATGATGTGAGAAATCTGAAAAACAGAAAGAAACAAAACAACCCAGGGTGTTAAATTCTGACTCTAAACACACTCTTGGTCTCTTTCAGGCGACAGGCCACCGAACATCTCACCATTCTCATCTTGGAGAAGTTGACCAAGTTGTCTTCGGTGTAGTTTGGTGTCCCTTCCTCAATGAAAGCCAGGTCGGTGAGGTACATCCCCAGATAGGGCACACAGGGAGGATCACAGCTGTTGGGAAAAACACACACACACACACACACACACACACACACACACACACACACACACACACACACACACATTATTGACTTGTCCTGCGTGTTTGCGTTATTGATCCAGTGCAAAACTATGTCCTTGAACTGAACTCACTTCTTCAAAGCCTCTCTCAGGTTTTTGAACCTTCCTTCTGATGAGACCAGCTTCTGCAGCTTGTCAATCAAAGCTTTTGTCTGGAAAAAAAAAAAAAAGGTTATCAAGAGCACAGTTAGAAGAGAAAAGAAGAAAAAAACTAAACAGACGGCACATTAGGAGATACGCACCTGCTTGGAAACCTTGAGCCAGGTCTTCTTGAGGCGGAAGACGGAGCTGCGGTTGAGAGAGGAGGTGATCTCGAGCACGGCGTTGTAGTTGTGGAGACAGCGACAGATGTCGGCCACAGCCACCCATTTCTCTATGACGGCTACTCGAGTGACCACGTCGTCACAGCGCAGGATCTCCGTGGCGATAAGGTTGCTTATCTGGCAGGAGAAAGAGAGAAACGATTGGTTTTCCCCTCAAATCAAGATGCACAGTGAAAAAGTTCTGCTGATCGAAACATACATCATTGAAGTGCTTTGTTGTTCTCATGATATACGGCGTCTTCTCATTCTTGTCGTTCTTCATCCAGCCTTGTCCAAAGAATTCCCTGTTGACAGATTAACAGAAAGAAAACGTGAACACTGACTCAGTTCGTTTCTGTGCGGCTGTTGTCAGCTGAGATGCGATGGTACTCACTCGTACGGGATGACCTTAAACACCACGTGGTCCAGCAGAGTGAGCTGTTCTGCGATCTCCAATGCAGAGTGGTTCTCGAAAGGATCGCACTTCCCTCCCTCCATCTAGGAGAACATGAATATTCAAAAGTCTGTTAAATAGATGTTGGTAAACGGTTAATGTCAAGTGATCTGAAGGCTGAGCAAAGGTTCACTGATGATGATGTTTCACTTGCTTTGGGTAGAGAAATGTAGAAACAAGACAATCATTTTGAGTCGCAGCTCTAATGTCTTCTTCAGCAAAGCCCCACATTGTGCTTCTGGTTGAACTGCATAATTGCAGATATATATTTGCATATTTTTTAAAAATAATCTTGCTTCCTGCACCTTCATAACTGCTCCACACTAAACATCAACTCACCAGTTGTGTCACGTCTTCAAGGGTGATCTGATTGTCACCGTGATCTTCCTGAGTTAGAGTCCTGACAGATGGGAAAAGAGAAGTTCAAGCCCTGAGACGTGTGCAGCATCATAAATCCTTCCAAATGTCGGGTTCATATAATAAGTTGTAGTCCGGTGATCAAACAACACACGACAGTACCTGATGATGTTGGCTGCTGCTTTCCTCTCCTGGGTCAACAGCTCCGGGTCATGCATCACTTCCTCCAGGAAGGCAATAACTTTTGTCTTCAGCTCGTTGTTTGTCTCAAAATCCTGGAGAGGGACAGACAAACAGACACATACATGTGGCTTGAACACAGAAACCTCCAATTTATTCATTTCACATGTTTTTGAACATTGAACCGATTAAATGATCGAAATCGAACACGCAAGTTTTCTGTTATGTCAAAGATTCATGTTTCACAGCTCACCTGCAGAATCAATGTGAACAGAAGCAGTGAGTCAGGATATGAATATATCTACACAACCATTATTAATATGACAGTGTTATGAACTGTGCCTATAAATATGTGTTGGGATGTTTTACCGGAGAGTGTTTGGACACCCAGTGCCTCAGGACATTCAGAACTCTGTTGGTCGCTGCTCGTCTGATCACAAACTCTTTGTCTCCATTTCTCTGATCTGTTGGGAAGCCTGCAGGAGATGTGATGAGATGAGATTTTACACTGAGCTCTCATCACTATGATGTATACAGCTTTAGCAACAAAGAAAAACAAAATTTGAAGAATCCATAAATCTAAAATTCGAGCAAATTGAACCTGACATGGGGCGGTTTTGCAATGCTTGAAAGCTGACAAGACCTGAGTCCTTATATAAGACTAAGAATGGATCGGTGTGTATACCAGTGCTGGCGAGGGACATCCGCCGATATTTTTCCTTGGTAGGTGTGCCCTCATTTGCTCCAGCTGTTGCAATAGCGAAGGCAGAGGCAGCCGACAGGGCACTGCGGTTGTTATCCATCTCTCTACACGAGGACATCACCATGCCGTTGTTGTAGGAAAACAGGGAAAACTCTACAGGGAAGCATAGAGACGAAGAAAATAAGCCTCTGGAAACTGGCAAGAGATTGATTTTGGCATCGTGTTAAATAAATGGGTGGTCAGTTAGAGGAAGGACATAAGGAACAACATGTTTTTACATTAAATATGACTAAAAACTGTTGGTAAAATACCATTTGTATCAACTGTGTTACTGTAAAGACTGCAGAGTAGCCTGAGTGTCATTGCACAAGTCTCCACTGGGGGGCACTACAAGCCAACATGACTCTTTCCCTCCAGACTTGCCTTCACAAGAGGCTTTGATATTCAAGATGGTTGCAGCTAAATATAGCCACCAAATATCAGCATAACAGAGGAATCAACAGATTCTCTGCAGTCTGCTATGTTTAAATCCCGGGAACATCGACACATCACAAGCAGCCGAGGATCCTACACATTGTGAGACACTCGCTGCCTCGCAATTTCTGTTAATTCTTGACTTCCGACGATAGATTCTTTTAAAAACCCATCGTGTGATTTTTGTCATGAGATGTAGAAGGCGCAGATAATCTTGGCTCCAGTGAAACAGCCTCATCGCTGTGGGCGGAAGGGAAAACACGCTCTTGATGTAGTTGCTATGACACAAGTTTCCCTAACACCTACTGAAGCCAAGCATTGGCTTTCCCCACATGATCATCAACTGGTTTAATTTTAATATAAATTACACTTCAGCTGTGTGAGCTAATGCAAAACGAGGCCGTATAAAATAATTAATCCACAAAATGTTTAAAAAACCTAAGAATATTTTCAGCTTTGTTTGTATTAGTCTGTTCCTGTGGTCAAACAAAAACACTGACGAGAGCTCGGTGATGAACGGGCTGAGGCGTTGGATACAGGTGGCATGTTACAAGCTTGGTTATGACACTATCGAGTCGTGCACATAATCTAGGACGCAATGTACCTGAGGAGTTTTTGCATTTGAGGTTTTTCGGGGTGGTTGGTGACTTAGTTGGAGAGGCTTCTGCGTCCCCGTCATCACTCTGGTTTGGATCGTTGTCACTTTCTTCTCGCACAGAGAGATCTGCATCAACAAAATCACGCGGATCATTAAAAACATCATTACAGCAGATCACAATTGGAGTAATTTGCTGAGGACCGGCCTGATGACCTACCTTGTTTGGACACTGGAGTATCCTCCGCCTTGTCCTTCTTGTCCTCTCCCTCGTCAGGGATTTTGCTTGCGCTGGGGCTGGACACATACAGTTTGTTGATGTCCAAGGTGGTCTTGCTGAATGGTGACATGGATGAGTACATGCTTGCATAGCCGTTTGAGGAGCAGCTGAGGGCAGCTAGGTCAAGAGCTTTGCCCCCAGTGATGATGGGGATGTTGAGGGAGAGCTTGCGCCGGCGGTTTGGGGATGAATTCTTGGCGATGGCGAGAGGGGGAGGTGAGGAGAACTTTCTGCTGGCCCTGGGGGAGCTGGGAGGCTCTCCATACAGAAGTTTACTGTTCTGACTGCTGGCAAAGAATAACTCCAGGGACCTGCATCAAGGGAGGATATAAGCATATGAATTGAGGACATATAAGAGTGTGTTTTTCTTTGATATTTGTAACCATACCTCATGTTTTAAGAGCTTAGCTAAATACACAACACCTCCTAAATAATTTATGCAACCCAGCAACCAGAAGTCTCTCTGCAGCCGTGTCTCGTCGTTTTAAAGCAGGATACAAGCTGCAGTGTTGCAGAAAAACCTCTCCCACTCCCTGCCACCCTCCTGGCGACCTCACGGGTTCCCATAAATAGCACAGCGAGTGATAGTGCGCATGGCCACTGCTGACACAAGCAGCCAAGTGTAGGTGTCTCACAGTGACATGACAAGCGCCACGGGAGAGCATGCTGCAGGGCGTGGGCATGGGGAGTTCCCCGTGATCTGAGCCCCACAGAGGGGCCCGCGCTCTCAGCCTGTGGAGAGGCGAGCGAGCCCCACCGCAACGCTCCGTCAATATTTCACACTATGGATCTTTTGCAGACAAGGAGAGAGGGAGGGAGGGGAGGGTGGGGTCCTGCAGCACTGAGGTTGGTTGCCATAGAGCGACAGGACCCAGTTGAGACACTCCCAGGCAGGCAGGAGAGACCGGACCCAATTACTACCTTCGACTACTGAACACACAAATACACACACACACACGCTCACATGCACAGTGATACTGAAACATCATAGAGCCTGTTTTCCTCGACTGCTGCTGCTCACATTAACCAACAAAACAAGCTCCCCAAATACACACACAAAGCTTCAAAGATCACCGGACGTAAGTGTTCAGATACAGAATCTAAACACTAACTCTGTCACGTGTAACCAATATCTCTGAACACCGACAAGACTCACATTTCACCCTCCTTACATCCATCCTTAATGAAATTCACATTCAAATTTAAATGAACTTCACTGGCAGTACTGTCAGAACAAAAGTGAAGAATCTGCTCATACTGTGTGTGTCAATAAGCCAATAAATAATAAGTAATAATAATAATAATAAGCCTTCATTTAATAATGAAGTATTTATTCAACTTAATAAGTCTTCTTGCTCAGGTAGCTGCAAGAACATAGTTAACTGTTAATAACTTCAGAATAAAGTAATTATTCAGGTCAGCTAATTAAAGGTTAGCAGTTACATAACTGTAACTTAAAGTCAATGAATGTGTTTGTACAATTAAAAGTAACTATATCAGTCCTTTGTAGACATTAATTTCCAAATCCGGAGGCAAATTCTATACCTTAAAAAAATCCTTTAAAAACCTTCCAGAAAAAAACTAAAATAAATGTGTACAGAGTGATTAGGTAACACGTCATAGAGGCTTATGACACAGATATGAATACAGGTGTGCCTTGAGATTTTGCCCTTTGGTGTGACTTGGGCACAGATCGTTTGAAAACCACTGCTGTAGAGCACACACTGCCTTTATGTTCGAACTGAGATTCCTCAAGTGAAACTACTCACAATTTCATAAATTTATATGGCTGCAGTTAAACCTTAAAGTTCAAGCCCCTTTGGCGCCTGCCCATGCCTTGCATTCACGAGAGGACAACAAAGCTTCACATCATTATAGATCGATCTCATCTTTATGCAGCACAGTAAGGGGTGGAAAGATGCCAAACATCACAAATAAGATTTGTTTTTCATTGCAAATGCTGTCAACAACCTCGCAACGTTCAGATCTGTCCAAATGTGACTCACCGAGCCGGGATGGCACTGATGGGCTTCTTGTAGATGGTGATGAGTTTGTCTAGCACCACATCAGCAGTGGTGAACACGCGATAGGAGTGCAGGAAGGTGTTGAGGAAGTCGATGGAGAGGAACCGGAGGTCGGTCAGTCTCTCCAGCAGGCGCTCGACGCTGGCGTAGCGGATCTGCAGCACCTTGCAGGAGTTCATCATCTTACTGAAGCGGATGTCGACGTCATCGCAGTACAGACTTGAATCTGACCTGCTCAGGAAAACAAAAGACAACCAACCTTAGAGGGAGAAGCTGCACAGAGCTGCATGTACATCTACGGTAAAAATGAGGCTTACTTGATCATCTGTGGCACTGTGACTTTGGAGTTGTCTTCAAAAGCGTTCATCATTAGCCCATTGCAGCGGATGTTGTCTATGCACTGTAGGACAGATGCAGCAGAGGGGAACAGAGAGGATATGTTAGCGAGTTCTGAAACTTGCAGGCTTTCTGCCGACATCCTCGGCTTCTCGTCTGACTGCCGGAGACTGTGATTCATGTTGACATGCCTGGCTGATGTCACTGGTCCATGCAGACTTCTCCTGCCTGGAGGAGGCCACCAGGATGACTGTGAATGACTGGCTGTCCTTCGGCTCCACGACAATCTTGAAGTCCAGGTGCTCCATGTCCTGGCCGCTCTTGTCTGATTTGGCTTTGAGGCAAAAACGTAAAGACATAACTCGATGTCATTTTTTACTATAAAGGCATAAAAATACATACATGTTAAGTGTTTTTTTATACACAAAAGACAAAGAAAAAAAAACATTTTTTGTATAAAAATAAGGAAATCAGTCAACATTTCATCTTTTATATTTAGTTATTTAGAGACTGTTCTACTTTCTAGTGGCACTACCTGCCTTTATAATTGTTATCAAATATTAATAGATTATAGGACACTGCAGTAATAACACATGGTACATAGGATGCATATTTTTATAAGCTACTGTATGAATAAAACACTCACACTCATCATCCGTCCCCTCAGGGTCCTCCATAAGAGTGCAGTCTATAAGCGAGACTACTCCATTCTGAAAACAACATACAATATACATTTAGTTCCTTCACATGAGCCTCATTTGACTCACCAGGCTGTAACATTGCATAACCCACCATATGTTTACACTACAAAGGTTAGGGTTCATCAGTTGACTGGTGTTGTGAATTTTAGAAGTAAATCTGATCTCAGCTGTTGAAATATCCTAAAAATACGGATGTGTTTGTGAAAACAGCTTGGTTTTATTCCATAAGACTTTGCCTCATATGCTGCTGAACTTTGACATCATCTGCCTAAGTGGTGCAGGAAACGCTGAAGTAAAATGAGAGGAACTGCAGACTACATGGAGGCGTCATTTACTGCGAAGCCTGTGCATGTGAAGACCCTGCACTTACAGTGAAAACTGTTAATAGGGTTGCATACGGGGTCTGATTTCATAAGAAGCTTGAGGATTATAATTCTCAAACAGCTGTATCATATAATAGCAATGCATGAAATGTGAAAGGGGGCACTTTTAGCGATGAACCCGCTGAGAATTTATAACCTGAATCTGCAGCTCCCCCTCGGAAAAGCTTTATAGCGACTTTCCGCTCATTGTTTAGCTGTCCACCTGACAACTTTACTGTTTTGGCTCACTCTTACTGCTCTCATGGTGTTGTTGTGTTTTCAGCACCAAACGGCAGGCAGACACTTTTTTTTAGCAACTAGATGGTGAACGTAGAGGAGCATATGGCTAAAGAGACAGATATTTCCCTCAGGAGTTGACCGAACATGGAGCTTAGGGAGTAAGAGATATTGAAGTAGCCTGAAAAATGAACGATAGGTTTAAATCTTTAAAACATCTCACAAGAAGTCGCTATAGTTTTACTGTAATAATTAAGGTTTTAAGTTGAAAGATTTGGGACTTCTTGGACTTCCTTTGTAATGTTGAGTAATGTGGAGTAATAATTTACCACCACTACACACGTTGAAGTGACATCAAGCAGCTGCTTTCAAACATATACACTGAGCCTGTGTGTGTGTAAGCAGGCTTGTATGAGCGCATGTAGCTGCCAGTGGTCATTGCCACTGATAAAAGCCACGACATCACTAACCCTGTAGCTTTCATCTCCTGTCAGTTAATCCGTTCAATTTAGCTCAGAGATTCAGGGTTTTTTTTATGCGGAGCCGTAAGATTGCGGCGTTTGAAATAAGAAGCAGCACCGCTGCTAGCTCAGCAGCGCGGGCCCACCTTGGTGAGATGAAGCTTTCCCCCAGAACCTCTGGTGCAGATGATTAAATGCTTGGAGAAGAGAAAGCACTGCCTCTCCCCCTCCTTCTTCAGAGACAGAGAGCCCAGTCGCCCACGGGTGATCTTGCCCTTCTCGCTCATCGGCACCTGGATGAGAGACCCTGGATGTTGGAATAAAAGAGGAGAGGGAGAAAGATACATATATAAGTGGAAAAGAGGCGAGGATGGCGGAAAAAAGGAGCATAAGGTGGGGACAGTGTAGAAACTGAATAAAAGACGTACTAAGGATTAGATAATCTAGCATTTCTGTCTTCCCTTTCCTCATCCGTCAGGGCCTGTTGGGGATGTGTGGCATTTAAAGTCCCAGATTCATCATCAGTTTGCCTCTGAACAGTCTAATTACACTTGGAAATTAAAGACTCTCCTCACGAGGAGTACATGCTGATCCCCAGAGAGAGAGAGAGAGGGAGAGAGAGAGAGAGAGAGATGGGTCCTTTTTAAAAACTGAAGCTGAAGATGCAGGATCAGGCTGTCAGGCAGGTAAAGAGGGACAGGAAATCCCCCCCTCTGCTGCAATGATGCTTTTCTGTGGAACTGGAGGTTTTTCTTTGCCGGGATCTGAAGTACAACACTTGACGGCAGGAGTTACCTTGTCTCACAAATGTCTGGCTGGTGTCAAGGAGAATCTCGCAGCCCTCCACGATCATGCGCTCGATTGCCAGGTTCTTCCGGATGTTTTCAGTCTCGCTCACTTCGTCGTGCATGATTCTAGGGAAAAGGGACATTTCGTCATTCTTCTTTGATCTTTATGGGGCTGCACAGGATCAAACACATTAAATCTTACTGTAGATGTTCATTTCATGATTTTTCTCTCACTTTCTCTAACATTTTGAGTCTTTTGTCATGCTACTGTTTTTATAGAAAACATGATAACCATTTTTATCATACTGGACATTTGTTATTTGCTAACTGCAGGAAATAACATTAACATTTTTGAAGAAGATAATATTGTTATCTTGATATCAGACCATACATTATCTTAGATTTAGGATATTGTAATATTGTGATATGGCGTAAGTTTAGTCTTTTCCTGGTCTTAAAGGACCAGACTGTTCGATCTGTTCTAATAGCTGTCTTACCCACGTAGTCAGATACACATTACTAATGATTATGTTTTTAAAAAATATCACTGTGTTTATTTTTTGAGTCCCAATAATCATCCTTCCAATATTGTTGAAATACCAAAATTGTGTTTTATGTTGAAAACTATTGGGATATTAGATTTTGTCACCCAGTCCTAGCATTTATAAAGTGCTTTTGAGGAGATTTTAAAATATCAAGATATATATTGTGTTTTTCATTATAGCCTAAAAATATCACAATATTATTTAAAGGTCGTATCACCCAGCTACGGAAGCCCTGAGAGGCAACTGAGAAAAATAAAATGCAGTCATCTAATCCATTAATTTAAAAAAAAAAACTGAAAAAAAAAAGGATCCTGGCACAACTTTTTTTTCTTTCACCTGTTCCCAAATCAAAAAGATGTCTCACTGAACTCTCAGGGCTTCTGTACCCAGCCCCATGTGTGTGTCTTGACTTTAACTGAGTCACACAAAAGTACCTGGAGAGCTCCTCCAGCTTAGATTTGGCGTAGTCCAGACTGTTTCTCTCTATGTGTTCGTGAGGTGTGTGGGCCAGAAGTTCATGGAGCGTAAGAATGTAGCGAGGAATCTACAGAGAAAGAGAGTCACACTCAAACATAACAGCTGACATGCAGGCATAAATGTAACAACAGCAACACAACGACGCACCGGCAGGAATATACACGTGCACGTTCACTAATGAGAAGTAGATCAGCGGAGAGCACAATCTACACTCATCAGCAAAATTTATTATCAACACAGCACAGCCTGCAGTAGGCCCCAGCAGAGTGGACTGTCGGGAAACTGCGTGCCTCGCCAGAAAGGAGCCGTTATTAAAGCCCGAGCTCAAAAAAAAAACCAACAACAGCTTTTTATAGACATGAAAAACACTACAGGGATATTCTGAGCAAGAGCAGACAAATGCCTGCTGTTTCTGTTTTTGATCAGCGCTACTACAATATGGGACATCGCTCACGGAGCCAATGAGTGCTCAAGGAGGAGGCGGGTCTTTGAAGCCAAGTCCTGACTGAGCCATGATGGCCAGAGTAGAGGCCAGGATGCAATAATGAAAATATTGTCAAGTGGAAATCCATTTGGTTACAAGGATTTTATTCAATCATATGTGCCATTTGCCATTTTGCTCACATTCATCTTACACATTGCGGTACCTCCAATAAGTGGAGGTATAGATGTCGCTACAACAAAAAATGTATAGCAGCATAGAGTCTGGGGGCTAATAAATAAGTCTATATAGATAAAATCCACACTAGCAATGTAACACTGGCTAGTAAGCTAGTTAGTTACCGAGACGTTAGCAGACTACAGAAGCTCTGTTTACAAGAAAACTCCACAGGGCACCTTTAAAGTCAAAAGAGACAATTTTAAGATATTAGAGCACAGGATAAAATGGCTTTGGACTTCAGAAAACTAACTAGTGGCAGCATACATCACATGTACATGATATAAACAATATTCAAGAATATTCAAAGAGTTCAATTTGTAGATGGAAAATACCATTATGGGACTAATAGCACATTCCAGTTGTAACTCATGTCTTTATTTTGGATTTTGATGACGGGCCTTCTCTCTCTGTTAACATCTGGCTCACAGGTGGCGCCTTTAAAAGACGTCCAGGTTTGACTATCCAGAAAACAAAGCGGCCAACTGCTTTACAGACAGCTACAACTGGGTTTCACTGGCATAGCTATTGCCAACTAGTATTAAGTTGGTGAATTATATGGCCCAAGGGTAACATTTATATGTGGAGAGAGGAACTTGGCCCAGAACGGCTGTGAGAGCTCAGAATTAACGACAAAATCTGGCTCCAGGCTGCAGCTCTGCAGCAAATAAATGGGTCTGCCTTTATTTCTCGTGTATATCAGTGAGACAAATGAGCTAACCTGGAACATGGGGTAGGTGAGGAAGGTCTCCAGAGTCCTCTCCTCACAGTCAGGCTTGGCCTCGTACTGCTTCAGCAGCTTGTCAAAGTCACGGTTCTGCTTGCAGTGAGCCAGGATCTGCAGGCTGTACTGGTGGTTCCTCACAAACTCCTGGTAGATGTTCAGCATGGGCAGCAGGATATCGAACAGGTCGGCTGGGGAGAGATCAATACCGAGATACTGTAACAATGACACAAGCGATACTGAGGGCTGTGGAGTAATTTATTGTGAGATTCACAACGGTCACGTTATAAAATGTGTTTCTTACCCAGTACTAACGTTGGCCAGCTCGCTATTCTAGCTTTTAGACCCTGGTAGAATATCTGATGTAGAAACATGATGGTTTCACTGCAAAAAAGGAAAAAATATTAATTCTCAAACAAATAAAGCTTTTACAAATTTCCAAAATTTGAAGTAGTATATCAGAGCCTGACATCAGGCCATGTGTATAAAATCATCCGGATAGATCATGGATGAATGTGTGGGTAGATCCTGAACAGGCCGATGAGGGTGCATGCTGGAAACTCAAGCCGGAACCTTGAAACCTTACATCCTTATATGTCTGGATGATACAATAGATAGCATACCCCCTTAATGTTCAAACTCTCAGATATAGAACCTTTATGATGATTATAAAAGGATCCAACCTGTTGAGGAATATGCTGCTGACATCATCGTGGGTGATGGGCGGTTTCTTGGAGCTGGCCGCCATGCGGAGCGGCCTCAGGAAGTTGTTCACCAGGATGTGAAGCTGCTGGACGTACTCGGCCTCTGAGTCCAACATGCTGAACACCACCTGGTTCCTCTTCCTCATGCTCTCTGCATGTGGTGAGCGGATATAATCCTGGATGATTGTCTTCCACTTCCTCCTGCAGATCCAGCCTCGCAGGAAGCTCTGGACCTGGAAATGTAAAGGCTCTAGTCAGGTTCTCGTCGTGCTGAGATACTCTGAATATGTTGCAACAGGTTTAAAATCGCATGCTTTACTTTTTTGATTTTCTTGATTTCTGAGTCGTCATCGGACGGGGCGGCTGCGGGGCTGGCGCTGATCTTCTCGTTGTCTTTGAGCAGCCCAGCGATCTGCCGGAGGAAGCAGGCAGAAGAAAGACCAATCATTCCCACTCACGCACTTCTCTTCAACAGGGCAGGACCTGTCAGCACTGTCAACACTGAGACATTAGCCTGACTAACCTATTTGTCTTCACTTGGCTGGTGTCTCTGCATCAATATTTATTTACATTGGTCATTTAAAAGCAATGTGCACCAAACTGTCCTGCATGCTGACATAAACAGGCTGCCAAAAAAAAAAAAAAAAAGACAGACTGAAGCTGCCTTGAACTGTTTGAAGCGAAGTGTCTCCATTTACTTTGTAGACGGCGAGAGAGTTAATTGTCGTTGCATTTCATAGAAGAGATGCAATATAAAGCTGTGTTCATGCATATTCAGCACATAATTTGATTTCAAGCATCACATTTGCACATTAAAGTAAAATGACTATTTGATCTGAAGAGTACAGCCGGGAATGCGGCCCTGTTGGAGGCATTGTTTCTGAGAGGAGATGCAAAGTGGTTTGGCCCTTGCGCGTCTCTCTCTCTCTCTCTGTGACGGAGCGGTGCTTCCATCTCCGTCCTCTCACGCTCCTCCATACACATACGAGACAAACATAACAATAATCAACATAATCCATCGTTCTCCCACCGGTTCAGCTGCTATTTGTTGTGCTGGCAGGACGAGGTGATGATCGGACGCAGACAAATTCTGGAGAGGAATGAGAGAGCGATGCGAGGAGAAGAAGTGGTATTGTGTTATTGTGCCAGTTCAGGAAGTCTATTTACAGCAGGTCTGACTGATATTGTGTGTGGCCGCCACACATTTGTCTATAGATGGAAAATCCTGTAATCCTTGGCTATTGTGATTCATACAGAGAGGACAAAATCCTGGATATTTTAACAGCACTCGCTTTGGTGTTGAGGACCCCGATACAGTCTACCATCAGGACACCCAGTGCAGCCAAAGTAGCCCAAACAGACACTGCTGAGTGGGGCTGTTATGCTCTATCTGTTTATTTAACAAAAGTATTCTTCTTCTTCTTCTTCTTCTTCTTCTTCTTCTTCTTCTTCCGTTTTACGACAGTAGCATGAAACGGTAGCAATCAGTGTTAAGCATTAGCGCTAGCTACAATGACAAAGCGAGAACGGAAAGAGCCGCTGGAGTATCATTATATCGCGACACCCCTGATTGAGACCTACAGTATATCCTGGAAGTTTTCTCTGTTACATTGTTTTTTTTTACTGCTATTTATAGTCCTCAAACATACTATATCTACAACTTTAACTGCTTAACTGTTTAACTTACAGAATGTAAACATGACGCACATGTTTGCATCTGTTTGCTTGCACAATCCAATGTTTGTTCAGCCTTTCCGAATGCACAGCCCCGCTCTAGCAACATTTTTTACAGGCGATCATGTAAATAATTGGGATTAAAATTTCTGATTATTGATTTTTCTTCATCGAGACATAATCTTACAAGAGAGAATCATCATACTTGATGCATGATTTTTTAAAAATGAGTCTATATAAAAAAAAATATCTGAAAAGCATTTCTTGGCCCATCGGCTTGCACTTTAGAGACAGTCCCTAAAACTTCAGCTCCCCAATTTGTCCATCTACTGTCATGTAGCTCAAGCTGCAAGGCTTCAGTGTCGGATCATGAGGTAAAAATAACACCAGAGGAACATCAGTTAAAATTGATCCAGAACTTTTTTTTTTTTTTTAAGCATTTCTAAACATATTTATTGACATTCATCCTCAATGGACATTGTAGATCTTAACATCGCTGTAAAGAGTGAATTCAGCTGTAGCATGCTGTGTTTAGATCTGAACTGTGTCATTTGGCGAGAGACAGGAGGGGCAAATATTACTGCAAAATTCAGACGCTGTTCGTATCTGCTCAGAGCGCATTATCTGCTCATATCCCAATAATGCATTTATATTTGTTTACATCCCTTCCCCTCAGTGTAAAGACATCACGGTGAATATTACCTCCGACTTAAGCCTTTCAATCTCTATTTCCCCATCTTCTATCTGTTGTCGAAGTTGCTTAGCAACTGTTTTCTCCGTCTCCACAATCTGAAGCAGATGAAGATACTTCTGCATGAGAGTCTCATGCTCGTTGGCCAAGTTTCTGTAACTGTAACACACACACAAACACACACACACAGACACACACACGGTTTTGTTTTGTAGCTTGCATAATGAATTTCACATCAGTGTGTGTAGTTACATCTCACATCAAAGCAGTCAGGTTTTTCTTGTGAACAAAGCATTTTTCATATCATTCCTCATATTTTGACCCCACTTATGAAACCACATCCCTGCAGACGGAGCAGTCTCACCCTCTACCGACTAATTCAACTTCTATCTGCCGTGTCTGCACATTTCCCTGACATGTGTGCCTTTTACCTGGCGTGGGATATTGCAGCCACCCATTCATCGCAGTCCTTTACGTCTTCTGTGCGTAACTCGAGCGCCTTTTGGTTTTCATGGGTGAAGCTGACAGTGAAATAGTACTGAAACAAACAGGGGGAGAGAGGAGGAGGAAGAGGGGGAGGAGGAGGGGTTCCAGTTAGAAACAACAGGACTATCATTAAACTGACATGTTATATGTTCCACACAGAACACGGAGCATTCATTATTGCACGGCTTCTCGATAAATCTATTATATAGTGGCTTAACTGAAGCTTCGCCGCTGCTTTTGTCTTTGTGTTTGTTCCACTGCCTCGCTGCTGCAGACATCAAGCGGGTGATTTAAAACCACACAGGGCCTGGGGAAGCCACATCTTCCTCGCCCACCAGTGCAACTGATGGAGCACAGTGAGGGAAGCACTGTTTCCTAGCAACTGTAGCTCAGCTAAAAATATTATTATTATTATTATTATTATTATTATTATTACGTCATTTACTAGGGGGTCATAGATTAAGTGTAGGTCATTATTGGGGGTAAATTTTACTATTTCAAATTGTAAAACATCTGTTTGGCGGAGATTCCTTCAGCCAGGTCGCCAGAATAAAATGTTAGCAGTTAACATTTCTGCAAACCGTTCACATTTGTGCGCGTCTCGTACCATATTGACATTTCTACATTCTACACGTTCACGTTCACTGTGTTTCAACATTTGTAAGTGTGACACCACTGGGTAATTACATGGAGACAATAGGACAATTGTTGCGCCAACAAAAGCTGTGTGCTTTTGACGAGACCTTGGGACATCTCGTAGCGTGTTCCACGCGGCCAAAGCAGGTATTTCAAGCCAAAATGTGATGTTTTCCTAACCCTACAAGAGTTTTATGCCTAAACCTAACCAGAACATAAGCACAGCATTGTCACAACAACAATAAAAAAGGATAATTCAACCCAAAGAAATGTAAAGTTTCAACAAATCCACGGAGACCTCTACCAGTTACTCTGGCGATTGGGTTGTTTTTCCTCCTGTGTAAGGAGCCAGTCTGCATAATGAGCGCGTTAGATACTAAATAACATTTTGCTGATAATATGTAAGTACTTGTTCATAGAACACAATTTTGAATCTTTACTTGTTCTATTACTATTTTTAGTTAGTAAAAGATTTGAATACTTGTGGTTAAATGACATGAAGGTGTGACTAAATGCAGTGGACACTGTTAGGTACACCTGTACAATGTAATGTAATCCAATAAAACTTGCCTTTATGATGCCTATAGTGTTTATTTTTTTACACTGTCATGGAGGAGTTATTCACATTAGATCAGGCCTATTCAATTACTTTTTGAAGGGCAAGGGATTGGACATTTACGTTCCCCGTGTCTTTGCTTTATCAGTTTTCTATGGACGCTCTGAGGGGCAAGTGAGAAAGTTATTTTGTTTTTTTTTCGTGTGTGACAGAATGAAAAGCACAAAGAAAAACATTTTTTCACTTGGCTCGACACATGAAACAAATATATTTAATGATGGTTGTTAAAAAGAGTTACTGGTGTTTCAAAAAAAAGATTAAACACCTCGAATTTCTGACAATGTCAACAAATACTGAATATTATAAACTCTGTAAAGAAAGACGTGATGGCAGGGCTGTTGCATTAGATTGTACAGGCGTACCTAATAAAGTGGCCACTGAGTGTGATGTGGATAAAGTAAAAAAGAGCAAATGTTGCATTTATGTCAAATGAAGATGTCTGTCCAAAGTGGGTTCAAGCATGTTTTAACAAATGGCTGCTAAAAATATCCTTAACAGTGAAAATGAGGTTTTCTTATCAAGGAAACCTTTGGATGCATATTCTCTTTTAATTAGAAACATGATAAGTTTGCACTCTTGGGTTTATATAATGTGTATAATGAGAACATTTGCATATCTTTCTTACTAAAACATATGAAAGATTTCAGAAAGTGAGCCACGATAAGACGATACCACAACTCCCAGAAGTGAAATGTCACCTCTCCGTGTTGAGGGAGAGCAGACTCCAATCTTTGGCCTGCAGATGTTCAACAGGCGCCTATCAACCTGCGAGCTGATCGTTATTCATGGCCGACTGCGCTTCCATCTTCACATTCATTAGGTATTCATCCTACCGTCAAAGAAAATCTATTTCTGGCAGAGAGGCATGCATGTTGTTGTAGTTTTCCCTCATGATCTCTGCGAGAGCGCAGTCGGTGAGTGTCTGGTGTGAGGCGATGTTGAGCACGCCGTCTGCTTCTTGCTTTATGTTTATGGCTGAGTCATGCACCTTTAAACATCATTACTGATCTTAACGGAGAGATGAGTTTGATAGGACATTGATCAGATCTATCATATAGATACATGAGTTTTATTTGCTCTTAACTATGTGAATCACACTTCAGTAGACATTCCTCATTCTTCTTCTGCCTTGTACACTTGCTTCTTGCTGATAAAACAGCTGTTTCACTGCAGCAATAATATAAAAGAATCACATAATGAGATACTGTGATATATTTCCAGGAGAACTAAGCGTTGGTAATCTCTCTGCTTTCATTTTAATGAGGAGCTTTAAGTCTCTAAAGAGTGCAGGACAATCATGTTTTTATCATCCAGGTCTTTTGATTTCCTAGTGCAGCCTGCACCAAATCAACCATCTCTCGCTCCAGCAGATTCTTGCGTGGCGCTGCTGTTTCCCAGTGTGAGCGAGCTGTGTTTTCTATAAATGGACTCTGACCCCTCCGAGGTACTGCAAGGAACAAATTTAGCCCAGATAGCGCTCGCATTAATAGGAGAGATGCGACTTCTTCTCTCTCCTCTCTCTCTCTGTGTTACACCCCGCCTCTTCCAACTGCATCATTCTTTAGGATGCAAATAAGGGTTGCCATAGAAACCCAGGGCTCAAACGCATTATCATTTTCACACTAACTGCATTTGAGGATAAATATAATGTGGGGATTATGGAGGGATCGCTTAAAACCACAAAACCATACATCCAGGTAGGGGGGGGGTTGGAGATATAGGTGATGTTTTCTTGTGCTTGTTTGTCCTTGTTAAGGATGTTTGTTTGTTTACATTGAGAGCAGCCTGTCACATTAGCTGTTCATTATTTGTGCTTTTTTCGCTCTCCGCAAACAGGATTCACAAAAAAAAACAAAGAGAATCAAATATCTTGCCTCCAGTCTATCGTGAAATCAGAGCAAGATGGCAGAGATCTGTAGACGTTTAAAAAACGGAGCACAGTGCAGAGGAAACAGCACTGCTGACAAAAAGAGGAAGGGTGTTTTTTTTTTTGTTTTTTTGGGTTGCCTTTCTAGCAACCGTGGGAGCACAACATTAGCCACTGTGTTGCATTCTGCTTCGTCAGCACAAAGGCAGCTGTTCACAGGAAGAGCCTGGCCTCACTTTGGATTGCAGCCCTACCTACAGAGTCAGGCACCGAGCCTGGAGAGAGGAGAGGAGAGGAGAGGAGAGGAGAGGAGAGGAGAGGAGGCGGTGAAGCATTATGCTCCTCTGCTGTTTTTTTCACCAAAACAACAGACCTGTTAACCTTTCCGCTCCTCGCTGCCATGTTCTGCTGCTATAAGAAGCCGCCAGTGGAGATCTGTGACGCTGAAGTGAACAAGATTGTAAGAAAACCTTCACAACAGGAGTCTTTCTTTATGATCCGACTCACGAGAAGTGATGCAACATCTGAAATGCGCACGCAAACTCCAGCACATTGGGCTGAATCATCTCATCCAGGTCATCTAGATCAGAGCTGACTGATCACTGGCACCCTGCTGTTTCTCCGGGCTCCAGCTGCAGTTTCATCATCTCACCACAAGATGGAAACCTTGAAGCAACAACTTTCTCTCTCTCTCTCTGTCTCTCTCTCTCTCCTGCATGTTTTATTGGCAGGAGCGTTAGGTATATCACTCTCCGCCCTAAAACGTCAATAAGATGATGACTGAAAGTCAAAAGCAAAATATGCGAGCAACCAGGATGCAAACTCACCACCCTGATAAGAAGAGGAATCCATTTGCGTCTCATGCGCCACTGACAACTATCCCATCAATAAGGGGGGGAACAAAAACGGGGAGGTGGGGGGGGGGGTGAAGCTCGGGTTTGCTGCAACCTAAAGCAGAAACACTGCAGAGCCCCGCTGCCAGGGCTGCTGTAACATCATTAGGTGTTAATATTGTTACCTCATCATTAATGCCATGTATGGATTACATAACGAGAGCAATACGGCAATGTGGAACCTCGTGCCGCTCTGCTGCGCTTTGGATTTGAGGTCATCGTGCGATGTGAGGAGGAAAAAACACGCATGAAGGAAAAGATTCAAACAGAGTTCAAAGGGAGGGAAATTTACATTCAGTGTTGCACCTCGTCAATATTTCAACATGAAGCCTGAAAAACAATGAAGCAGTGAGTGTGTGTCAGAGACAGAGCCTGCGTGTGTGTGTGTGTGTGCGTGCGTGCGCGCTCTCTCCATACCTGCTTCTCCAAACACTCCTTGGCTGACTGTGAAGGTTTGGGTGAAGGCGCCCTGTCGCATATGCATCCCTCCAACAGGTATAATCCCGAGGGTCGAGAGCTGGACTCGTTCTCGAAATAAAAGAGCATATTCTGCAGCAGAGCGAACCACTTTGTGTGCCATTTCGTGTTGTCAGAGCTCTTTTTGCTCAAGCACCCTCGCCTCGTACCATCCTTTTTCGCCAAAAGCCCCAGGTAGGTGACATGACCATCATTAAGTCGTAATCCCTTCTGCATTTTGATGAGGAGGACTTGAGATGCACAAAAGGTCGGGATCGGTCGTTACATCTTTTCCGAAGTCGCTCCAGAGAAGAATCAAATCAAAAAGAAAAATAAATAAATAAATAAATAAATAAAAGGCAAAAAAAAAAAGATGTTGACTTTGTGAATGCGGACCACTGGCAGGAGAGCAGGCTTAGTCCACTCTGTCCGACGCATTCACCGTGTTGGCATTTAAGTAAAAAGAGAGGAACAAAACGAGCAGCACAAGTCCAGCATCCTAAAAATCTTCTGTCATACTCCGAGCGCTGTGAAGGTCCACATTATCCGATCGAGTACAAACCAAAAAAAAAAAGAAAAGAAAGAAAGAAAAAGACGAAGGGGGAAAAATGGGAGTGGAAAAAAAAACCCAGTCAAGATGAGAGGGGAAGGGGTCCGGGGTTTGTCCTTTTCTCACATGAAATCTCCAGAAACCAGGAGGCTTGGTGCTGAGCTCGGCAGTGCTGGCTGAAGTCACATGACGCATGCTTGGGAAAGCAGATTTCAGGACCTTGGACAGGGACGTTTCTACAAGATGCCGCATAAGTTGAGTTTCCCTCTGAGCCTACAGCAGCTTCTGTTGAGGACAGAGGGATAAAAAATAAAACAAAAAGGGGGTGAAGTGAGAGGCATGCAGTGGGGAGATCAGACATTTAGCAGGAAGCAGAATAAACGTGCGCTCACCTTATTTTCTTTGGTACGTTTCTGTCCTTTTTCATCATCGTTTCATGGCAATCACCGTCGATTTGAATCTGAGTTTTTTTTTTTAAGTGGATAACTAAAAAAGGCTCCACGAGCTAAAGGAGGAGGAGTCTTTTCTCTCTTTCTTTTTTTTTTTTTTTAATTTGGTGCAACAATTTTCTTTCTTTTTTTTTTTTTTTTGCCTACAACTTAAAATCTCAAAAAGCTCTCTTCTTTCTCAAACTTTCAGCTGCATGTCCCTGTCACAGAGAGTGTATATACATGGACACAAGGCAGAAGACCCAGTGCAAAAAACACAAGACAATAAGAAACAAAAGCATTTTTTTACACTCAACATAAAGGACAGTAAACAGGAAACAGTGTTTTGACTTGTTTTGCCCATTTTCAGAAAAATCCCAACAACAAAATCACAGACACTTTACATTTCTGCCAGCAGCTTAAACCATATTAGTGTTATGTGTTAAAGGATAAGTTCACCCAAAAATGAAAATTCAGTCTTTATCTACGTCCCCTCATGCTGGTTTGGTAGTCAGCAAAACATTTCTGGAGTTTAACACAGAAACAACGGCAGTAGCTGGAGACTACTTTAAAATGTAAAAAAACCCAACGTAAAATAATTTTCAGTTGTTTTTCTACTTTTTTGGATGTCCCCATCAACGCTGTTTTTCTGTGAAGCTCCAGAAATGTTTCACCTGAACTTTAGATAACGACTACATTTTCATTTTTGGGTGAATGCATCCTTTAAACGGGGACTAGACAAAATACCCACCGTAGAAAACAAAAGACAAGTAAAATCAAAGCATCTTCTCAACCTAAAGTCACAAACACTTCACATTTCTGCCACGATATGTTCGGGTTGTGTGTGTTAAGACTGAGTTCAGTAATAGCTCCCAGTATTTCATGTCTCTGATTATTGTTGAGCTCGTCCTTGTGTGACATGTCATCTGGAGTCTATGGTGGCCTGGAAGTTGTGAAAAATAACAAACAAACAGCAAAAACCCACCGCCATAGTCTGCTCATAAGATGCAGCGTGAAGTTTGTTTTTTTAAAGAGCTTTTAACATTTGGTCTGACTGTTTAAGATCAGTTGCTGCTGCTGCTGCTGCATTTTAAAGAGAGCAGTCAGTGACAGGAAGTAGATAGCAGAAGATGAACTGCTGCTCTGGTCGGGTGTAGACTCTGGAGGATATCACTTGTCAGACATTGATCACATTATTTTTTCTATCAGATGTATAGATTACACTGGAAGAGTTCAATTCAATTAACTGTGAAACTCCAGCACGATAAAAACATAACAACTTCACCTTTATGATGTGAGTAATCATTGTTGCTATTCTGGATGTTTTTGTTTCATCAATTTAAAACAATGTTTGATATTTTCCCTCAAAAAAATGTCTTTTCTATTGATGGTTTATTCAGAACCTGGGAAATGAAGTTAAAACAATTTTTATTGTCTCATTTCGAATGTCTTCTGTGTTTTGTTTTTGTTTTTCAGTCTTACTTTTGACTGTTACCTGGATTTTACTTATCTATTTATTCATTAATAGTTCTTTTCAGATGAAACAAATACCCAAACAGAAACACTTGAAGGTCAATCTCATCAATCTTTACTTATATACTGCTGCTCCTGGCACTGTATCCATCTTTTGCAAGACAGGATGAGACAACATTTAGTAGTTTAGTTAAAAATGGCAATAAGTAAATAAATAAATAAATAAGGCCGAATTTGCAGCGTGAGCTTGTTTGAACTGCACCATGATGTCATGTGGCGACCGTCAGACGTGTGTGTGTCTCGGCGGTTACAGATCTGCACTGTAAAACATGCTTGAGGACACGGCCAATATGCTTCTTTGAGCACCCAATTTGTTTAAAAGGCACAGGCTCTAATCTGCTGCTGTCAGTCCTCTGGCTACTTCTCAGAGAGGAGATTTATGTATTACTCCATCTCCGTTGTTATCTGCGCTCTCTCATCTATTCTGCCATAAATCCCTGAATTCTCTGCAGCGTCTTTCTCAACAAGACCTCCTCCCCCCCCCCTTTTTTTTTTACTTCAATTAGTGGCTTTCTACTTAGATTTGAACCCAAATATACAAAAACATAATGCAGGTGATCAGAGAAAATGAGAGTGAACACCTGTTTTGACATAAAACGATGAAGCCACATGTGCTGAGTGATAAACGCTGCCACGTTTTGAATAGATTTGCATAAACACACATGGTAACACTGAGGGTATTTTTTGTGTGAGCCAAGGTGCAACACAACACGGCCTTTGTGCTTAATGTGAGGACTTTTCAGGCCATCCTGCTTTTTCAGACACATGTAAAGGTGATGTGTCTGAAGGTAATCCTTATACTGACAGATGAATGTGTGAAAAGTGATGTGATGTCCGATGAGAGCCACGTTTCAAGTGTGTTTTATTGGGTAGATTAACAATTTGTCAGAATGTAGATTGTAGACTATATTTTGTGTTTGTAGGAAAGTCACTTTCAGCACGAGGTCACTTTGAAAAATGAGTCTTTCATACGGATGCATTTTTGTTTATTCAAATTTTGGTCCTATCTGTGGAATAAACAGTCTTTACTCACTAACCCCTGCCTCATCATTGGATATGCAAAAGAAGAAGAAGAAGAAGAAGAAGAAGAAGAAGAAGAAGAAGAAGAAGATTGTCACATATGCAACATAGTGAAATTGGTTCTCTGCATTTAACCCATCCTGGTGAAGCAGTGGGCAGCTACAGCGCCCGGTAACCAACTCCAGATCTCAGTCCGTGCCTTGGTCATGAGCACTGACTGGAGAATCAACCTAATGCGCATGTTTTTGATGAAATCCATGAAAGAAAACTCCACACAGAAACCGACAAAAGCAGCACATTTCTCACACTTCAAACATCATAGAAATCATAAAAAAGTCACATGTAAAAACCCCAAAAAGTGCACATGTGAGTGGAGATGTCGTTTATTGTCGAATAATGTCAAAATTTTACATGAAATTTTCTTCTTTCACATGTAGAAAACCCAAAACTTCTGTTCAAGCTCAGCCTGGCTGTTAAAGCCCACATGTTCTGTTTCACATGTGACATTCAAGACATCAGATCTGTGAAACAAGAGAAAAAACAACTGCAACCGTCATGCATCACTGTCAGCCTTGTTTGACTGTGTGTGTGTGTGTGTGTGTGTGTGTCAAATGGTGTTTTCTGTAACAACTGGTAGTGCTGTCAGCGTTCAGCGGAGGATGCTGCCGTGGTGTCCCCGTCCTTCTCTGAGCCGCCTCTGAAAAGGCTCCAGTCCTAATTACATGATCCACCAGGCTTCTAATTCGCCATACTCTTCTCCAATGACATTTACTAATTACTCCTTCCTTTTTTAGAAACAGCTTTCTGGATCTGATCCAGGCTCCCTCATGCTCATTGTCATGTAGGAACAAACAAGTTGGCTGTTGTGGCAGTCACAGCCTATTTGATTGAAAGTGAGTAAGCAAACATACAAACAGACATCTGAAATCCCTTTAAAGCATGATGTTGTGTTGAACAATCTGGATTTTCCGGAGAGAGGAATTAAATAAAAAGAGAGAGATGTGGAGGGAAATCTGCAATGCAGTAATGCTGGGACAAAAAGCGGAGTTGTCGGAGCCCACACAACCTCTTCAAAGAGGGCAACCAACATTTTCTTCCCAACTGTTCAGGATTGTTTCCTCCATGCCGCAGCCTGCGGCACAGTTACCTCGGCTGTAGTCAATGTGTTGAGCCACATTAATGACAACAATATGTGCTGTTGTTCAACAGAAACTTATTAGAGCAATGAATTATAAAGCTCAAGATTTCTTCTATTGCCAAGAACCCCAGTTTGACAGATATGAGACCTGTCTGGGATGCTTCAATGCCCTCTGCCCAGTGCATGCTGGGAAAACCTCTGGTCAGTGGCGTGCACAGACTCTCTAAGCGGCACGGGTGAAATTTCATATGCAGAGGCACCACTTCTAATAAGTTTTCCTTATAAAGGGTTTATAACTTATGATGAATGGTTAATAAACATTTACTAATGTTTAGTAGATCAGTTATAAAACATTTACAAGAAAATTACTTTCAAAGTTCACCCAAAAATACAAATTCAGTTCTGTCTGAAGTGGGTGCACGAGCTTGACCGGGCGCCAAGGGTGTAAATAACGTCTTTATAAGTCGATCTACTTCAGTGGTTTAGGAGAATGCTGTGACACTGCTTTGCTGCGCAGAAATGATTTGTGGACCATTTTTGGGTGAACTTTCTCTTTAAAACTTTTAATAAGTCATCAATTCTGCGGTTACAAATGCAAATGAAGTCACAAATAAAGGGTCATATTTTATATTCTTAAATATCTTTATACTGATTTCTCAAGTTGGCAGTTTTTAATGTATAATTTAACTGAGGTTAAAAGAAAAGGAGACAAGAAGGATCGTCCTGATTATTTGATGATATAATATGCAACATTTCTGCATTAAAATATCTAAAACTTGACCTGTGTTATAGAAAATAGCTGTTTCACAATGATGACAATAACTCCCATGATCCCATGTGACGTACATCTTGAGAGACCTGCAGATAAAGAGTCATGGTCCTTGGTTTTGGTTTCGTTGATTTCCTGTTTTATGTTGAAAGTGCATCCTCATGTGTCACGATTTACTTTCCACTTCCTGTCTTTGTATGTTTTCCCGCGCTTTTTCTGTGTACACTTGTGTTTCATTTTGTTCATTATCTCATGTGTATTTAAGTCTGTGGGTTTCCTTTACTCTTCGTTGGTTCAATTGTGTCTCCTGCGTCTCTTGTGTTCCTGTGCCTGTCCCCCGGTCCTTGTGTGTCCTCTGTGTTCCCTCTTTGTTCTCTGTGGCTTCTGGTTCGTCCTCAGGTTTGTATTTCTCTTGAGTTTTTTTCCTTGGACCTTCCTTTACCTGCCTTTTGTTGTTTGCATTTTGTATTTTGGATATCATCATTAAAGCGCGCTCTTTGCGTGCCTCTGTGTCTGCATTTTTGGAGAACTGTGACAGATGTCACGTGTTAAGTGGATACACATCAGCTGTAGAGATACAGCATTTCAAATCCTGGCCACTCAAATGTTCTTGTTTTAATAACTTATAACTGATCTAAAGGATTAGTATCTCATTAGGGTTCATTTTTAACCTCAGGCTGCATCAAAGTGGCACTTGAACTATCCGGAGGGGCACTTTTGGGAGCACTTGAGCTTCTGAAGGGCCCATTGAGTGTCCCACTGAATGAATGATTGAATGCAATATTGTTAATTTTGGAAGAAAACACCTGCATGTGTTCTTTGCGATCATATTACTGTAGAGTCATATTCATTTTCTGTTTCTGGCTGTGTTGCAGTACAGTACAACACGTTGTAGGACTTTAACTGGAATGGAGGCTGACATGTCTCCAATGTGGCAGGCAGGCATGGCTCCCACGGCTGCTCCCTCTCAACTCAGGCTGATTCTCCCGTGTCATGACCGGTTAGCCGGCCTGCCATTCACAGCTCATGAGTTGGAGGGTGGGAGGAACTGGACCCACCAGACACTGGCTGCATTATGTTTGGGCAGTCCAGTGATACTACTGGCCATGGCACACAATATCTAACCTTCAGATCGTGTGTATTTGGTTACATTTCCAGGGCAAATACATTGTTATCAGAGATGGCTGTTGCCATGTGTTGTTTGCTGACACTCTCGTCGTTGTATAACAGCACGGAGATGTTCCAGGATCCCCAGGGGCCGCTCAGTCTTGGTCACATGTAGGAAGTCTGTGCTTGCTCACATGCAGATTTCATGTCTGCCTGGTTGAGCCTTCACCAACCAGAAAGATATTTCTTCCTTCGCATAAGCCAATCGCATGTTGTTTTGATTTCCAGTTGCGTGAAGAGATGACCGCACAGAGCCACCAGACATGACATCCTGAACGCTATAAACCACAGTCTAATGTGTCAATATAATTCCCTTTGATTTGAAAACATGCCCCTTTTTACTCCACATGCATGACTCTATTTTTGCAGCCGCCGATGAAACAGTGCGTACTGTTCGAGTACTCTATTTTAGGAGCAGCACATGAATTATAGAGCGAAGTGGCCAACAATGTGTATTGCATTCCCTTTCTACTGACCTGAGTGCGCAGAGAGAGAGACGCGTGGAGAGTGTCTGTGATGAGTGACCATGAGCTGCTCTTGGAGTGTTGGTGGGCTGTGTGATGGCAGAATCCCAGCTCTTGGCAGCGGCCCAGGCCATTGTGATTTGTGCTCGCCGCTGCCTACAGGGTCGCCACCTGGCTGCCGCTGCCTCCAGTCTCCCTGGGTTACATAGAGTGCATCCACAGCAGGTCTGTAATTGAATTTCACACATGTCACAGTCAGCTTAACTGTGTTTTCTGGAAGGTGCGTGCACCTTGAAAAATTTAATCTTGATATGGTTGAGAATTATCGAGATTAGGGAGGATACACTTCAGCTCCTCTGCACACTTTGAACTCCTGTTGCAAAGATAAATCAAATACGGTGCCAAATCATTAAAAAACTTAAATGTTTTCAGAGGGTCGACCTTGACCTGCCAGAGGTATGCGATTATCTGGATGTTATATTAATCTTCCATACCTTCAGAGCCACAGGCTTAACCAGCATGTTGAAAGAACCTTTTGACCCCTTTTGCAAGGGACGTTTTAACTTTAATTAACCTTGCAGGTCGTACAACCTCCCAGCTCTAATCAATACAGTGGATACAATATAGATACAGTATAGTAGGTTGGTAAGTTAAGATATTTATGTTGGCCAATCCGGGTAAAAGAGGCAGGATGTAAGCGTAGCCTGAGAGGAAGGAGGCAAAATTTCCCCTTTGCTGGAACATGACTTGTTGTGAGTTTAGTTCTTCAGGCTTCAGGCTATAACCTTGTCAATAATACAAGAAACACAATTTCTCCCCTCCAAAATTTAAATAATACAGAGGTCTATACTGCCTTTATAAGCCTTTATACAGTTACATCAAATATGGTGTGCAAATTTAATTGTCATGCAGCCAATCTCTCACAATTTCATCGTGTAAGCCAAGGATGATGTGTAAGGATATTTACACAATTTGTTGTTGTAGCCTGTCTGGGTAGACATGTGTTGACTGACTAATAAGACATTATACAGTTGGTGCTAATTTAGCAAGCTAGATCAACAAGACTGTAGATCTTTAAACTGCATTAAACTCATAAAATGACGAGTTGGGAATTAATCAGAAATCTACTTTTCTTACAGATAGCACCTTTGAAGATATTAATGTAGAAATTCTGCATTAAAATGTATTAAAATGACTTGACCTGTTATTAATTGTGTTGACTTGTGTGCATACATTATCCCAGATGTGTCCAACTATGTTTAACTTTACTGTTCACTAGCCATAAGCTAACGTTAGCGAGCAACGGCACAAATCAAGGGTGTGTATGTGTGTTTGAGCTCTGATTAACCTCTCATTGAACTCAGCACTCACCAGAGACTCCGGTTTATCTCTCTCCTTCTTCTCTCCGTAACTTTACGGTTATGAAGTAAAATACATTTTCCCAACAGCTCCAGCTGGCAGATGACATTACAGTACATAATCACAAGCTGCTTCAGCGAGGTTAGTAAACGGGAATGAAGATAAATCTACGGTTTAATCACAAGTTAAAAAGTAATCTTCACCAGTTTTCCACCGAACTATTGAGGGAAATATTTGGCTCTTTAGTTGATTAATGCTCGACTATGTTCACCCCCTGTAGTCGCTAAGTGTGTCTTGCCTCCAGGGCTTAAAAACAGCTGCCTGGTGTGTTTGAAAAAGACACTGATGAAAGTTTGTAGGCTGGAAAACCAAAACAATGATCCAAAACACACTAAAAGGCTGTAAAGCTGAGGGTTACATTGAGAAGTATGCCCGCTTATCACAAAATTAAGCGGAAAACAATTATTTCTCTCTATCCATCATGAGCTCAGATGAGCTCACCGCCTACCCCAAAAAACTCAAATACATCCACAGTAATACAATTTTTGTGATTACAAATGAAGTATTTACAAAGTCAAGTAATAGTTATTACTCTTGATATAGCCTCAAACAGACACACTTCAGTGCTGTGCGATCTGGACCTGCTGTGTGGTCTTCAAAGGTGCCGCTCTTGTTTATTTTTCACATTTTTCATTCCTATATTTGTGTTTGCGTTCCCACTTAACGGTTTCCATCCCCTTCCCTTACTGTACATTTCAACATACGAGACGAGCGCTCGGCTCAAAGTAGGCCAATTACCAGTCACTATGAATAAAGACATTAATGCAACGTGGCAGAGCCCAAGAGGAGCCGCAGAGGCAGGGTGTCTTCCTTCAGCTAACATGAACTCAGAGGGGACACGTAAACAAGTCCCTCCATTACATAATCAGTCCCTTTTTCCTTGAAGCGTCTTCTCTTCTCTCCACACACCCAGTCGTTGTCATGTCTTCTCTCTGCTCGCTAGCTAAAGCAGCGGCTGGAAATGGTTGATGTTGTCTAATCCAGCACTTCCTCGGGCGTTCATAGTATACATTGACTTCAGAGATCCCCTGAATTTTCTTCTAGCAGCAGAAGCTGATAATCGTGATTTAAAGTGAAATATCCTGAAGACTATTGGATGAATTGCTGTGAAATTGGCTACAGAGATCGAGGTCTCTCTCTGAGGTGATGGGGGCAACCGATCATACCTTAGACGGGGCGGGACTTGACACCTGCACCCTGGTAACCAAGAAAATGGGGAAGAAATTTATTCTGGCTGTACCTGTCTGTCCTGAGCGTTATCGAACATAAATTGTCATTATCATAACAGAGACAGAAAAGCCAGTTTGTGGGAGAAGATCAATCAAACGATGAATGGTACTGGTGAGTGCTGTGCTATTATCACCCTACACATTGTACATTTTTAAGCTTGTTGTTAGCTGTCTACAGCAGTCAACCCTCTGTTACCATAGTGTTAGCTTATATCAAAACCAACATGCAGTTTTTTCTCTCTCACTGCACAAGTGCTTCAGCCCAGTGTTCCCAAGTGCACTGCCAGCACTTTCCTGCTCGAAAGAAATGCTGTGTGGACACGGGCCCTTAGTTTAGTCAGCTAGCCTCTCATCCATGAGCAAACATTTCCGCGCCCGATCTCCAAAACTCCAACAGTAGCGCTCAATGTAAGAGGAAAAATATGTATTTTTGATTTTGGGGTGTACAGCCCCTTTAACAGGGAGAAAAATGGAAGAAACCTCAGGAATGTGAACATAGGAGTGAACCAGGAGTACAGCCTTACAGAGCCAATAAGCATGACTGTAGACTCTTGTTATAGTTTTATTGAAAAGACAGGCAGCAGTGGAAATTACACAAAACTGTTTCACTGAAAAATAAAACACCAGAGAGCAAAAAAATGTTGGCTTGATACAAATAACAAAAACCTCTGCTACATTCTCGGGTTAGGGTGTTTGACTGCGACATCCTTTGAAGACTTATATGAGAACGAACAGAAATTGCCCCATGCACCAGTCTGACTGTATTCACTCCCTAAATGAAATGGGCACAGGAGACAGTTGTGCCATAACGGGTGTCAGGCGCAGATTTAATCTTTAAGAACAGGGGCTATGAGACGGCCTGCAGGGGTTATTGCCAGTATGGTCTCCGCAGCACTCAATCACTGTTAAATTTAATCTAAGGATGACAGATGCTGCCAATCAGCGACGGGTTAGTGAGGTCAAATTAAGATCCAAACGCTGACCTTTTCCTCGGCCGGCTCCTTTCAGAGTGCCTATCATCAGAGCTATCAATAGGGACTAATGAGCCTTAATGGTCAGATCCTGGCAGAGCGCCATCGCTTACACTACAGCCCAGTGCTCACCAGGCCTGGGCAAGGTTATACCACTGTTGACGAGTGCTCTCAATAAAAACGCTATTATCTCTACTCTTGCAGTGCATCAACAGCTCCTTCAGCACCAGCGTCCTACCCAGCATGAACCCATCTTTAAGCTTCTTCAGCGTATTGGTCTTTTTCTTGTCTGTGTGACAGCGCTGATTTAAAGGACAAGTCTGGAGGTAGTCTGTGTCTTGTTATTGTCAGCAGATCCTGTGAAAGCACACAACCAACAATGAATTTATCCTAAAAACAAGTATCATTTGTGCGGCCAAAGTCTGACATATCTTATTCATCTGTGCCATAGATGTCTATATAGTTTGTAAAAGGACAGTCCAAGAAAAAACTGGAAAGAAATTCAAAATTGAGGACATACTAGAAGCCACAGAGAACAAGGTGGGGCCACAGAGGACACACGAGGGCTGGGGAGCAGGCACAGCAACACAGGAAGCGCAGACGACACAGGGTGAAAACAGACCAGCACACTGATGATGACCTTCTCACACCAAAATCCACTGAGTTAAAATTGTACCTGCCGCAATCATCGGCTCACCATCTCTGATTTATATTTGTTTATCAAACTGCTGCCCTTTCCAGTCGGCTGCTAATGAGATACAGATCATTAGGTGTTCAACTTGTCATTCATTCTTTTATGGGCCACGTATGAGAAACGTGGCAGAACACAGGTTATTATTTTGATGATAGTGATGACGTAATACTAAATTGTTCTTCTTTGCCTCCTTCCTCTTCTCCTCTTGGTTTTAGCTGCAAGAGCTGTGAAAGTAGAAACCTCCCTGTGCTCCTACACTGCAGACAGTTATCTTTAGCTTTTATCTGTACTTCAAAAATGCAGTTATGAACACATTTGGACACTCGGGTGAGCTTTTATGCTTCGTAATACAAATGTGCAGGCTCGCCAAGGCTTGCATAGAGTGATTGAGGCGTGAACTGTGAAAATGTCAGCCCCTATTAATAACAATGCCGGATCAACTATGCTGGATCCTAACGTCTGAACTTCGTCCTGGTTATTTAGATGATCAACATTAGAAGTCTATTTATGTCACACAGTGAGTGATTTTTTTTTTTTTTTTTCCTGATTGTGGCCTTCAGAGTGAAGCTGCAGCCCTGGGATTAATAAGCCTCTCTCAGTCTGCCTCGGTTAGACTCAAAGCCACAAAGCCACAAGGAAGCCGAGCAGCAGCCGCCTGCAGTGCATAACAACAGCTCCAAATCTGATAGAATTGGACAAGTCAATGTGAGGGTGTAATTCTTGTGGAAAAATAACACTGTTTCCACTTAAATTTACATGCAGTGTAGCTGTAAAATTACTCAAAGGGAGAATAACTTGTTGTAGGGCTAATGATTGCTTTCATTATTTTTAAAATGATTTCTGATCAATTGATTCAACATTCGATTTTGGGAAATGCCCATCACAGTTTTCCAGGGCTTAAGGGGATGTCTTTGAATTGATTTTGGGCAACACACAGTCAAAAACACACAAATGGATATTCTTCCTACCTATATAACTTTTCACGGTTACCCATTCCTTGTATGTGATGTCGTCCTCTTCATCCTTTATTACGTTAATTTTTCTTTCATCCGATTACGCCTTTTTAAAATCACTTTTATTCCCTTTACTTGTATTTATTCATATTGACATTTTCTGTTTTGCCCTCTTGTTTAAAAGGAGATCTTTATGCTTTTGCATTTTTTCCTTCCCTTCAGTGTGTTATACTGTTCTTGCGCATGTTAAAGAAGTTAAAAAGGTCAAGCAGAAGCTCCTCTCTCCCACCGAAAACACTGCTCCTGAAACTCCTCATCAGTAGCCTCGTCTTTAATTCTGTGACTCGGTGACATCACACTATGTCACAATGTCACACATTCGCATATCATTTAGCACAGCGGCTCTGTTGTTGCTCAGGCGTGTGTGAACTAACCAATCAGAGGAGACTATGTATTAGGGAGGGGGGGCCTTAAAGAGACAGGAGCTTAAACAGAGCGGTTCAGACAGAGAGGGATTACAGTGCTGCAGCATTGGACAGTATGAGAAAATGATTGTGTTTTTTGAGCATTAAACTATGTAAACTTATTCTGGTAGAAACCCGAAATAAAATTATGAGCCTGTCTCCTTCTCCTTCTTCTAGTCTGGGCTTCCTTGTGTTTGGCTGGGCCGTTTATTCTGTATTATTGTCTTCCCGAGTTTCTTGCTTTCTAAACTGTGTTTTTAAAGGTGCTATAGAAATAAAGTTATTGTGTTCAGTTTATCAGTTGCAGAAATGCTGTAAATCCTCAAAATTTAGAAGCTGAGTACAGCAAATGTTTGGTTTTTTTTGTTTGTTTTTTTTGTGCTTGAAATTTAGATCATTAATGGATTATCAAAATAGATGCTGAATAAATAGAAAATAGTGCTGTGGAAGTAATTATGTGTTGAGGGGACTGTCACTGTGCTGATCACTGCAATCAGTGAAGGATGACAAAAGAAACAGTCCTCGTGATTTTTAAATAAAAGAAATTTGCCAGAAACATCCTAAAAACAAGTCACACACCGTTTTTTTTCTCCAAAAAAACAGATTTTTGGGAAAGAGTCATATCCCGTCTTGCCAGGTCAGATCTTTTCAGCTTTTCAGACTGGATTTCCTCCAACGGCGTCGAGGCAAAGCAATGCCATCTCGGTTCAGTGGAGATCTCCTAGCAGTATGTGGACGCATGCATGTATTCATTTCAGCCTACACTGTGCACACACCCTGCCTGAGGGCTAATTACATTTGCACAGTCCATAGGTCCTCCATTGTTGCCTCTGTGAGAGACAAAGGCAGCAAAGAAAAATATGTCGAGATCTGACAAAGAAGCCTTTGATTGCAATCTGCTGGTGTCTGCGACGAACACACGGAGATCAGAGAAAGTTTCGAAAGTGCACGACGCATTGAGTCGCTCAAGGTTCATCTTCAGGGCTGTTTATTAGCATGTCTGAGGGTGGAAACACTCACATGCGCTCACACATGCAGCGAGGACCATGTAAGATACAGAGGAGCAGAAAGAGACACAGAGAGGGAAGCACAGTTGACTTCCTCTGTCGTTACTCACACCTGCAGTAGGATGCAATCTCCATAGCAACAGGACTTGGCAACACTGTGCAGAGTTGATATTTGAGGTTGTGATCTTTAATACCCCCTTTCTCTCCCTTTTTACTGCAGTATTTTGCGGAAATGCATTTTCTGTGTGTGTTTTCCCCACTGTAACAAAATCATTAGCCCTTCTGCTCATCAGATGTCATCAATCTGATCATTAAAGTGAATCAATCAGCCCAAATCAAGCTCAAAACCAGGAAGAAACTGGTGCGGTATGTTTCTCATTTCCTGGCTGCATCAGACCCAGTTTAATGTACATTGCATGAAGATATGCAGCTCATATTTGCATCTTGTACTGTCATTTAGTTTGAAAGTCAAAACATGTATGCAATATAATCTACAATCATTTACTCAGCACAGTCAGTGCAGCAGGACCTTGACCACGGAGTTAGACGAAGGTAGAGAAGAAATGATTAACAGTAGACGCGCCACTGCAGAAATTGTTTCTATTTGCTCTACACAGATGAATTAAAGTCTGTTTTATGAAAGAGCTGAACATGTGAATTCCCTTGTACTGTATGCTGTATGCTTCATTTTGGTGTGTCAGCTCTTTCTCCTGAGTGGCCTCATATATTATTATTATTGTTTGCTTTAGGAAAATCTTTTTTTTAAAACTTCCAGCAGGTCACTTCAGTGTGTGGTTGGTTGAATCTGCACAGCTGACACTCCTCTCCATGACAATTTTAATTTGTCATTACATGCTTACAGTAAAACCGTCTATAATTTATCCATGATGGGTGTAAAAGCTGCTGCTGCTGCTGAGCTCAGAGCCTCAGGGGTGTTTTTTTTCTTATTTCACAATGACCTTGGATGTCCACTTGTGTTGAATGTGTTGCTGCTCAGTTTGTTTCCTTTATCCCTCTTAAATATTCATCCAGTATAGCCGGCATTCGCTTCTCTCAAGAAGTGCAGCCTCATCATGTGCTAATAATGAGCCTGGTGGCCACACAGCCCCAAACCGGCTGATGGTTGACTTGACACCACCATCTAGTGGTCACGCAAAAGGATCAGGTCCTGGGAGGCTTCAGCTCATAAACATGGTGAAGTATTAGTATTTATTATTAACTTCTTTAATGTAGTTGTAAGCAGATGTAAGGAGGTTTCTAGTGCATTTGTAAATAACTACAACTCTCTAATGAAGCATCCGCTTGTGTATGAACAGTTAACTGATGCTGGATAACACATTTCTAGTGATATATAGTGATATATCTTAATTAGCTTTGGAGACATTAAGAAACATTTAAATGTTACACTGAAATCAAATAATCAATCAGTCAATTAATCAGTCAGTGAATCAATCAATCAACCTTTATTTATACTCGATCACTGAGGGTTGACCCACATTAACAATGACTTCAGCTCCAAATAAAACAAAGAAACAGAGAAAAAACAATAACAGGGGAAATACTGAAAAAGAAAAGGCAGCTCCACCCTCCTGTTAGAAAACATTGGTTAACAGCCAATAGTTGATAACACAGCATAGCGTGGTTGTAATCATGCATGAGTAACTCCTCAGAGTAAGCTTGAAAGCATTTATTAACGGTGTATAGACATTAAACACTTTATCATGATATATAATATAGTTTATGTTATATTATTGTGTTATAAACAGTTTATATATCAGTCAATAAAGTTTTGGCTTTCTCTACATCTTCCTATGAGGCATCCATATTGGTGTATAAGCAGTTAGTGAATAGTTACAGCACATTTTAACATAGTTGTGAACATGATGATGACCTTACAGTGGGTTATGAAGCTGTTATAAATGTGTTTAGTTGACGTTAGGATGAAGGGTTGCAACAATCCCTGTCAGCCATTGTTTAGCTAGCTGGAGCCTCCGGTGGTTTGAAATCAGCATAGATGAAATAACTCAGTTTTTTACCTAAGAGACTACTTTCTAATCTAATACACCTTACATAATTATAACTTTAACAGTGTACGTTCTAATCAAAATATAGACTTAGTCCATGAAAGTACTTTCCTGGCGTCATTATATATATCAGTAGAAAAAAAAATGTTATCAAGTATTCACTTAGTGTTTATTCATCCTGTTTTATAACAGGCGTTGTTGACAAATACATGAATAAACATTATATTGTGCTTTATTAAGTGTGTACACACTCGTTATACATTCTAAATACAAGGACATAGCAACATTGTAACTGAAAAGAGGCTCTTTATGAAGACTTTCTTGGATGTGTCAGTTGTGCGTTATCATTTTCTACAAAGGTGGTGAAAGTGTCAGACAAATAATACATTTTTTTTCTAAATTCTTCATTTCACAAGCCGAACCCTCATTGGTATTCCTTTACAAACAAACAAACAAACAAAAGAGAAGACAGTAATAGCCCGTCATCAGGGATATCCCACCATCCCCCCTCCCACTCCTTTCCGCCTTCATGTTGCCTTTAGGCTTCAGTCGAGATCCACTCACTGTGTGACGACTCAGTTCATCACTGCACATGTTGTCTACGTTACAGCTTGACCATTATCCGTCTCCCGGATTCACGTTTAAAAAGAGTACATGTGTGTAAAACGACAGTGGATGAAGTCACATGTGACGACATATAGCGAGCTTGACAGAAAATAACCAAACAACAGTGCGGTTATCAAAAGTGTAATCATCATCCAGGTTAACCTGCCATAACTAACGAACACGTCACCCCTCCTTCTCTTTCTTGGGTCTTAAAATGCATACCATACAGCCATTTTGTTGTCATGGCCACAGATAGAAAAAAAAAAAAGGCTGAAAAAAGAAAAAGAAAACATCATCTGTGTCCATAGCAACTGAGTCAAGTTTAGTGCTGCCAAAAATGGTTTAGGCAAAAGTCTTCTCAGAGATGTGAGATATGTGTATTAGATGCCGGCGTCGTGCACGCAACAAACAGCGACCGGTTACACACACACGGCACCACAGCATCATCAGAACGCATTGAACAGCATCTCACAGAATGCAACATACTGCTGCTATAGTGTTAGGTAACCACTATGAGACACAAGACATGCAAAAATCATCCGTGGAGGAAAAGTTAAAGACGTTTATCACTGTGTCTATACATGACTGCTGTACGGTCTCCTGTTAGTGCTCAGTCAGAGAAAAATGGGCCTTTTTTTCCATGAATACAGAGCAAGGCATCCTCAGGAAGCCTCTAATCCCCTTTAGAAATCTTAGTCAACTACTATAAATAGAAAGCATCCATGGTGCCCTCTGCTGGAGATTAATTTGAGCCACTGACGTGCACTGCACTGTATTTTGGAACATTGAGCAATGCTGCAGGGCTGCTCACAGACGGATGATATGTTGGAGTCCACGCACACAAGGCTGAATCATAAGGTTTGCACTCTTAACTCCACTGCAGCATCGATCAGCTGAGCTCTCTGATGCTTCTTTCACCATGAAGACATTTTCCCAACATGCATGCCTGCATCCTCCTGCAGTCGGCCAATCCCCGAGCTCCCCCCTTGCTCTCTCTCAGGGCGTCATTAGTGGGAATTACCTGGTCTCCCAAGGAAAAGCCTAATCAAGCCTCAACTAAACTGAGTGCCTCTTTTGTTTGCAGACAAAGTAGCTCTGTGGAAATCCCCCTCTGTCTTCGGCTAATCATCTATCGTTATTTAACAACTGGCATTCATGACCCAGGGGGACGCAGCTGGGGGTCCAAGGTCACACCACCGTTGGGATGCAACCTCCTCAGACCGGCCGAGGAAGAGACAGGGAAGATAAATCGTGATAGGTGGTGGAGGAAGCTGATTTATTTCACCAAATGTGGCTGGAATCAGGAAGCTTTTGAAGAGTATGATGAGGGAAAAAAACACCATAAAGTTGGTCTGAATAGCACTATAAACAGTCTCTACTAACATTTACGCTCTTTTGCAGATCATACGCTACAATTCATGGTAACAAAATAGGTTATTATAGTGGTATATAGTAGTGGTTGTACTCTAGACACTGAAGATTTTTGCATTGCAGTGCTGCAGCCCTCCAGCGATATGTGATGATGTGTGCGCTGACCTCTTGTTCATACAATCTGATCCATCGTCCCCAGGGAGGGGTGAGAGGAGGGAGGGGGAGAGGGTCTCTGTCCTGTCAGTGTGGGGAGGAAGCAACAAAAACCACAACCGTTAAAAACTTTTGTCAACCTACAGCATCACGCTGTCTGTTTGCATCTCGCAGGTGAAACGAGAGAGTGGATGTTGAGTGAAACAGAAAAAAAGGTAAAAACCAGACTGCTGTGAGTCTGTGGGAGACAGAAAAGAGAAAGAAAAGGAATTTATGTGTGTGTTTGCTTATATAGACGACCCGCCACTGCCTGCACTCAATTGTGTGTGTGTGTGTGTGTGTGTGTGTGTGTGTGTGTGTGTGTGTGTGTGTGTGTGTGTGTGTGTGTGTGTGTGTGAAGGCCCCGGTGCTGCTGATGGTAGGAATGCAGTGCAGCTAATCCCAGAGGAGAGCAGAGCACTGCAGAGGAGATGCTTGGCAGATCTCCCCTCATCCGTGTGACTGCTGTTGGCGGCTGGTGTGGAGAAGAAATCCGGAACTGGATCAGAAAGCGAGCCAGCCGTGGTTAATTTGCACGGGACTTTTCACACCCAGGGGAGGAGCAGACATAACCAGCACCAAAGCATACAGAGACGTCTGCTGTCCTTCCTCTGCCAACCCGCATGCCCAGGAGTGACTATAGATAACAGGCAGAAGGGTCAAGCATGTCACTGAACTGGATGTGAATTCATCCAGTGTCAAATGTGTCGGTGCATCCTGTTTGATCCTCATCTGGTGACCGCCACTCTTTAAAGAGTCGATTCCTACCAGATGAAGTGTGAAATGTATTGCCTTTGAGATGTTTCTGCAAACTTTACATTTTTTTTATGTTACAACTTTACATTTCTTTAGGTTTAATTTTCATTTTTATGTTTTGACAATGCTGTGCTTATGCTCTGGTTGGGTTTAGGCACAAAAAACACTTTTTCCATTACATCTGCAGGCCTGGCTCTGCTCGGTTTGACTCTGCGTGGCAGCCCGGCACAGCAGGGACTTGCATTGCCACTACAACTGGACTGCCTGCTAGAAGGCGTCATCGTTGTCCCCATCGATGAATCATTGCTTACAAAGTGGCTCCGCTAATTTAGTTACAAACACGTTTCATTTCCTTTAACGTCTTCAGCAGCGTTACAGGAAATGTTGCGTTTTCACCAGCATTAACTAAACATGACACCCAAAACAGCTGAAAGCGAACACGCTCGACTCAACTCGGCGCAGTAAAACTGGGGATGGTAAAGCTAATCTGCGTGGTTCGGTTTGACTCGGAAGGTCCAAAAGTGCTGGTGGAAAAACGCCATTGGTTAGGGTTAGGAAAAGATCATGCTTTGGCATAAAATACCTGTTTTAACATAATTTTAATTTTCAACGTACAATTGGTGACATCCGCCACTAGGGGGCTCCTTATCAAAACAAAACACAAGACATCTGCAGAGTGTTTCTGGAAGGAGCCGCTGCTGAGCTACTAAAAGCCAGCTAGAGTGTCGGGGGCTAATCCAGAATTGAGGAATGAACACATCGGACTGGGCTCTGATCTGACGCTGTTTACTGACCTCTGTTGTCGGTGTTTACGTCACGTTACTGTAAAGTTGACTGGAGCTGGAGTAGGGAATAGAAAAGATGGAACCGGTGTCTCTGGTGAGTGCCGAATAGTAAGAATTAACCATCAAACACACAAGACACACTCTAGCTAACACTACCTCCCGGCTAATGTAGTAAAGTAATCTGGCTGTTTGTAGTGGATAAACCCTTCAGTCAAAGTTGCCTTGCTGATGGTTAATACCATTTAACAACCACCATTGCTGATAAAAATCTATCTGACATGACACACACATTCACACACATGTAGTTTTGAGGTTTTATTAATTGTTAAATTTAGTCTTGTTCACTTCCCTCGAAAGAAATGCATTAGGATAATGTATGTACACAACTCAACGACATATATAACAAAAACCTAGTCTTGTTTTAGACATTTTAATGCAGAATTCCTAAATATTGTATCTTTAATTATCACTTGTTTCATTTTAAGATTACTCTTTAATAATGTGTTACTTTTCCTGCTTCAAATATCTATCCTTGTTTTATTGCAAAGCACTTTGGTAACACTGTTTTTCTAAAAGTGTAATGAAGTCATTATCATTTTTTTCCTGGGATAAACTCAGTCCCCTTGTAACACAATGACTGACGGACAAAGTGCAGACCAGGGAGTGAAAAGATAATCTCAGTAGTCTTTTTCAACCAGTAAGAGACAGGACGGCTGCAGGGATGAGGTGGGGCCAGAGTGACATAAAACAGCTCGTGGGACGTGTCCTCAGAGTTACTCAGCCTGTTGGATGCAGATGATGATGCTAAATGGACACTGAGCTGCTAACATGAGTGGACACAGACTGCAGCCGGACGCCCTTTTGGTTCTTCCTTCCTCTGAGGACATTTATGTTTAATTGCGGAAAAAAAATGTATTTTTGGACGACTGTTTTGCAATGACTAAGTGAGACTTTGTTTAAAGGTCTATGACCTTTGCTCAGGTCAGTTTATGTTTTTCAGTACTGCTTCATTAGAAAATGCTGTTCAGGTTATAATGTTGTCGAGCACATCTCCTTATCACTTTTCCAGCCCAGCTATCTATCAAATGTTTGTTGGACGGAGAACTGATAAGGGTATGTGTCTGACACTTTCCATCACTGATAACTGGACACAATATGCTGCCACTGGGGGGAAAAAGGTTCATTATATGAACCAGTGACGGGGTCATTGGGACAACCAGGTCTTACCATTTTCGAGTTTCGCTTTTAATCTTTAAAAAATATTGCATCAATGATCGCTTTCATTTGGCCATCTTTGTCCGGCCTTTATCTGTTATATTGTACCGAATCAATGCTGGGATACAAAAATCGTACGAATCTAATCTTATTTTACTGGTTTGAACTTGTTCCTGAGTCCCATTGCTTAAACATCAGACTAAATACGAGACTGTTTTTTTGAATTTGGCATTTTGGAGGCACAAGGCGGCATCCAGAAGAAGCTATTTGCTGATGCAAGCTTGTTAAATTCTACATACAGCACTGGTATACATGGAGCAGACCCTCACTTTGTTTTAATAGTATGTTATGTTTGATCAACTGGAGGTTTTCATTGTTTCATTATTCATTGTTTAATGTGAGTGTTTTATTATATAATGGTGGCATATTGTTAACCACCCAGTTTATCAGGCTTTGCTGTTTGCTTGTCAGGGTTCTCCATTTGAGAGATTTCATTTACACATACAATATAGACATGTAACACTAACATGTTGGTACCCTCACACACCACTGGAGCAGGTACAGCCATCATTAAATGATGAATCAACTTCATTTTAAGGTAAACGAAGAGAATGCGATGGACTGCCAGTCTGTACAGGCGTATCCCCCCTGTCTGCTGATATGACACATCAGTAATAAATGGTAAATTTAACTATTAGAAGTAACTATTAACTTAAGTTTAATCAACCATTAATTTACCAGTTATTCATCATTGTTTTTATAAACTGTTACTGAAATATAAAATTGGTGGATACTTTTTGCAATGAGCAAATCCTGGTTTTAGGTCGGTGGAATGAAAATGCAGCAAAACGCTGGTTTGTAAATGCCGTAGCTCTGCTGCACAGCGCCTTCATTCAAAAAGATTCAACTGCATCTATCGTTTTCACCAGTTAACACACTTCTCTGAGGAAACAAGAAAAAAGTATTCACTTTTTTCAAACTTCATGAAGCAAAATTGTGGCTCCAACATTTCTGTTTTATCTGCCCTGACTTCAGATAGGATTATTGTGATCCAATATCTTGTGGCATTAAAATAAAAATATGTCATGAATCTAACATCATGTCTAACATATTTGTGCATCATGTGTCTCCTAATATGTGCTTGAAGAAATCCTTCTATCCTCATATTTTTTCTTTTTTTCTTTACAAAGTCAACGGTCATAGTGACTGAACAGGCTTATATATGCCTATTCTACATTCTTATAAACTTAAACTACCTTTCCAAAATATGAAAAGAAAACAACAAAAACTAAAAAAAGTCATGCACACATGGGAATTTAGAAACAATGGACTGTTCTCATCTGTTAATATACACGTGACTTGGTTTTGTAGTAAACCTATTGAATTTATAGTCCTTTAAAGGTTGACCCCATAATTCAACAAAGTGAAATATGTAATGAGGAATAATGAGCATTTATACAAAGTTGCTATTGACTTTAACATTTGTCTTTGATATGGTCAGTATGTTGCTTCCATGTTAATTAATAATCAATCACAACCCCAGAGGAATTATGACTCAATATTCATACAATATATGTAAATATTATATTTATATTGAAGATTTTAATTTAATATCCACATCAATTTCTTTTTAATTAAAAAAAAAGTTTTAGAGATAATCAGTTCATTACAACTATTCAGTAAATGGCACACGATGACACAAATACAGCAGATTAACCGTCGATCAGGCTCGCTGCCATCTTGGTTGTTTTTCCTGAAAGTTTTCTTGCAACATTAAAATGATTCATGTTTCAAATTTCTCAACCAGACTGTTTCTTTTACACCTTTGTGCCTCGATGGACTGTGCAGGAACTATGCAGAAAACCCTCCTGTGCTGTGATCGAGATTATCGAGACTGCAGCTGCAGCAGTCGACACAAGAGGGTATTGTTCCACTACTTTTGCAGAGCGGCTCGCTGGTTGTCAGACACAGGTGGAGTGCATGTTGTACACACACCACTGATACACTCACAGCCTCTATAATGACATCCCTGAGAAGAGCGAATGCAATCAACTTAGATTAGCCAAATCTATTACAACGACCATCAATCTTATCAAATATGCAAGGTCAGCCAATGTCAACTGAAGTCGATCCCCGGCACAGAGCAGACTTTGGGCTCAGGGATTATCAAAAATGTACTTTAAGCATCCTCACATGTCGATTAAAGGACCCTCCAGCTTCGTTCTGCCTGATTTGTTTGCCAGATCATTGTTACGCCTTCACGGGCGAGACATAGCTGTTGAATTTTCTCAGAGTAGCTCTTATAATCATGTTTACAATAAGGCCAGTGGGATATTATGTGCAGCTTGGAAAAAGAACAACTTCTGGGTAATTATTTTCCAAAAGATTAAGTGCTTTGTGAGTAAGTGTAGCTCTAAGATTAATAAGACAAACAGAGATGCTTCATCACTTTATTTTGAAATCAAGCAATGATAGAAAACAATGATGCTGCTAATCTTTTGGCTTTTCTTTTGTTTGACTGTTTAATATTTGACTAATTATAACTGCTGCTTTTATCTTTTGGCTCCTTGCACTGTTTCAGTTTCCTTCCCAAGTGTCTCAGTGACGGTGTTGAGGAATGAACTCAACTTCGAAAAAGGTGATGCCGTCCCTTGACGTCACCTTCACGATCAACAGTCTCGTGTTACATAATGTCCCTTCCGATAAGGAGCCACGGGCACACATGACGTGAAACGTTGAAACTGGAGGGCTTTTGGCTCACCCTTTCCTATTCTCCTGGTAACTATGGAAACTATGTGTTTTAATTAAGAACTTGATTTTTGATTGCTGACACGCTCTGGGATAAATTTGTGATTTCTTCGCACTTCTACATATTTCTAAAAACAAACTTGTTTACCGACACCAGTGTCTGTCGGCAAAGGTCACGCAGAGTTTATTTGCGAAAGTGTTCATCACAGGAGGACGGATCCATCTCTCCCAGCGTGAGTAAATCAGCGATAATAACAGTTTAACCAAATAACAGTGCAGCAGCCGTGTCTGCCTCTGATACTTCTGGTTTCCATCCACATGTTTGCTGCGTGCTGTTTGCGCGGCCGCGTGTGCACATTTCTAATTAAAGATTGACCGTTTGATGACGACACGACGGGGGAAAAGGTATTGGAGGAGAGGTGTTCTGTGATCTGAGATAGTCAATACATCTAAAGCTCTCTCTTTAATTAGACACAAAGACGAAAACCCATCACCATGACGACACAATAAAAAAAGACAGAGGCAGAGGTTGGTGTGCATCTCTGGCAGCAGAAAGGGCACCGCATATCACCATACATTTGGCATATCATTTCACGATATGATCTCCGCGTCCTATTAATATCTGCCGCTAATTTATTTCGACACGCTCCTCAAATCAGCCGCGACCACATCGTGACACATGAGGTCCCTTTGAATGGATGGCGTCTCCACGCTGGTCAAAATATAGAACGGTTAATGAGATGTGATTATGTCCAGGATATTGAAAAGATGAGAAATGGCCTGCTCGTGATTTCTTTTGAGGAGGACAAGAGGGGAGAGATGAGGCACACCTTAAACTGAGTGGGTAACACATCCCCATCATCTCCAGCTAACAGCGGACCACCCACTGACGCTTGGAGCTCCCCGCCAGCCATCTGTTGCCATGTGCTAAGTGTTTACCCAGGCATCCACTGCCTCAAAAACCGTGCCACAGAACCAGGCCGTTTTTTTCCAGACCTGCATCATTCGCACACCAGCCAACCACAGGGGACAGGCTGAATGACACATCCCATTGAAACAATCCCAGGCTGGGTTCAGGACACCCGGAGAAGGAGCCCAGCAATTAATTTTTGGAGAGCAGCGCTGTGCCTGTTGGGACTGGTTTGTATCCATCTGCCTGGTATGGAGCTCAGCAGTTACTATGGCTTGACACGCGGTGAAGCGAGTGCTGCCACTAATTGTCGCGAGCTCTGACGTCAGAGTCTTACTCACAGGAGGGATCTATGACACCAAAGGTAAGGCGGCAGGGCTCCTTCGACTCCCTTTCCTTTGAGTGTACGTCACAAAACCAGAAAATGAACCCAAGAATTAATTCACTTCAATCATCACTGGAAACCCGTGTAAGACTTTATTACATTCTGCGCCTCGTTAAAGTTATTTCCCTCTAACAAATTGAGTTTCAGAGGTCCGGAGTGGTCCCCAGCTGCTCTGTGTCACTTGGTTTGCATTTTTCCCTCTTAATATGCCAGTAGATGCTGACAAGACCTGGGAAGGTGGCTCGTGAGCAGTCTGCCAGTGACATCTTCATGCCTCTATGTGTCGGCTTTGACAGGCAAAGTGCTAATAAGAGATGTGCTGCCACGCACGAGCATATTTTTGCCAAATGTACTTTTTTCATATGACTATTTGCCACCAGCCAGTGAGGCAAGGAAGGCAAATTCACACCCAAAGATGAGCCACCACACAAGCTGAGGAATGAATGAAACAGCTACTTCAGCGGCTATCTGGATTTTCTTCTTTTTTTATTACCCCACTCCATTGTGTTTCGTTCGACAGGGAAAGGGACAAAAGAGCCTCCCCTTCAGGAAGTATGGCCTTTGCCATTCACCTTGTTGACCTTTCAGAAAGCAAAAGCAGGAATCAATTGACCTTTTCGAATGCTTATGACATACACAGGAAAGGTGAACAAATTGTGGAAGCCCATCAAATATTGAAAAACGGACAAAAAGAGTGTAGGTTTGCTTAAAAGCTTATCCACGTCGTAACATATTGATTATATCTGGAAACATGTGACAAAAGTGCCACAAATGTCATTTCGTTAGTGTTACAAAGGTGTGTGTCGGTAAAAATCTTCAGCAAGACTATAGTCCTGTTCACACAGTGATTGGGCACTATCGCTGCAAAGAAGGCTCGCTCAACGAAGACTACATAAACTAAACTGACAAACAAAGCCGTGAAAACAGGACAACCAGACCTCCATCCTCAAAAGAAACACAACACCAGCTGTGGAAAACAATAACTCTAAAACGGTCAGGATTGCTTGGTATATGGAGGAGAGCACCTTGTCCCTCAACCTACCTTAAATATGGGCAAGGGCCTAATTGCCTGCAGAGTGAGTGCAGAGAAGAAAACACAGAAGGAGGGAGCACGTAACAGAAAGACCACAACTCCCATGATCCCACACTACTTCTGTTATATTTTTGACTGACAACTCCTGGTGGCAACATCACTCAACAGCACCACAAACTACAAATGACCATAAATTTCAATCGCCCTTCTCTGAAACTGAAAATTATAAGCACCATGACAGGAGGATTTATTGCAGGACTGTTTTAAACTGTTCTTTTTTGTTTTAAAGACATATTTTAGATAAGCATAGGCATAAATCCTGGGTGGGTGGGACACACAAGCCCCCATACTCAAACATATTAACCAGAAAAATCTCCTTTCATGTACTTTTCACAGTGCTGTAAACCTTCATAATCACTTTGTCCCTGTGCAGGTTGATTCAAGCAGACCTGCGTGTTTTATTTAATCGAAAACAAGCTAATCGGAGCGACGCCAGCTGTACCTCCGGCAACCAGAGTCTCATCATTTGATGTCATATTTGGGTGTGAAGCAGCTCCGTGGGAAGAGTGTCAGCACAAGGCTGGATCAGCTCCTCCCTCCCCTTTGAAATATTAACCAGCCTATAAATAAAAACAGTGCAAATCCCTCGTATCTTCAATCATCTCCTCGAATCAGTCAACACTGATGCAGCTCATCGAGAAAGTGATGTGTTCAGCTTTACTTGTGTTGCGCTACTTTTATTCCTGCTTGACCCCGCCAAGGCTCTGCAGACTCACTGTCACATCGGAGGACAGCTCAGCACTGTGGAAAGGGCCTAAAGTAGATCCTCATGTCCTCAATACTCCTGTTTCTTCTTTGTACCTAATATCTGCAGCAGCATGCAGTTTTCCTGAGTCTAGTCAGCTCTGAAAAATGTATCAGCACTTGAAGACTGCTGGAAATAAAAAAAATAATAAAAAAACGCCTCGTATTTGGAAGAAACTGCAGCCATATGCAGCAAAACCAGCGAGCATATGCAGACTTGCCAGTGTGAATAAAGTCAGGTTCATAGTCTTTTTCTGACTGTGAGACACACTTCAACACCATTTAAGTCGTACAACTTGCAAGGAAATATTCAGGAAACGGCTCAACATTTTGGGTAATACGCTTGATAATTTTCTTGTCAAGAGCTACAAAGAGCAGGTCAATACTTTTCTCGTAGCTGTACGCTAAATATGAAGCGAGAGTCTGCAGGAGCTTAGCTTAGCACGAAGACCGGCGAGCCTGACTCTCTCCAGAGGTTAACAAAAATCTGTTTTTTTGTATAATTTGCTCAAACAAGATTTACACGTTGATGAGTGAGCTGTAAAGATGCTGATGAGTGGATTTTTATTTTCTTCCAGTTTTTATGCTGAGCTAAGCGGACCAGCTGCTGGTTGTATCTTAATATTTACCATATAGACATGAGAGCGGTATCAATCTTCACATCTTCACACCTTAAGGTCTGAATGGATTGATTGCCAGTGACCACCAAAATGACATATATCACCAAAACAAGATGACCTTTGCATACATACTTTGCATGGGTGTCTTCATCGTATGCTCACAGTTTGGTTACAGGTTCAGGCAAGAAAAAAAAATTCAGTTCTGAACATATCTACGTTACATGTATGCGTCGCAACTTGACTTTTGCGTTCACACTTGACACGAATAGCAACCTGCTGAGTGAAAGTCCTGTGCTTATTTTCCCGACCTTCCTATGCGAACTTTACTTCCTTTCCCTGACTTCCTCCTTTGCTGCGGTAATAATCACTATGGCCACTAGCGGTCGTCGTCTTACAAAAAATGTAAATACTGGTGGATAGATGCTTTCACAGTCAACATTTAAGATCTGCTTTCTGAAGAGGGTGGCCTGGCGAGAAAGCAATTTTCTTTTCAAAATATGAAACCATTCATAAAGATGACTGGTTGCTCTATTTGACAGAATGGAGGCAAAAATTGTGTTGGGTGCTCTTGGAAAACAGGAGGAAAGTGTTATTCCAAAGGCAATCCAGGCAGTCCGAAAGAAGAAAATATCAAGAAACGAGGCAGGAAATATTAAAAAGCATTAATTGTTGTGGCTAAATCAATAAAAATACTTTCAGAATCAATATATCAAACTATTCATTTAAGTAAAACGCTGTCAAGCACAGAAATCCATCTATGTTCACAATTTTAATGATTTCAAATGTACTAAAATGCCCTTTTCTTTTAATCTGATTCAATATGGACATCGTCACCGACAAGGATGACGAAATGGATTTCATGTGATGACGTGCAGAAGCGTGCATTGGCCGGATCGATGAAGCCTAATGATGTGTTGTCATTCCTGTCCTAGTAAACAATAATGTTGGACTTTTAAAGTGAATCAATCTTCTGGTTGCACACTGTCACATCTGAAGAAGAATATCATGTTGTGAAGGGTCTTTGGATGACTCTTTGTGGGAGGGAGGTGTAATGACAGCTATCACAAGCTAACACATCATTATCCAACAAAAGATGCTTGATAAGATGAATGATTTTTTTTTTTTTTTTCCTGTTTGGAGATGTCACCATGATGATTGACTCTAACACCATAAGTGTGGTTTTTTTTTCTATTTCAGTGCTGCAGAGCTGCTGTTTTCAGAAACAGATTGTATAGTGAGCCTGCTAGGTGGTCTCGGCTGGATGTGTGGTGCAGCGTGGTGGTCATCTCCCCTCAGAGACATGATCAGAGCGCTGCTTCTCTCTAATGATGCTATTCTGGGCTGACTCACCTCCCAGCTGACAGACAGTGCTTTATTAGTTTCTTCAGGATAAACGTCTGCCTTTCCACCCCTTCCAAAGCCACATCTCAAGGGTCACTGACGGCACCGTCCTTTATTTGGTTTATTTATAAACCCTGTCCCTGTGCCTCGCTGAGCTTCTCCACACACCTGGCTGTGCATGGCTGATCACATTGATCGAGCCAAACCTCTCCTAACAATGTGTGCTCAACAACAGCAGCAGCGCGCCTTGAACACCTCAAAACCAGTGTCTTACCTTCATTTTTTAAATCCTCGCAACAAAAAACGTCTGTCGCATCTCTGTTGTCAAATGTCAGTAGCGATGTTGAGATTTAGAAAATTATGAAAACCTGTATTGTGCATGTGACATTATCAAAAAATATGTTTTTTTAGGCAAAAGCCTGCCATGTAAGCTGAATAATGCATTACTCCAACACAACGTCAGGTGTTAAATGTATTTACTGGACTTTCAGAGAATTAACATCACGTGTTTCTTCTTTTGCTGATTGTCTCTCTAACAAGGTTTTATTTACCCATCAATCTCAACTCGTAGTGTGTGGGACTCATATGTCACTTTTTTTTTGGAAACAGAATAGACTTGCATCATCTTGATAGTTGTTAGACTGAACGTCATCCCTCCAGGGAGTGTGTGCATTTGCGCCAGCCTGCAGAAAGAGAGAGAGTGGCTGCATTTCTTATGTTTGCCATAGAATCAAGGGAAGGGTCCAAATAAAAATAGTCATGTTTAATGGAGACTGTTGAGCTTCAGTTCTTTCAGAAAGTGCTACAATGACATGTGTTTAGCCCTCAGACGGCCATAGTAAGTATGACGGTAATTATGGCTCTCTTTCTGGTGGCAGCAAAGGAGGAAGTCAGGTGATGTTACATAAGAAAACAATGATATCATCTGCTTATACGTATCGTCCTGTAGGGCAGGAAACAATGACGACTTTAAGTTGGATGACTTGCAGTCATTCTTTGTTTAATTAAAGATTTCATATATATTATTCCCTCCGCTTTCCCACACATGTATTGTATTAAAGTCCTTAATTCAAGTAGCAAGACATCAAGCCAACCAAAATTATTATTAGAAAGCGACAAATACTCTCAGTATTTAAGCTCCTTAAAGGGGCACTATGTAGTTTGAAGAAATTCAAACTCAGAATTTTTATATTTACAATATTAATGAGGTAATTATACAAACTCAGAAATATTTATTGTTCCATAACTGAATACACAAGCTGTTCTCAGAGGAAAATAAAGTCCGGAGCACTGTTTGAAGCTAGAAGGTGGCAGGGTCCACCACATATAAACAAAACAGTATGAAATTGTGTTGTCTTTCAAGATCAGATTGTTTATTCAGTCGTGAAAACAAAGAGAGTTTATTTTTGTTTATTTATTTTGTTTAGGCATTAAAAATTCAGTCAATGAAAATCTTTCTCTTCTGATTAAACATCTTTCCCACGACAGTACAAAGTGCATCTTTAATTTACATAATAAAATATACTTAAAAGCATCTACGATTGATATTTTTTTCACATCAATGTATCACATGACAATGTAAGCTTCACTGTTAGCTCATTGCTGAACTTACCATCCTGCAAATCTACTGTTTTGGTTCACTCTCACAGACACTGTTAGCGACTAGCTGGTATACACAGTGGAGCATTCAGCAGCTAAAGAGCAATTTGGTAGAGACTATAAACAGAGCCAGAAGAGAATGAATGTTGGACTTAAATTCACCAGGTTACCAGAAACATGACTCAGAACGAATGTTAATGTTCCTCTGTAACTGCTGCATGCGTGCAAAATAAAAGAAGCTATATAACAACGTCACTGTCGTGTTCATAACTCGTGTCCACTGCACCCGGAAAAAAAAAATCTGTTATTGCAGGTTTGAAAACGAAGGACCACTTTACTTGAAATTAATGAAATGATAAAACACATAATAATATAATAATCATAATGATAAGCAACAATAAGTAGGAGAGAGCGCTCAACTTTATCTGCACATCCACCGAATGTTTGTCTTTATTTTTATGTGATGACCCCATTCAGCTCCATCCACAGTCCCTTAAGGATTGTCCTCTCCAGTTGGCTGTCCTGGATTGGGAATCACATTAATCATCCCTAAAAATACACAGAGACATATTACCCCTCGGTGGTGCTTCTCCTGTTGGTGTGAAAAGTTTATTATTTGCTCTTGTGTGTTGAGAAGCCGTTACAGGGAATGTGGTCGTCTACTTACTGAGGTAATTGACTAAAACTTCACTGGAAACAGCGTCGCTTGAAAAAGAGAATAAATACAAAGGTTTTTGTTTGTGAAAAGTAAATAAATCCGTCAATGGAACAAGTCAAAAGTGTGTAATACATCCCCTGTGTGTGCAGGAGCCAAGAGTTTTTTAAACATGAATGGGATGATCACTTCAAGGAACCCTGAAGCCCTCGTTCACTGGCTCGTTTTCGCCGGGAACGTTTCAGTCGAGGCATTTGGGCTTTAAAAGAGCAATTAGATCAATAGCATCAATGAGAGCAGCGGGAGGACCAGGAACTCAGCATGGCTACTTACATATTTATTTAGGGCACATCCCCTCCATCTGTGCCAGTATCAACAGTGACACTGTAAAACACAGACACAGCCACATCTCCTCATGACTGCGGAGGTGCAACACTCGTGATTCAACAGATTTTCTTCTTTTTTTTCTCTTTTTTTTTGCTGGCACATACAGTTGAAAGGCTTTGCTAATTTTCCCAAAATGCTGATGAAGAAGTAAAAATAGTTAAGATCACAACAGTGAACTGAAGATGCACGCTCTAAATCAATAAAATGTCTGAGCTCTGTATCTTCTGTGTTGAATAAGACCCGAACTGCTGCTAACTTATCATCCCCTCGTGTGGCTCAAATGTGTTGCAGGGTTATCAAAGCCGCCGCAGATTTTGCTTTGTGACCATTTTGTCAAAGCACACGTGGACAATTAAATGCGCGGTGAACCCTTTGATCGGCGCTAACTAAATCAGGTCGCCACTCTACTCTGCATTCAGTTTGCACGCTGAATAGAGAGGCGCATCACAGGTTGAGTCTGAGGACAACACATCATGTTAATGTGTTGCTAGAGGAGCCAGACTAGTCAATAGGAAAAAAACAGTCAGGAGAAAGAGATGCACCCTGAATTATGTTCACTTTGAAGATATCATAATAACTGAACATTTTACCTCAATTACTCGTCAGATGACTAAGCTTTTTAACATAAACACAGACACTAACACGGTAATTGAATCACACACTGACGCACGCACAATATCTGTCATATTCTTCAAACCTCATACTAGGAGGAGGCACAACAGGAGAGAAGATGATAAACGTGAGTCACCACATTGTGATACTGACACAATCGTGCCGTGGAAAACATCCCAGCAGCACTCTGTCTCTAACTCAATGGGATGTGTGCCAATAAAAATGTGTCTTAAAAAGGAAAGGAGGATCTGGAGTCCTCAAAAATTAGACTGGTGTGAAGTTTAAATCAAGATTTAATGAATCATCTGGAATTAAAAGGTGCAGTAAGTAAGAATTGTGTCGGATCCATACTCAAAACAAAGGGGGGCTAACTGCTGACTGCTGGTCAGCTCAGTTAGCATGCAGCTAGTGCTCCTATTAGCTAAGCCAAGACTGGGAGCTTGGAGCACCGAGGGAGTGTTTCTCTTGAGGTACAAAGTGGCTAGGAGCTAGCTGGTTAGCATGCTAACTTCTGTAGATATCTCTGCAACACAAGTCAAAGACATCTCTGACACAACACTGTTGTTTCTTCACTCTGACTCACTCTGTTGATGATGTGAGCTCATTTTTGCATGTTTTAAACCAAAGCTCTTACATATTGCACCTTTAATGGTAAAATAAATAACACAGAAATATAATTAATATAAGTCAGCCCAGAAAAGAATTTTAAGAAAATAATGTCTCCGAAGAGGCACTTCATTTTAAATTCCCCCTGAAGCCAATTTTTAAGGTTAAACTAAAATAAGGTTGATCCGATGCTTTCCCTTTGTGACCTTGCAGAATGGAGCCGTGCCCTCGTTTAGCTCTATACTGACCAGATAGGAAATCTTTATTTGGTCAGAGTCGTGTACCTTTGATAGCATCTATAACCAACTGTGCCGTCATCCTACCACACAAGATATTGTTCTCAAAATGTGCCAACTGGAGCTCTGTCACTCCGAGTTTAGAGCCAAACTTATCTGACTCCTCTTCACACAAAGGCTGGGAGAGCCCAGTGTAATGAAAAGGGCCTACACCAGTTCATCCTCCGTCTGCTCAACGACTGAGTCATTTGAGAGAACTTGAAGAAGCACGAATCAATATTTCATATATTAACAACGGAGCGGATGAGTATGTGTAGCAAGCATGTGCTGATAAACTGACCAAACCGAGGCGGTTAGTAGCAAGCTGGTGAACAAGCTGCTAAAGAGTGAGATATTTTCCTCGAAAGACCAAAAACAACTAAAAAGACACTGAATACTGGACCAGAAACACGACTCTGAATGAGTGATAATGTTGCTCCATATTTGCTGGACGTGTAGATCACTGTACATGTTTACCAACAACCTTCTGAGGTGATTATATGTCAATATTGTGTTTTCATTCCCCAAGTGGCCAAAAAAATCAATTCATGTAGCTTTAATGGTGAAAGCAATAATGGATTTCAGAGATTTCAGTGTGGTACTTCACATATGATTAGTTTGTTTTGAGCCCAAATCAAAATCAATTCAAATCAAAATCTATTGACGGTTTTGGGGTACGTATCTTATATTTTCTATGTATTGTTTTGCAGGGATATCTATTGTTGTTAACATGCTAGCTCCTAGCCCATGCTGGTCCACTGCACCTGTGCTAGTTTGTAAACACCTTTACAAACATTCCCCTGGTGCTCCACACTCCCAGTCCAGACCACTAGATGCACAGCTAACCAAGCTAACTAGCTAATGGCAGCTACACCTAGCGGTTACTCTGGTGATATGCTGTCCCAGGTTTGTTTGGAGTATGAATGAAGTTAAACCCGTAACCCGTTTCCTCGACTTTTTTGAGGTAAGTCACTTAGTCAGACTGTGCTGAGCTGAAGTGAGGTTGGATGGATGGATGTCGGGTGCACAAAGTCCACGACTGTCACACCAGAATCCAGGGTTTACATCCAGATTTTGATTATGTTTGGGCAACAAAAGCATTTTGGTTAAGGATAAGAGATGATATTTTAAGTTTGAGAAACATTTAGGACAGTGTCTCTATTCGGACTCACCTTGGTTAAGGTTTGGGGAAAGATTGTGCTTTTGGGTGATAAAAATCAGTTCAGAAATGTAATCTTTAGGATTCGTGCACACTGACACAGATGGACAAAAATGTAGTTTTCCTTCCAATGTACATGTCCTATAGGTTAAATCTGTTATATTTCATGAATCCTGTGATGTATAATGAGCAGCTCAGCAGCTGTTGCAGTGTAGATGACACCAATCAACCGCTGGCATAATTCAGTAGAAAGGATTTCAATATGTTTTCTTTACATCAGCCTGCTTCCTCAGCTTATTGTGCACCTTCTTCAAAGTGCCCAGTTAAAATAACAACCTCAAACAACAAGATGCATCTGCGTTATTAGTGCACGTCTTACCTGCAGGTCATCCAAGAGCAGGAATTCTTCCTCAAAACCCTCTTCTGCGATTACTAGTAATTAATCACATTTCAATGCACTCCTGCGTTTAAAAGTGTCTGTAGATGGAAGAGTAAACGGTTGTGTTCTTGTTTGAATAAATCCCATGCTGCCGTGTCTACTTAGAGAGGTGATCTCCCTCTGGGATGTGGAGTGCTGTGAGGCAAAGATAACTGGTTCTTATCTTGATCTGCTCAGTCAGGTATGAGAGCTCCTGGCCCAGGGGAACACTAGCTGTGGGCCTCACGAGCACGCTGGGAACCAGGACGTAGATGAATTTTCCTTTCTTTAACTGAGCTCTGTGTATTTTAATTACGCCTATTATCTTCCTCGCGCCGAGTATTTTCGCCAACAGGCCAGCAGCCAGATCACCGTGGTGGTGTATTATTGTCGTGCCTGTTTGGAATTGAAATCAGACAGGAAAGGGGATTAAAAAGCGGGAGCGATGTGATTCAAGCAGAGAGATTCCTCACTTGCTCTACCTCCTGTTGAAAACTCTGATAAAAATCCTGCCTGGTCTGTGTGCGCTAACAGCAGGACACAAACAGGCACGTCAGCCAATAGTGTCGGCTAAACAGCTCAGATTCAGAGAGTCAGAGAGTACGTGACAGATACACAGGTGATACTACGCTTTCAACACCAGGATGCTGATTTATTTCTCTTTAGGGCTTCTTGTTTGCTTGTACATGCAGTCATTGACCTAAAAACATCTTACAGATGAGGTAACCTCCCTTTAGGTCAATACAGATCAATGCCTGCTTACTGACGTGACTAAGATTGACTTATTTGTGATGTCATCGCCATCAATCTGGACATTTCTACACACTGACGTGAATTTTTATACAGACGTTTGTGGTCTCCAATGGATAAAACCTACTTAATTTGGTGATGCACAGAATTTTTATGACAACCATCAGCAGGTCAAACTTTCCACTTCCACTTTTTATTATGATTCCTAATAGGGAAGAACGATAATATCAGCACTTCGCTGGTATCGGCCTGAAATGAAAATGTTCTTGCGATATGACTGTGTGAAAATGTCGCTATAATTATGCAAACGCAACAAGAATTGTCAACTTAGTAGTTTTCTTAATCTGCCCCGTACACTTTGAAAAGCTTTGTATGTGTGCATCTGCCAGTGGGCCATCACAATAACAGTAATATTATGTTAATTCAACTACATGAAAGACTTTGGCTCAATCCCATTTCCATTTTCTAGCCCTTGTTTCCTCAGAACAGAGTTTCAAGGGTTAGTGGTTGAAATCTCCTCCTATGAAATGGGACATCCCTGCAACACCCTCGTACGTCATCAGTTGTCGTCGATGACATTTATATCAACAGATGCGAACTGACGTTTAGTGTGCCGCCTTGAGCTGTGCTGATTTCTCTTATTATCACAATGCCATTTACTGTCTGATGGAGAAAGAAACGCTCCCAATTCTTTCACAACTTCACACTAACAATCAAGTAATCAAATAAAAAAAGAACAAACCTTCATTACTTGGTCACTTACGGTGCTTTTTAGGCTTACATTAGCAACCTGTGCTCCTACCCTGCCAGTCTGAGCTGATATTAGTGGAGCGACACAGTTATATTTCGTGGGTCATATGCCATCAAAGGGGGGCAATGCAAGTTAGTCCCCCCTTCTTCCCCTTACACAATATTTTGCTTATTTCTGTGGCATATTGATTGATCAGTAAATATGACACGATCACACGTGGAAAAAAACAGGTAGTTAGCTTTTGACCTTTGACAGTGCTCACGGCTCACTGCACGGACAGGGCTAGCTTGCTGTTGTGTGCCCAAGCTAGAAACCACAACCAAGCATAATTGCCTTCGTTGATGTAAACAGCTGCGTGTTCTGTGCTCACCTGCAGAAGTTAAGTAAGGTTAATAAACCGAAGATCCCTTGTCAAGTGATTTCGTGCATGCAGACGAAGCAGCAGTTAACGTTAGCCCACTTCGAAAAGGTCCCAGCACAACAGGTAAGGTAAAATGCAGCACTGCTGTGCACAAATCAGCGATAACAAAGTAACGTTAGCTAGCTAGTTAGCTAACAAGACATTAGCAAACTAGTAGCAAAAGACACAGACACAGAAATGCATCAAAATAAGACATTGAGAAAATCTTGCTTTTAGAAGACGATTAAAACAAAAATAAGAAAAAAAACAAACACTTCGCCTCAACCCACTAAATTGGGACACGCTACCCTGAGGTGTAAACAGGCCGAACAGAGGGGTAGGCCTAAGTGGTAGGGCCAAGGGTAATTGGGATTGGACCAAAATATTCTCTGCAATTCTGTGGAAAACAAAATGTGCATATATTGGTGTGGGCAACAACAATCAGCCAAAATGAGTTTGACAACATCTGCATCAACATCAACAAAAATCCAATATCATGCGTCTCTAGTTTCCAGACAATGACCACCATGACAACAATGCTTATTGCTAAATAGCAGATTTTAGCATCCTAACATGACAGTAGACTTGGCAAACCCGCTAATTCTCATCATGTAACATTGTCATTTAGCCTACGAACGTTGGCATCTAGTTCAAAGCGCCGCAGCTGCGCCTCACAGACTCTTAGCCTTGTTTAACAACCTCCACCATCTTCCGTCTCAAACTGGATGCGAGAACAAACCAGAACGTGTGCGTAAGAGCAGTTCATCTCTGAGGAGTTGGAATGTATTCAGTGTGACAGCTTTCATTGTCTCACAGCTCCTTTCTTTTAGCACCCAGCAATAATTACTGACTTGTGTTTGTCCTCTGGTACCTGCCAGCTCTTCCCACCTCCCAACGCTGCTGATCAGACCCAGCTGCAGCACAGTTGTGCCGTCTTTCACTTGCCACGTTTTCTTATCTGGAACCTGAAGAACAATCGGCTCTCTGAACAAAAGCTCCACTCACCAGCCCTTTAGTGTTGGAGCAGGATTGTGTTATTATGATCCAACACTTACTTAAATGTATTAAAGGAGATTAATAGAGATGTAGAATCCAGCCTGCTATAGGTTGATTCAGTTGCTCAGTGATTAATTATGGATGTACTCAGTGGAGCATGATTCAGTCTTAAATTAATAGGTGGCAGGTATTCTGCCTCGCAGCCGTGTTTACGAAGCTTCAGATCTATTGTTAGTTCTGTCACCTCGACAGGACTCATTTTGCAGAGGCCAGGCTGATCCTGTTCGGTCCTGTCGTGTCGAATGCTGCAGATGAGCCCTGACATCCTCAAGGCTGGACAGGAACGATTTGACGTCACCGATCACAACAACAGACACGGAAAAAGCTCTTTCCTCACCTTGTGCTGCAGAGGAGGTGTATTTTGGTCAGAGAGCCTCATGGTGTCAAAGACGTCACAGTCTCAGGGGTGTGAACCGCGAGCAGAGTGAAGTCTTCTAACTCGCTGTCAGAACATCCACTCATCCACGCCGATGTACCCACATGCTCTGAAACTTCTCACAAACGCAGCTCGAAAAGCTGTCTGTGATGTATTCACATCGAAACTTATTTACAGCTGACATTTATTCTGCCAAACAAAGTCACTGAGAGGTTTGAAAGAACAAAATCTCTAAGAAAAAAAAAAGGCCAGTAATCTTGATAAACAGACAGGCATCCTTTATTGATGGCTGTGTATTTGCTCTGTAGTGTTTCATTAGACAACTTATTTGGAAAGCAGGGAGAGTTCCAGCTCTCCGCTCGATGGGGCGGCAGACACGTCGGTAAGCTTTTGATTCGGTGGTGTGAACGGAGGTGTGACAGATCCCACCAAAACATCAATTTTGCCACTAATTACTTCTGTAGTTCGGCGAGGCGGCCGTGCAGAATCTCAAACTCGAGGATGAATTGTCGAAACACTTGTCGATTCAGGCAACGCGCTCGTGAAAACACGGAGAGAAGAAAGCGCGCGAGTGTTCGGTTCGGGAATCGACGGGTAAAATTCTTAACGACGTGAACAGTGCCGTCATGTGTGGATATATCTTGACCGCTTGATTACTGACAGGCCATTAAAGCGCCTCCTGTGCCAATATCCAATTAAAGGCTCCACAACAACTCCTAATAAGTGGGGTGTAGAGTTGATAAGCAACCAATTGTGAAGCTTCAAGCCCTCTGCTTCATTAGCAGGACGCGGAGCTAAAACAGAAAATTCAACACGGAGGACATCAAAGTGCCCACTCTGCAAAATGAGTAACAAACTCCTTATTAGATATGCACCGATCTCCTAGGATACAGCCGACATACACAATGATCACCAGGCAAAATTGTTGCCCGTACAATGCTCCCGCTCTTGAATAATGCTCTCCTCAATTACAGCTCGCCACAAGGGCAGGTGTTGGTTTTGCACTTGCGAGGAGATGAGGAAGAACAGAAGGAGTGATGAAGGAGAAGGAGGCAGAGGAGGAGTGGAACCGTTCCAAGATTTTTTTCCAAGTATGAGAAAGTAGCACTACTCAATATGAAAAGATCAAAGTGTCTGAAAATGTGTTATACTTCACGGGACATAATCATGAGTGGATGAGGGAGAAGAAGAAAATCACTCGCAGCATATGTGAGGGGTGGCAGGTTTTTAAGCTGCACTGGAGGCATTTTATTCCTAAATCCGCCGAGGTAGGAGGGAAGGCATGGAGCGGTCCAGTGCGAAGCTGCGGCAGGGTTCGTGCCAGTTCATCGCTGTCGCAGCCCACACATTCGCTTGATACAATCGCAGAGACACCAAATGCCATGAGAATGTCAGACTCAGTCTTTAGAGAGACAACGATCGCGGGGAAAAGACACACAAAACTGCAGCACAAAAGCGGAGGATGATAAAAAAAAAAATCAACAATGGCGTTGTCAAGATGGAAAAGCTGGGCAGGATGTAATCTCCCTATGAGTTAATGGAATAAGTACAGCTTGGGTGTAAACATATTTCTGCATGACAGAGGCAGATTTCAGACGATGGGAGATTCAGACCAGCTACAGGACGGTGGAGACGCTTAATTCAAATTGAAATACACACAGTTTTCCAAACGTATATAACAATTAGCAGCAATTTACACGTACGAGTCACTTTTATATTGGCCGTATGTGAGCAGTTTGTAACATGATGTGAAACATGAGACCTTCCATGTCTCTCTTGGTTGCCTGAACAAACCCGTGGACGGTTTTGTCTAAGTGGTTTAAAGCTGCCGGACCGTAGATTTTCTTGTGAAGGACTTGGGTCGGATTTTCCGGGACGGTCCGAAGGATGTGACGTCACGTCTCAGTGCCTTTCTCCGCTCCGCTAGCAGAGAGCAACAGCTAACGTTGGTTGAGAAATGGAGTCTGCTACTTTAAACTTACGACCGGCTTCCAGCACAACAGAAGTACCGCAGAGCCCCTTAAAAGGATTAGCTTAACTTAGCTTAGCATAAAGGCTAAAAAAACACGGGCTGGGCCACAACATGTTACTTTTGGACTGAACCAGGATAGCAGTGTTCCCTGTTTGCACTTTTTATGCTTAGTAAAGCCTAAGCTATGTGTCTCAAGTCTAGTTGTGGCCTAGTCTATTACTAAACTCATAGTTTCTCCCAGTTTCAGCCTTCAGAATGAAAATAAAATGCATTCTGTGACAGAAAATTCATTTTTTTTCTTTCGAGAATGCACAATACATGTAAAGTTAAAGATAATAACAGACTTGTGTGTCAGATATATGCACATAGCATGGATCTGTATGGGTTCAAGTTTAAGAATAGACTGTGACACATCCATATATATAATTATTCAAAGGTTTGCTGACATCATTGTTGAACTTCCTCCCTGATAGACCAGTGAAGCCAGACATTCAATCAACATTAGGATTTAAAAATAGGCATGGCGGCGGCCCGTGCAGGTACCTGGATAATCAATTCCAGGTTTCATAGATTCAATTTGAGCTTATTTCCATTTTCATTTATACTTGAATCAATTTCCTTTTCTTTTTTCTTGAAGCACCGACACGGGTTTGAGGATCAAGCCGAGACATCATGTTTTCTGTTGCAGACTGCACTATTAGGAGACATTGTGATCACGCTCTAAATTTGATAACTGTTAATAACTTTTTACTTTTTCAGGATCTATAAATAGCCTCGGAGCTACTGTAGTCTGTTGAGTAAAAAAACCCTCACAATGCAGGCAGAAGAAAAGGTTATATTTAGAAAGGAGGGGAGGAAGAGCAGCAGCTGCGATGTAAGATATCTGAAAATGGAAACTGCTCCCAGGGGTGACAGCTCCACTTTAATTATTTATTTTCCCTTTTTAATATACTGACGAAGACAGCGTCGTCGGGGCACGGATCACGCCGTATGGGGCCCACTGACGTTGGTGTGGCTCCATGTGAGCTTTGGCCTTGTTCTGATCCATCATATCTCTGTGGACAGCAGGTCACTTCCCATCATATTCTACATTACGCACCATTTCAATAACAGCTGCACTTCAGGTTGTCCAGGCACGAGCGTTGAGACAATCAGCTCTTAGAATAAAATCTATTTATTTGGGGGCACATGTCACAGATTCTGCTGGACTCAAAGTAATTCACACAAATCAAATGAAGGTATATAACCACATAAAGATGGGCGGGACGCAATCCTTCTGACTTGGTGACTACAGTATGTATGTGCTGTTCTATAAAACCACCTTCTCCATGATGTGCCTCGTAAACAACATGTTCCCGTGGGGGCTGAGAAGGCAATCACAGGTGAGAAATCACTGCCAGCATTGACGACTGGAGTCCTGAGACGTCAAGTGTTTGGATGGGTCATAAAGTGATTAGTCCCAGTCTCAGAGGGAAAGAGCAGGGGTCAGAGGACTAATGATTGAACGTGGTGGTGGTGGTGGTGGATGTGACGTTGGCTTATAGGCGACATGTGCAAGTGAAAAAAAAAATTAAATAAAAGCACCACCATCCAAACTCATCCAATCTGAGCAAATGCCTTAAATAAAAGCCTCTCGCTCCTTTGTGAAATGTTATGTGTTGGATTTACCTGTTCCATGCAGGGCTGAGAACATCACTGTTCTCATTAGAAACTGCTTCTGTGCTGTCTCATAGCAACCTAAAAATAGAAATGTCCCTATTAGGCTGTATAGCTGTGATGGCTGCTACAAGTTTTGGCCTCTTTAATTGTGCAGTAAATATATATTTATATATAGGTGTGAAATATTTCTCTTTGCTCCATCTTTTCATGTATCGAGCGGCGAAACGAGCCCAATCAGAGACACGGTCGGTTGGAGATTTTGCAGGGAAAAAGCTCAAGTTATGATTTGATGTTATGTTATGGAGATAATCACAACACTATCTATGTGCCATGTGACCCAAAACATTTGCCTTTGTCAGGTTTTTACAGCTGAATCGTCCAAATGGCAGAGAGGAAGGCTGTTTTTGTGACTGCAGATAGATTTAATCTTATTTATAGCAGACAGAATAAAAAAAACTACCAACACAAATGTTTCCCCCTCATTTCCATCATGTGTAGGCCCAACAGTGTCAGAGTCTTTCATTTACAAATTGTCCTTCTCAGATAAAAACACGCACGCACGCACATTTACATGTCTTTGGGTGTAAAAACGCTCGTTTTGTTTGCGTCCTGCAGATGTGAAGGGATCAGGGACAGAGGTTTTTCATCAGACGCAATTTATTTTTGGTCGACTCTGACGTCAAGAGAATACACGTTTCATTCAACATGCAGGGAAAGTAAGTTATTTTTAACCCGCAGCGTCTCCAGGTTGTGATCCTTGAGTGCGCAGTGAAAGGAATACTCCCCATTGGACTGATGTAGTGCGCCTCCATAACAAAAGCCACGCAGCTCATGTGCGATGGTGCCAGAGGAGGTACGGCACCCTGTCACCTAAACCAGGACGCGTCGTGGGGAAAGGACACGGCTAAAAAAATTAAAAAATATATAAGGGGACATTGGCGAAGAGCTGCAACCAAACTTTCTATTAGAATCATTCGTTTTTCTTCTCCCCTCTTTCATGTCAGAGCAGCGGGCACTTTGAGAGCATGGGAAACCTCTCCTCCGACCAGGTAAGAGAAACCACACACACTAAGTTGCTTTGAGAAATTAATAATCTAGAAAAATATTATTTTTTAGAAAAAGAAGGTTGATCAATTCACGTTTATGTCAATATCTCGAAGCGCTGCGGTGGTTTCTTCATCCTAGGAGGCTGGTAGAGAAGATAAACCTACATACATTACGCATAACATCAGATGTATGTTTGTTATATATCATGGTTATTAATATTTGCATTATATATACAGTCTAAAGGAGGCGTTTACTGGAGAGTTAGACGATGATTGTGATGGAGCGCGTCTCTGTAGCCAAGTTATCCAAAATGAGGACCACGCACAGCCGCTCTTACACCTCACACTGTGCCGCTATGATCCTGTCAGGTCAGGTGTTTTTACTGTCACTGTTTCAGTTTTATGTATTTTAAAAAATCACGTTGACGCAAAGTCTCTTGGGCATATTTCTGTGCCAATAGGAACAGATTCATGGCTGGTGTTTTTTGCGCACTTTCGGGGTTGGTGGCGGATGCTTTTCTTCGTCGCTTCCATAAATATATATGACTAAAAGCTGCTGCTATTAGATGAACTTTGATTTTTTTTTTTATATCAAATTATAACCGTCTGATCATCCATTTAGTGTTTGATTGTGGATCTAACAGGTGTTGTGCAAGCTGTCTCCTGTTTTTGAGCTTCAAGCACTTACCTACATTTTTTTTAACACCCTGCTTTAATCTGAGTTATCATTTAAAGAATATATTTCCTATATCATAAATCTGTGAGAGTAAGTGATATTTATAATCTTTAAGTTGTAATAGACTGCCACCTGCTGGTTATTATTAAGCAAAACATTACAGGAACAAACAATATGAGGCTTATATTATAAAGATTTTGCAATGTAAACTGAACCCCTTCACTGATTTGTCCAAAGGGCTGTGAGCTGTAACTTAAACACTGAGAACATCTGTGATTGGCTGGGAGATGGCAGATATTCTGGAGCTGCGGACAGATGGGAACTCGCTCCTGAAGGCGGTGTGGCTCAGACGCCTGAGACTCACCAGGCTCCTGCTGGAAGGAGGCGCCTACATCAACGAGAGCAATGAGCGTGGAGAGACGCCGCTCATGGTGGCCTGCATGTCCACACACACTGACCAGCAGAGTGTCGGCAAGTCGAAGCTGGTGAAGTATCTGCTGGACAACCAGGCAGACCCCAACATACAGGACAAAGCAGGTAGGACAGCTCTGATGCACGCCTGCATCCACAAGGCCGGACACGAGGTGGTGGATCACCTGCTGAGCAACGGAGCTGACCCCAGTCTGGAGGACAGGAGCGGGGCCTCGGCGCTGGTCTACGCCATCAATGCAGATGATAAGCAGACGCTAAAACTGCTCTTGGATGCATGCAAGGCTAAAGGCAAGGAGGTCATCATAATCACCACAGATAAATCACCGTCTGGCACTAAAACTACCAAACAGTACCTAAACGCCCCGCCATCACCAGGGCTGGAAGAGAGGCCCTCCCCAACATACTGCACCTCTCCGTCTGACATTAATGTTACTGCATCTCCCACACCCGAGCAAGAGCCGCAAAACACAGTCTTCAGTTTCCAGACGAAGCTGAAAACCTCGAGTTCGGCTGCGAAGCTCGCCAACGGCCCAACGTCTCCAACACGCCGGCCTGCAAACCCCAAACGCGCACGTCTGCCTCAGCTGAAGAGGCTGCAGTCTGAGCCTTGGGGGCTGATTGCTCCCTCAGTCCTGGCTGCAGCCGCCGCCCATGAGGAGAGTAAGAAAGCCAGCTCTGATGAGGATGTAGTCGCGGGGGTGAACGGACTCTCTCTGAGCAAGAGGTCAGTTCTGTCTCGACACAACAGTGTGGATGGAAAGGACAGTTTATTCCCACCGGTGGGCGAACAAGCCTGTAAAATGACAACCTCACTATCAGTTCCTCCAACGTCCAAAGCATCATATGAGAGATCTCTCTGCCAGCACCAGCCGCTGGCACGGCGCAGCACTGTGCCAACAGAGCAGGAGAGCTGCAGCAGCAGTGGACCCGCCAGTCTGAGAGACACAATGCATAGGAGACGTCTGGGGAACGATCACTATGACTCAGACTCACAGCTCTATTTAGACTCTGCCATGTTAGACTCTCCTAAGGTCCCAGTGGAGCGGAGGAAACTAAACACGTCTCCACTGGCGATGCTGACCAGCTCCAGAGAATCTCTCGACAGCAACGCCAGCCCCTCCTCTCCCAGCACAGCACACAGGCGAGCGCCGGGCCTCCTGGAGAGGCGAGGCTCGGGCACGCTGCTGCTCGACCACATCTCCCACACCAGGCCCGGCCACCTGCCCCCGCTCAACGTCAACCCCAACCCCCCCATTCCCGATATCGGGGCGAGTAGCAAGCCCTCCTCACCTCTGGCCACAGGTATTAGATCTATAGCTCCAGTAGCACCAAACACACCAAAGAGAGGCGGCCTCAAGTCCAAGAAGAAACTTGTGAGAAGGCACTCTATGCAAGTGGAGCAGATGAAACAGCTTTCTGATTTCGAAGAGCTGGCTCATTAGTTAGCGACGGTGTTTATGCAGCACATATTGTGAGGGTAGAAATGTTAACAACACCACAAATTGTCAGGAAGTACATCCATAGGTTCAGCTGTGTAGACTCACAGCCATCTAGATGTTGAATAATGTATTATTTATAAAAAATATATATATATTGAAACTGAGCAATATAGGTAGATTTCTTCCCTGTGTTACACCCAACCTTAAGGATTATTTTCTTCACAACATCTGCTGTTAATGTAGTACAGTTTTGAATGTAAATGCCAAGACATGGTACTTCTCCTCTGAACTAGCTCTCTTACATGATAATGTAATACGTAGGGAACATACAGGGTCCATTCGTAGCCAGCAGGCCACTTGGGTGCACTTTGTGCATATGTAATTAGCACCATTAATGGACTTTCTTTGGAAAAAAGAAAAATGTGATGCACTTGTCTGAGATGTAGCTTTGAGTAAGATGAAATTTGACTGTTTGTAGCAAATTTGTACAAAGTGCCTTCAAGATAAAGAAACCTAAAAAAAAAAAAAAAAAAGAGTGGACAGATACATTTAATGTATTAGGAGCATTTTTATTTCATGATGATGTAACCAAAATGTGTTTTATTTCAATATCGTTGGTCTCACATGGAACTAAATGAGTAGACGTGATGTGAGTGAATGAAGAACATGCCTTAAGAAACAGGTAAAACAACGGGCTATGTATAACAGCACTTTATCGCCCAGGAGGAAAAAAAAAAAAAAGAAAATGTTGCTATTAACAGTGTTACAAGATACTTTCAAAGCACACGTAATTCTTATATTTTGAATTCAAGTAACATTGAATGACATTCGAGTTCATAGTCGGCAGAGATTAGTGAAACTTGTCAATTTAAATGTCATTTCACGCTAATGGCAATCAAACTAAAGATCATACAGCTTCCATGTAACTTACCTGTGAAGCAGTGCTTCTGTTAAAAGAAAAGAAAAACATAATTTAACCCATAGTATTTTTGCAAGTAGTTTGTTGTATATTATAAATAAATGTCTATCACTTGTGATTTTCTGTTTGTTTACTGATTGATCAATTAGGAGGATGCTCAGCTGATAGTCGCCACACAGATACTCATTAGAAAGCACACCAGTCTTTCCTCAGGCCACTTGACAGTCCGTCGGTACTGATGACGATCGTCACCGTCGTCATCATCATCATCAATGTCACTATGATTATGCCAGACCAACCATTGAGGCACTGAGATCCCACAGCTTCTTGGCAGCTTCATCATCCAGACCCTGAGGGGCCGCCGTTTTAGGAGCGCAGTCGCTGTAATCAGTGCAGAATTTAGTGTTAAACATGTGACTCGATCTGTTCCCGCTGTGCTGATGAAGTCACAGGAATAAGATATTATTGGTGACTACAGATGGGAATCAAAGGGTAACTTACAATACATATTATCACAGTACTTTCTATCTAACATGATGTAGGTTATTCAGATTCATTTGTGATAAGCATCATAAACAAGAATGAATCAATATTTTGTATTTGTTCGCTACATTACGAAGACCTTTCAGTTCCTTAGACAGCAGAGATAAAAAAATAAAAAAAAAGTGTATGTATGAAGTAAAAGGGGTTTATTGGAGTTGCAAAACCACATAACCCAACTCTGTCCTCCTCAGCTGTTTGGATCCTTTTAAGCTATTTTAAATAAATGGTTTTCTGGCTTCACAGCTCCGCTATCATCAACTTTAGCTTGCACCTGAAGCAGGCAGCTGATTTCTATAGAATAGCTCTGATAAACACACTGTCCCAGACGGCAGACTGACGAAAGATAGCTACTAGCTGGTGACGGGCAGGAACGGGTACCAAACCCGGTATCAAACAAGCCCTGGGACTGAATCACTGAATACCGCACTGATAAGCTCCAAAGTTAACGGTTCTTCTATAATAATACAATATATTTTTTGAAAAGCTATAAATAAAAAAGAACAGATAAGAGTAGCGAAATAGAACCGAACCAGGAGTAAGGAGTATCAGTAAGAGTAGTACAGATAAAATCCTAATGATACCCATCCCTCGTGGAGTTAAAAGGAGAGCGAAACGTTCAACAGGTGGCCAAGAACATGAAACCAAACATCATACGATGTTTCTCTGTCTCTGCTGGAAAAAAGGCACCAACATTACAAGGTGCTATTATTACAATGTTGTGCTTAAAGCAAATGTAAACCTACCGTGACGTAACTTGTTGGTTTGTGGGGTACAGTTTTGAAGCCTCAAGTTCGGCTTAACGGCTGTCGCTGTGACTATATTTGGACGAGAGTAGAGCTCTTTCCTGACTGATGGTCACCACGGTAGCTTGTCAATCACAAGCACACCCTGCTTTATTCGTCTATTTTACTCTAAATGGGATCATAATTTACATAATGAACCTCATGCTGTGTTGAAGAAGACTTTAAATTAACAATTAAGATAATAAACTCATTAGGAAACTGTTTACTGTGGTAGGAAATCCAGTGACAAGTAGGATCATTTTCTCATAGACTTCTTTTTTTTACCTCTTTTTGCAACCAGTGGAGTGACCCCCCCCCCTGCTGGCCATTAGAGAGAATGCACTTTTCAGGAAGTTGCACAATGGCTTCTAGGGAAAGCTCTGTCTATAATTCATTAATTTAATGGTTAACTGTTAACTGACGGGGAGCAGTAGAGGTGAACAGGTACCAAGCCCCTTTGTTGGCTCCTGATGTCTAACAGAACATGTATTGATTTTAATGCCTCTGATAATGAAGCTGCCGTCTACTGATCTACACTGACTGACCTGTAGTACAGTCCACTTTCATTCTGCAGGCTCTCCTCCACAGCGCAGTGGATGGTGGTCTGTGCGCCTTCTGTTGGAGTCTTGATGAAGAACATGAGCGGTTTGTATACAATCCTCTTCCACAGGGGGATCATGGGCCAGAAGTGTCGGCCGAGCTCAGTCCGGATTACTCCAGGATGGAGGCTGTATGTTGTTACTCCGGTACCTGCAAAATTACAAGGCGTAGGAGTTATCTGAAAATAAACGCATAGACACACTTTCTGAAATGCTGCCGTATGTCGGGTGGAAGATAAGAAAAGGTTTCAATACCTTGTAGCTTCTTAGCCAGCTCCCTTGTGAAGAGGACGTTGGCCAGTTTACTTTGTCTGTAGCTCCTCCAAGGGTTGTAATCTTTATCCTGATGTATGTCATCAAAATAAATTTGACCTGTTGGGTGTAAACAGTACATACTGAATGACACTGAAAGGACAGCATTCATGAGAGAAGAAAAGGAAAATCCACACCTTTTTAGTGAGAAAGAATGAAAAACTGCACCTTTTTCATGAGCTAAACTGGAGACGTTGACGATGCGGCTCGGAGTCGACTTCTTCAAGAGATCCAACAGGCAGTTTGTTAACAGGAAGTGACCCAGGTGGTTCACACCGAACTGCATTTCGAAGCCATCTTCAGTCTGCCATTTAGGACAGCTCATAACACCTAAAAGTCCGAACATTAGTTTGTTTATGTGAACACTGTCTCAAAGCTGTTGGAAATGTCTCACCATCAGATGTCGTTGTTATTTTTACCTGCATTATTTATGAGAACATCCAGCCTCTCTTCACTCGCTAGGACATCTTTGGCTAGTTCTCGCACCGACTGTAAAGATGCCAAGTCCAGCTTTTTGACGATAACATTGCCATTACCACTCCTCTTCCTCACTTCCTCTGCAGCTTTGTTAGCTCTGTCCATGTCTCTGCAGGCCAGAATGACCCTCGCGCCTGTAAACATACCAGCAAATCTTGTTTATTTCAAAATCAAATGAGGTAATTAAAGGTTGGAATATACAAAAGATAGACATGCAGCTAACCCCTGTTAGCCAGGTCAACAGCGGTTTCTTTGCCAATCCCAGTGTTGCCTCCGGTGATCAGGACGGTCTTTCCATCCAGCCGGGCTCTGCTGCGACACACTCCACCTGCCATCCATTTCTTCACACTAAAAAATCCCACTCCTGGAAGAAAAGTCAACACAGTTAAAGTAAACGAATCTCCTCTAACCATAATACCTCAACTTTAGAGTTTTCTATCAAAGTCCTGCAGAGTTTTTATTTTGTTATCTTACTTTACCAAACACTAACTTCATATCCTGAAGGACTGATGATGAATAATTAATCCACTTATCAATTAATCAATGACTAAAACAAATCTTTGTGAGCTACTCCCAGAGATGGAATGCAACTTCTCAACTTTACTCAAGAGCTGTTCTTAATGGAAATGTACAAGTACCATAAAATTATACTTTTCTGCTATACTTCCACTCCAGTCACCGCTTTTTTCAAAATGACTTTAGCTACTAGTTGCTTTGCAGATTGCATGCTGCGTCAGAGCCAAAGTAGCGCAATTTTAATTTAATTTATTGATCGTCATCACATTTTTTTAAATTTAAATCTCTGATGGCGATAATCAGAGAAATGCTGACTATCGAATCAGCCAGACCAATATTAGGTCAACCTATTGTATACAGCATATACAGTACATACATGTAAAGCTATGTATATTTTACTTTTAATTGTACTGAAGTACATTTAATGTCAGATACTTTCAGACTTTTACTCAAGTACTATTCGTATGGGGGACTTGCACTTTTACCAAAGTAATATTCTAACACAATGTCATCACTTTTAGACAAGTATAACTTTTGGGTATTTTTTACAACACCAGCCATTCCTACAAAAACGCTACAACAAGTCTGTTTTGCATGCTCTGGACAGTCAGTCTCATCTCTTTGTTTTGATATTTCATGCATTCAAACCTGTCTTGCCAGACTTGAAGATCCCTTTCATAACAGAACCATAATGGAAGTTTTGGCTTTACTATGTTTTTATCCACACAATTTAATTGTGTCTCCGGACTGGCTGATTTTGTGTATCTTGTATTGCTGTCCAACAAATCTGTTTATCCATCCATCTGTCTGTCTGTTAGCCAGACTAATAACATCCAACACCAACATAATACAGAAACAAGAAAACACACTTAAATTCAGAGTTTTGCACTTCAATCCTTTCCCACTTTTTCAACTATTCATTCTCTTTTCAACTTGTATCTATTCTCATTAAATCCTTACAATGCTACACATCCTTGATACATAAAGCTGTCAAAATTACATTAAGGGACAGCAATATAATGAAAGCTTACTTTCTGTATTTAAACTATGGGCAGGTGAAAAAAAAAAAAAGTGTACTAGCTGTACACTAAAGCAGATATTACATAAGCACAAAGCTATAAAGGTACATGTCAAATTATTTTCAAAAACACCCAGTCTGCATTATAAATAATAAAACTGTAATTGTTGACAATATGAGTGCAAGTTCAGTTGGCCAGCATGCAACCCCTGCTTGAATAACAGACTGTACACAAGGCTGTGGTAGGTCGATCAATCGTTAGCCTCACAGGCTGTAAGAGCTGGTTGATTTCTCCTTTAATAAACAAAAAACAATCATTCAGTGCATTACTTACCTGTTAGAGTGACCAGAGCGATAGTTTTGGGATACTCGAAAACAAATGATCTTATCGCTGGTAAGGTCTGCATCGTCCCAACCAAACTTTACACTGTTTACACTGAATTAAACCCTTTCCTGACTGTTATAGTCCGGTTACAGCGTCCAACCTGTATCTCTCTCGAATTAAAACAGCCTTTTATAACATGAGCTGCAAAATTAGTTCACACAAACAACTAGAAACCTGATCTCACAGCTACTGCATCTGTACAGCTCCCAGGGCACAGCTACATAACAGGCTGACTTCCACCCGGAAGTCCCGCCCACCGTCAAGAAGGAGAAGAATCCTATTGGTTGTTTCATTAAAGAGCTTCTGAGTGACATTTTCTATGTTATAAAACCTGTGAAAGTTTTTTTAACGGTTAAAACAACAACAACAACAATAATAATAATAATAATAACAATAATGATAATAATAATAATAATAATAATAATAATAATAATAATAAATACAGCTGAAAACAACATTGAAAAACATATTACATTATAATAATTATAATAATATCTTAGTTTTACATACCGCCTTTCAAAAGACCCCAGGACGCTTAAGGGATGGTTGGGCAGATGACTGAGTAGGATGGACAGATGGAAGGTAGACAGAGTTAGCGGAGGTTGTAAGCCTTGGTGAACAGGTGGTGCTTCAGGAGTGTTTTTGAAAGTGTCCAGAGATGGGGCATTGCAGATTGGACATTATAGCAGTTAGAAGTTAAAATACTATAATAGATACAAAATACAAGAATAATAAACAGTTGTATATAATAAACAGTAATTAAGAGGAAGTAATTACAATTGAAGCAAAATCCCACAATGATCTTATGATTATTAACAATCCGGATCTATCCGCTAGTTTTCATTTTACATTGCCTGTACCAGTGATATTATTTGCCCTAAAAATAGATTTTATTGTGTGTGTTTGTGAGAGTCAAACTGTGCATACACACATAAAAAAACATCTTTTTCATTTTGACTCTTTCAGGATGTTGTGAGTTAAAGCTCCAAGTGCAACATGATTTTTCTGCGAGGTCCCGACTTGAAAAGGTTGAGAGCCAATGAACTAAGGGGCAATTTGATGTGTTATCACTGGGCCTCACAACTGAGATTGTTCCAAGAAAAGCTATGTGTTTAGGCTGGGAAAGGTGTGTATTTAATTTGACCATATGTGTATACTGCTCTCCTGACATATTATGTTGTTTCAAAATAAAAACAAACAAACAAGGGGGAACAATGTTAAATTGCAGTTGAGCTCTTTTATAAACTGTTGCTGGTACATGAACAAATCCATGAGCTGAAATCCTCCAGCAGAGGTCGTTGTAGGCTCAGCATCACAGTCCGTGTGCCTTCTGAAGGAGTCCAGTAGGTGGAGTACATACATAATATCAGACCTCAGTTTTATGTTATATGCAAAGTTACCAGTCAAGTCTAAGAAAGCACTTTATATAGCATGAAATTATACCCTACACTCATGCGAGCAAATTAAGACGTGTCGCTGCTGTTGTACGAGCCGACAAAAGCAGAAACCCAGCGGCAGCGCCGAGATGACAGTAATTATGACATTACACCCTCGGTCTAAATACAAAGCCTGATCAGAGCTGCAGCTGAGCAACTGACTCTTGAAATAAGACATTCCTTTGCTTATTGATGGGAGTAAAGCTTTAACATGTAAGGTCAATAAGTCACTCCCTGTCCTTTTTATAACCTCAAAGAACAATGGAGTAGTCCAACATTACGAGTCTGGACGAGGACTACATTTAGAGCTTTGACCTTGGGGTTTACAGGGTGACATCTGAGAGCTGCTGTGGAGAACTGCTGAGTGTCTGTGAAGGTGGACAGCATGTGGACATGTGTTTACATACCATTAGGTCAAAGGTCGCTGTAGAAAGTTAAAACATTATGTAACTGCAACTGTCTCTGTCTGACCGCAATAACCACATTCAACAGTTTCTTTTCACATGCGCAGGAAAAAACTGTATTTCAGGGACAAAAACAGCTGACCTTCACTGTCCTTCTCTTTTATATACAAATGTTAAGGAATACTTTTTTAATACAACTCAAGACGTGTGGCATGTTTATAGATTAAAGCAGTTTTCGTCAGCTTTTGCATATCTGACCTTTGTCGATGCAGGCCCCCTATTCTCAAAAGTAGCTCTTCAGAGGTGACCTGGCTGTCTCTTTTGCTGGCTCACAACCAGGCCCGTCATGTGACTGCTCTGCACACTTCCCAATCTTTCTCCCAGTATGGTAACCTTCCCCTGCTAAAATTAGAGGGCCCTCTGCTGAGACATTTTGGAAAGTGGCTACTATCCTGCACCTCTCCAGCAGAGGATATGAGATCTCAATGAATTTCTCCATGTCTGTCAATTTTTAATTTGTACTCTTCACTTCTTCTCCGCAGTAGTGAAGAAGTACCTGGGCTTTTCTTACCTTTGTTTTGTACAACAACATACTGCTCTAATCTCTCAGTTTATGATCCAAATACACTGAATATTTGAGGATCTGCAAAATTGTGGCACATAAGTCTGTTTTGAAAATCTATAAATACTGCTAATTGTTCCTTTGCCTGACCTTTATACTGGATTTTTTTTAATAAAAAACGACTATTGTATGTACCCATGTCTGTGAGCTCTATGTATTCTTTATCCATATTTCCAAATATTTGACCAGTTTAACAGTGAAGTACGTTTTTGCAACATGTTTTTGCATCCCAATAAACTGCCTGTGTTGAATTATTAATATATTGACACACATATTTTTATTGTCTTTTGTTTTTGCTGTATTCTCTGCTGTATACTGCAGTGCATTTCCATAGTTTATTTTAATCTATCGACAGTAATCTTTGTGAATGATGAAGGAAAGCCACTTTTTATTTTGTCTTATCAACATAATACAGAAATAAGGAAATATAATTGAATTCTTCATCCCTTTTCCATTTTTTCAATAACTCCTAAAGTTTCATTCAACTCTCAAATTAAATTCAGTATTAGATCCTTTCCCACTTTCCAGCTCTTCATACTTCATCAGTTGCTTCTCCATCCAAATCAAAGCCAGTTATTCAGTTTAGCACCAGAGTTTTCAACAAACCAAAAATATTTTGCATTTTTCATACATTATTGATGCTGATATTCAATTTCGCGTCACCTTTCAACATCCAGTATTCACACTGCAATTTCTTTTCAGAAATGACCTGCTCTCATATCACATAATGGTTTGATTCATTCATTCAACAACTGGCTTCAACAATCAGTAAATTGTCTCAAGGCAAATAATCAAAGAACTGGTTTATATCAGAAAAATACTAAATTATGTTTTTGTCCTTACAGGATCATTTCTCCTACTAACTAACTTTCTAACTAACTTTCCACCAGTGAAGTTTACACTTACACGTTGTAATTACTGTACTTATATGTCTGCATTATATCGAGTATCTATGTTGGAAGCACAAACAGTCAAGTACACAATGTACGTATTGTGGGCAATATAAATGTATTTATTAATTTACTTTTGGATTTATTTTTTAAAAGGGAATTAAATATTCCTGCAAACTCACAATTAAGTTCAACAGACATTAAACAAAACACACGGTAAATGAGTTGGCAAGCTTTTAAAGGGGCTTTTCAGGGTGGGTGAGCACCAAGGAGTACCTCCAGTCTGTGAAAACAGTTAAACAATGTCAAAATAACCTTGATGATGTCACCGGGGTTTAAATTGCATTATTGGAAATGTAGGATCCTATATTTTGGAGGGCTTGATTACTGAGAATAAAGGTCTTTTAAATGTCTCTCGTGAGTACTTTATGAAAATGAAGTGCCTCTTTTAAGCAACATTATGTTAGAATTGGTTTTGTGGTTTGGCACCCCTACAGTTTCAGATTGCAATTCACTTGTACCATTGTAGACACACGTTTTATGACAACATTACTTGCAATCAAAAGCAAATGAATTGGCAACTTTGCCAACAAGCTTGCCAAATATAACAAAACAAGACATAACAAGGCAGCTATTATTAGAAAGTCTGATGGCAGGAAGGCTAGGACAAAATCTGTCTTGCAGCCTTTTATTTTGCAAAGATCTCCATGACAAAAAAGCCAGTCTGAGATTAACACCACCCTCCTCTCTTGCCTCTTGCTCGGACACTTTCGTTTTTTCTTGTCTCATTTTCCACCATCAACGTCTTCAGACTCTTTGCCTCTGTCTTGATGTCAACAAGGGCTGCTGAGCCCAGTTTAGTCCCCCGTATCAAAGCTGGGGCAAGTGGGCGATGGAAAACCTGCTCGCCCAAAACTTTCACGCATGAAAAGCTCCTGTGCTCGCAGTGTAAACACCATCAATAAAGAGCTGAAGTAACACCCTTTCTGGTTTCCCTCATTTTTATTTCAGAAAAACATTGTTCAGTAGTAATAGTAGCAGCTAAAGTTAGCAGTTACTTTAGCAACAAGTGACTCCAGGTGTCTGTCCATCAGGAAATGTCTGTAAATCAGTTTAGGAGTTGAAGCAGAGCAGCTGGAAAACATCAGAGAGAAAAACACTTTGTCCTTAAAATAGGATAAACTTTCACCGACATAAGGCGAGTTGGTGCCATTGAACAGACATTAGGGCAACAACAGAGGCATTGTTTAGTCTACCAACAAAATGATTTTGAAGTTATTTTAGGTAAAATAGTTACATAATGGGTACTCAATGCACACCTAGTCAGGGTCGTAGCTACCATTGAGGACACTGAGGTCATGTCCTCGGTATTTTTTCTGGGTTTTTGATATCTTAATACATATTTTTGGTGACACTTTATAATCATTAAAATAAACAATTATATATGATCATAAAAAATGTGTTAATAGTTATTTCACTGTTTACAAGCAATGAAGGCTTTATAAACTATTTATGAGCAGTTGTTTATTGGAAAGTTGCAGCTGATGGTCATTATACTTTGTAAACTGTTTTTAAATACTGTGTAGTTAATTTATGAACATTATTTTGATGCCATTAGAGTGAGAAACTGATGTTTTTAACTTTTAAATGTTAAATGAATAAATGTTTTATGAACCATTTCATTGTTTCTGAACAGTGAAATGACTTTACTGAATCTAAAAAACTATACATTTACCAGTTATTAATGATGGTTATTATAAAGTGTTACCCATGTTCTTTTCAGCAAAGAAATTAGTTTAAATAAGTTTAATACACAAAATTGGTTATATTTGTTACTTATACCACTTTTCCACTGGTCAAAAATCCCACTTAAACCCGCTAAGATCCAGCTTTCTTGTGCAATGGGAATGTGTAAACTCTGCATTTACACCGGGTCAATTGACCCTGCAGTAGAACCGGGTTTATAATTTTGTTGGAAAAGCGGTATTATCTTTCTTCTTTTGTCTGAATTTGAGTCATCTATTGACATTATTTCCTAAGTGATTATCGGTCCTGTCAACATGCAGAGAAACGCACATGTATACCATAGTCTTCAATGTTTTCTGTATGGATGGTTGGAGTTGGGGGGCAGGGCCTCCTAAAATCCTGGCTACGGCCCTGCACCTAGTGAAAGTACTGAGGCTCAAGATGTCAGTTACTGTGTACTGTGTACTCTGAGGGAAGTAAACACAGCAGTAATGGCAGCGAGTGACCTTATCTTGGGATGACCCTGGCAGGAGTAGCTCAGGGCTGACCCTGTCCAGGACTTCCTCGGTATTTGGCGTCTGATCTTCGGATCAATCTGCTGCCGTTTAACCGCTACATCGTGTCGGTCCCTCCTCTGGGTCCGTGTGCCTCTGACGTAGCGCACAGCGTCTCCCGCCGGGGAGGGGAAGAAGGGCGGTGCTGTCGACAGCCGCGCACTATATTGCCCAGAGCCTAGGAGCGCTTTTCCCCCTCTTTGCTCCGAGTTTCGTCGAGTCTGAACCGCAAAGTGATCCGGGCCGGGAAACATGGCTGGATATTTGAAAGTCCTCAGCTCTCTTTCGAGGTCCGCCGCCGCTTTCTCCAGAAACCCCGCGGTGCTTGCGCCGGCTGCAAATATCCAGAGTGTGCCTCAGAGAAACTGTGAGTGGAGACAGATTACCGGTGTCATCCTCAGCATCATTGTGTGCAACTGTTGGCTTTAAGGCGACGGGTTTAACGTCGCTCCGGGTGCATTTTGATATTATGAGCCGAGCCAGAGAGCGACAAAACAAGCCAGCTCGAAGAAGCCGGTGGCGCCGCGCTAGCCGCAGCTATGCTAGCCAAGTTGCATCCGCTGCTAGCCAGCTGGGATGCTATTAATAGTTTTTAATGGTTTCAGGGGGGCAACGATGCTCCAAGCGCCTCCGACTGCTTTTAATGGTTGTTTTAATGCCTGGTCGAGCGCAGGTCGTCGAGTTAAAGATGAGGAGGCTGTAAACATCGAGAGATTAAGGGGCCGAGCAGCCGAGGGGACAGCTGTCTTTGTTTCCCCCCCACCATCTAAAGTTTGAGGAACAGTTGATGGAAATACGAAGATACGTGTTGACATGAATGAATGAGACGTTAGCTTGAAATTGTCTGCAGGTAACACAGATTACGACTGGGCGAGTTTACACTTAGTTGCCCCTCGAAAGACGCGACAAACGAAGGAGAAACGATGCGCCGCTAAAACTGAAAGCAGATGAATCAAAAATGAATCTTCCGTTGTTTTGGCTTTGTGTGCGGAAATGTCATCGCTCACAACCGGAGCTGAACATGAACGATTTCAGGCGAAGTCAGGTGAAATAAACTGTCCAAAATGCAAACGGGTGAGCGCCTCTTTCAGTCTTCAAGTCATTGGTAGCGACGCTGACTTGGGAAAAGTTTTCCCGAGGTCACCGCAGACGAGACTCCGTTATAGAGAGCAATGGCTGCCGCTGCCATTTGCTGCTCGCTTTGTCCTACATAATGTTTTTCCATCTGTGCTTTGCATCCAAACCTGCACATCTATTTTAACCACATCTGACTCATTGTGGCTGGTGGTATTTTGATATTGGCTCCGAGCGTCCTACAAATTAGTTTTTCATTTAAACTAGTGCCAGGGGAGCAACCCCAATCTTTTTCTTTTTATTGTCTGTGAATGGGAGCAGGGATCCAGATTCATCACGTGAGCTCTGCAGACATCCAACATTTCATACAGCAGGAATTTGAAACTATCCTCTCCAGCACTGCCATGTGGTGTTTAAACAGCAGTTGGGTCAGCTGAAGGGCACTTTGATTGAATCAACATGTCATTTGAGCTCTGTAGTGTACCCAACTGTCAGTGGTGAATGATAGTAGTTGAGGTTGCAGCACCAGGAGTACATAAAACAACTTGTGCTGTTTTTAAAAGTTTGCGGCAACTACCTTTTTAAACCCAAGTGGAAAGGTCCTACAGATCCTGCAGTATGTGTAACAATCGTTAAAACCCATTGATTGGTGTTTTATTCTGAAATGGTCATGGATAGGAAAAGCAGCATGCAAATCTTTGTGACCTAACTATGACCGAGATTGAGAACACTTTTTTTTTTTGGATCGGTCACAAGTTGCAGTTGTTTCCCTGCAATTACATGCACCCTTAACATTTCACAGCTCTCATAAATTTGGCTAGTGTGTCGTTTTTTTTTTTTAAATCTTGGCTGTGGATTTTACAAAGAGAGGTTACTTTATTTTGTATACTTTAACGCCTTGTAGTTGCTGTAGCTTCCTTTTTTCCCCAACTGTGGTTTAACAGTTCATTAACTGACCTTCTCAGAAACGTCTTCAGTGTTGCATACGGACTGGTTTGTCATTTTCTTTACATGGTGATCGCCTTTGTCTCGGTGTAGGATTAAAACTGAAGGGCTCTAAGGCTTGCCCGTCTTTGTTGAAAGTTAACCAGAGGACACACACAAAGGTTATTGGGGTCGTCTCGTCAAGGCACACATTGTTTGAGGCGGTCTTTGACTGCTTGCCACTAATGTATATTGCACAAGTTATTTTGAGCACATATTAATAGTAAAGACCTCAGCATCCAGCCCCAGAGTTCAGCTCTAAAATTAGTTGTAAGTACCTGCTGCTACAGACGGGGTATTTAAACGGCTAATACTGAAAGTTGGCACTGAAAGTTTGGTCATAATGTTAGTGTTGTTTACTTGTTCTTTCATCAGATATTTCTTGATTTTAAATCATGGTTTGTTAGTTTTATACAGATTATGTTATAGCTGTTTGAGCTGAGACAAAATTCAATAATGAGGCCTCTAAGAAGTATAATTTACCTGAATATATTTCAGTATAAAGTATTTTGATGTTGGTGTTGACGCTAAAGCATTGGTACCAAACCATTTTGAAAGGTACCCACTCCTTTTCAGTGTTTGACTTGTTTTCCATTTGCTCTTGTGTTTATCGTGTTTTAATTGGAGACTGCTCCTATCAACATACCCGTGCTAAGCTAAGGATCAAATCAGGATTTCCTGTGCAATTTTTTTTAATTCCACCATTTTATACTTGGCTGCATCTTCCTCCTGCTGACTATCTTCGTCTTAAGCTACCAGTGGGGAAAATAAAATCTCGCAGACCTCTCTCCGGTGCGTGTGCGAATGATGTGGCAGGCAGGCAGGCCCACATGACTTTGCTTCAGCTCGCCCTTCAACATCCAGTTTGTTGATACATTCAGAAGTTACGTAACCTACTCAGCTCCCTCCTGCGCTCCCCTCCCCCTGCACTGTGATAGTGGAGAGCTGTTTTAGCAGATTTAGGTTAGACCAGACAGAAATGATGCCAAGCAGTAGCTGTTAATGACTCGTCCATGATGTACTGTGGCTGAGACTGTACTGTTCCACTTTCAGATAGAGAATGATTGTTAGTCTGTTTATTTAAATGAACAAAAATTGGGTTCACCTTCTCTGCTTATGTGGCGCTTCATTTTTCCTGATCTTATTACATAATACTTAATGTATCAACGGCCAACTTATGTCATGAACATCATGCACAGTATGAGTGATAGGGGTTTGGAAAAGCCTGCTATTTGATGGACTGTTTTCTATCTATCTGGGACACTTTGACAAATAGGGCAGCAACTACAGTAATGATTATCTTCATTATTGATTAATCTGCCAGTTACTTTCACATTTTATCATTTGGTTTACACATGGTTAGAAAATGGCAAGCAATCAACAATCAAAATATTAAGTATACTGTACGATTTCACAAAGAAAAGAAGCACATCTTAACAATGTACAAACATTTGGCTTTTTTCCCCTTAAACTTACACAATTCATTGATAAATTAATCAACTATTTTTTTAGGTAGCTTTAAAGACTGTTTATCAATACAAGTTATTGATGACATGAAACTGGGGACAGTGGTTCTGTCCATTTCCTCTCGTGGAGCAACTTCAGCCATCTCTGTTGATAAATTTAAAACAAAATGATTGTCATACTTTTCTTTTACACATGATCTACTCGACAAAAGTGACATTCAATAAACAAAACTCAAGTGGTCGCTGCCACTCACATCCCATAAGACAATACTCAAAAACACAGATATTGTTTATCCACAGTTACCAAAGCTGGTGATGAAACCTGTTGAGCATTAGGTTTTTCCAAAATCAATACAAAAGCTCAACAAACCAGTAATACTGAGATTATACTTTTACTTTTGTCATTTAATTCTGTCTGTCTTTATGCTGCTAACTGGCTAACATAAAGGTCACAAGTGTCTTTGCTATGAGGTTATTTTCAGTGCGTCACGGTCACACCGTGTATCTGTACTCGGTGGGCTGCGTGTCATATTAAGAGCATGGGCTGTTTGGACAGGTGTTGCCAAGGCTTCATAATCCAAACTAGTTTCCAATAACCTATGTTGATGTTTTTAATATTGAATGAAATTAATTTAATATATGTACGTATAAAGAAATGTTGGTTGTGCAATGATTCCACCAGACAACTTATGTTTACTTGCATTATTCTAGGAAGGCTTGTAACAGTAGGGGAGAATTAACTTGGCTGGGAAATCGTCACTCGATCCTCTGCCCCTCCCCCTATACTTGGCTATTCAGTGAAATGGTCCTGCTGGCAGGACTCTCACACACTGAGCAGAATGAGAGCAGATATGATTAAGGATACTAATCTCCAGTGATCCAACTGGAAAGCAAAGAAGACACCACTCTCACAGGAGTCATTGTTGGCTTGAAAATAAGGCACACTTAAAGTTATTAAAGTTTAGGTGTGTTTTAAAAACTCTAAAAACATTCTGGATCATAGTCGTTTATTTCCTGTAATTAATATCATTATTTGTAGAGTGACACTGTTGACTGTTTACTAAGAGTAAAACCTGATCGGCCCAATGTGAGTTATAATTGGCGTTGCTTATAGGTATCCTGTGGAGTTTTTGGCAACTAGCAGTGGGATGTAAGCAGGTCCTGTCCCTTTCTTGACATCAGATTTTTGGCTATTCCCTTAATCAGCTGTCTACAGTGGTAATGCATTGGAAGCATAGCAAATGCCAAAAAATGTGAAGAGCAAGTCTGCTTAAAAAGATACTATAGTAAAAAAAATAAACTCAAGTTTGTTAGCCATGAATATTGCATTTTTAGTAAGAACACTGAAGTAAAACTGAAATTTGTTTGTTTCAAAGAAAAAGGTAATGGAAAGAACTTTTCAATTCACTGATTTATAGTAAAGTTTCTTAAAAGTTAAATAAGACAAATGTTAAACGTTACCAGATCCCAAATTGATAAGCATTCACAAAACCTAGATCTGAACTTCAGGTGCAAGGCAGGCAAATCCTCTTAGTTGAAGAGCTGCAGCCAGCAAATGTTTGGTATTCATCATCAATTATTGTAAAAAACGACGACCTTCTGTTATATATTTGGTTGAGTTGTCTACCTGCATTATCCCAAATGTTTCCAACAATTAAAGCAAAGAAATCCACAATTTTACTCATGGTAACTGTGCTTCTCATTTGGTCACCTGTCTCTGAACTTGTAGGATAGTCAGTGAGGAAGCGAGTCAGCGAATGAGACTCAACCTAACCTGAATTTAAAAACTGAATCATTACCTCGTCTGTGAACATTTGTGTCTGAGTCACATGGCATAGATTTTTATCAGCGGAATCATTTGTGATTATTCGTCCCAAACAGCCGGATTACTGTACGTTAGTCATAACCTAGCAAGCCACGGCATGCAGAGGGTGTGTACCTGTCTGTTTGCATTAAGGGCCATCGCGAAACTCAGCACTCACTAGAGAGTCTGGTTCTCTCCTTTTTTTTTTGCTTTCCTGTCTGGGAAACATTATATTCATGAAGTAAAGAACATTTCCCATTCGCTGCTGCAGTCAGGTTGATAAACATGAGTGAATATAAATCCACTTTTTGATCCCAAAAGTTTAAAAGTAATCTCTGGGCTCTCCTTCCGTTGGTAATCGGCCCCAGATCAGAGCAGAATCTGATGAGACTCCGGGTGTTTATTCCTTCAGAAGGTGTGGCGCTGCACCTGACTCTCCTCCAGAGCTGGCCGAATCTGATCAGCTGAGCAGGCTCTCTGTACACTCTGCACAAGTCTTTTGTTTTGACAGCACTGTAGTGACAGAAGTGACAAATTTACATTAAATCTAATCATTAATATGGCAATTTTTGGCAAGATGTTCTCAGTTGACCTGAAACAATTAGCCGATTTTATCTGACCATTGAGACCGTGAACAACTCGAGCATACCAATGTGTTATTTAGTCAATATGGCTATGCCGATTGGACAAATTGCTCCTCTTTAGGCGACGTATTTCAGAATAATGCAACGAGAGTAGGAAGAGGATGAGAAGCTTGTGCCAAAAAATGTCAGAATGCAGTGTTGTGTTTTAAATGGTGTAAATTGAGGATTAATATGCTTTTTCAAGCCTGGCTAGTCTACAGGGCATTAAAATAGTTGAGACGTGTAACAATTTTGATTGGGGATCGTGATTGTGATTAAATGGATCCCAATATTTTTTGGCCAGAGTGCACAACCCTAGTTCCCTAGTTTGAACTGTTGGTTTGAAGAGATTTGAAATTGTGTGGAACATTTTTTTTGACTGCTTCGTAGCCTGAATGATTTATGGAGTAAATGAGAGGATAAAAGGCAGATTAATCGATGATAGGAATGATTGTTGGATGCAGCCACAGATGTTAGCTGGCAAATATAAAGGAAACAGGAAACGGAGTCTCTGCAAATAGCCTGGATCGGGATCTTTCTCTTATTTCCCCAATCACTGTAGTTTCCTGTGTTTGATAGTTGTCCAGCAGTCATTGACCAATAAATAAGATCCCGTTTTGTTGTGAATGAAAATCTGTCCCTGCTTGAACCCCCTCTGCATGTGTGATTTGACAGATGCCGACAAACGCATCAAAGTGGCCCAGCCGGTGGTGGAGATGGACGGAGATGAGATGACCAGGATCATCTGGGAGTTCATCAAAGAGAAGGTGACAAAGTGGTGTCCAGGGGTGGAGGGGTAAAACCGCACAGACGCTGAGAGCGTTGTGAGTCTCAGAGGAGGACATGCATACGCTGTCTGACTCGCCTATTTTTATATCGCAGACCAGCACGTGGATGTGAGGGGAGGGTCATGTGGAAGATTATGTGATGCTGTGGGGGAGGGGCTTTGTGATGTTTCATTCAGTCACTGGCAGATGGCACATTGGCTCAGGGAGAAACGTGGAGATGCATGAGATTAAACATCCCTGAATGTTTCCTGACAACTGATGAGTTTGTTGTTTCAAAAGAAAAAATAGCATAATTATGCAAATCCCTTTTTGTAGTGCATTATTAAAGATGTAATAGAGATTTGTTAAGCTGATTTCTGAGGGTCTTTATTTTTTATATTGATCAACTTGAGGCCGCTACTTCAGTGTAATGTCTTGTGTTATTAATTAGTTTCAGTCTTAATATGTGTCTTGTGTGTTTTTTTGTTGCGTCCTTTAGCTCATCCTGAACAATGTTGACGTTGAGCTGAAGTATTATGACCTGGGTCTGCCGTACCGTGACCAGACTGATGACCAGGTCACCATCGACTCCGCCATTGCCACCAAGAAGTATCACGTTGCGGTTAAGTGTGCCACCATCACACCCGACGAAGCCAGAGTGGAAGGTAGGGAAACGAGTCTTGTACATTTACATGCATACACATCATTGAGGAGTTAAGATATAATATTACCTGCCCTTTGTAAAGCGGAGTGCGATATAAATAAACTCCAGACAGAACTCAAATTAAATGATTTATGAACGCATGGATGTTTTATGCAAACGCCCTTTCCTCTTCTCCTGGCAAGCGTGCTGCATTTTAATCAGCAGTGTTATAATGTAGGGTGATCAGAAAAGTTTGATTGGTCTGCGGTATTTTTCTGTCTCGGTATAATTTCAGAGTTCAGCCTGAAGAAGATGTGGAAGAGCCCCAACGGAACCATCAGGAACATCCTGGGCGGCACCGTCTTCCGTGAGCCAATCATCTGCAAGAACATTCCCAGGCTTGTTCCAGGTTGGACGCAGCCCATCACCATCGGCAGACACGCCTTTGGCGATCAGGTGAGTCTCATCTATAAATGCAGTAATTGAGTTTACAGTAACTTCATCTGTTTTGCCCGAAGAAACAACAAACTTCATTACTGATATCAGATTTCTTAGAGTTAATGAGCCTTGCTGTGTTTCTTGTACAGTACAGAGCTACAGACTTTGTTGTGGACCAGCCCGGAAAATTCAAGATTATCTTCTCACCTACTGATGGCAGTGCAGGCAAGGAATGGGAGGTGTACGACTTTCCTGCTGGCGGCTGTGGAATGGGCATGTACAACACCGATGAGGTGAGTGTATATTTTAAAATGACTTTTTAAAGGTTAAGGCAATAAACGTAGAGCTCTGTGCTATACAAAAGTATTGAGGGATGATTGTGTCCTCAAAGGCACTCTCTGTATAAAACCATGAGAGTGAGATGCTTGTTGTCTGTATGCAGTGAAATTGTTGTAGGTGTAAGCTTCAGAAAGTGTGTGGGATGTTTTCCTTTAGTATTTATAGCTTAAAACATAGTCATCACTGAGAGGAGTACAAGATAATCAAACGTTTATAATTCTTGGCAGTATGTTTCGAAATTTTCATGCATGTTTCAAAATGACAAGTTGCGTACTTAGATTATCTGAAACCTTAGCAACTACGTTCAAACCCAGAGAAATCTGTAATTTTGTGCAGGGTAACGGTGCCTTTTAATTTGGTCGCCTGTTGCTATATACTGACTTACTGAGGAAGGAAGTCAGCAAGCGTAACTTGTAACCAGTAACGTGACTCAAGGGTTTGTTCAACTATTGACTGAATCACATAGTTAGATTTTCATCTGCAGTGGTTGTTGTTGTTTAACACTGAAGACAACAACTTCCTTGATGCCACAGTACTTTTTTTAATGTTTTAATTGAAACACCCCGAGCAGCAGAAAACACATACAGTGCATTTAAACTCATCAAACTTTTGTATTTATGCAGTCATCTTTAATCTTACTGTGGGATTACAAACCATAAACTTTGTATTTTATAACTTTATTCACACCTAAAGATAACCTGATGGTGCTCTTATGTTCTGCCAAAGGCCCTTTGTAAAACTGCCTCAACAGTCATTACAGTACGCTCTTCTTGTCAACCTGCTCTGCTACTGTTTTGTTTGCCTTCATCAGCACGGTCTGTTTGATTTAACAACATCAGAGGTCACAGTAGATGACTTTCAACTCGTCAAGGGGAAGGTTGTTAACCTCTGTACTACTGATAAAATGCTACAGCAGTCATGAACTGTTTGTGTTTCTCCTCCCAACAGTCTATCACAGGCTTTGCACACAGCTGCTTCCAGTATGCTATCGGCAAGAAGTGGCCCCTGTACATGAGCACAAAGAACACCATTCTTAAAGCCTATGATGGCAGATTCAAAGACATCTTCGAGGAGATCTTCCAGAAGTGAGTCTGTCTTTGTGTTTTGATTTTCAGTTTTTTATTCATGGATACACGCAGATTTGAATCATCTTTTTTACTCTGTCATTGGTAAAATGGGGGGGGAAAGGAAGAAATTCTCAACTATGTTCAAAAGAATCTCAAATTAAAGCAATATTACATAAGAAGTAAGCTTTTTTTCACCGAAATATTGTAGAAAAAGGTAAAAATACAAAAAAATAATCAAAAGTGCTTTAGTTTTGTTATGTTTGTGCTTCCTTCAGGCACTACAAGCCTGAGTTTGACAAACTGAAGATCTGGTATGAGCACAGGCTTATTGACGATATGGTCGCACAAGTGCTGAAGTCTTCTGGAGCCTTTGTGTGGGCTTGCAAGAACTACGACGGAGATGTTCAGTCTGATATCCTCGCACAGGGTGAGATATTTGGAGAGCAACATGACTACCACTTCCTGGGAAATTATGTAACGAAATACTTAAAGCTATAAGCATTTGGGCTGCATGCTGGTTTTGTGCAGATGTGGGTTGCTTTAAGAAGAATTGTGCATTATGTTTCCTCTTTTAGGTTTTGGCTCTCTGGGATTGATGACATCAGTTCTCGTGTGTCCTGACGGCAAGACTATTGAGGCTGAGGCCGCCCACGGCACTGTGACCAGGCACTATCGCGAGCACCAGAAGGTTAGTAACCGTCTTTATCCATCTTAGGGAAACATTTCAACCGGGCAATGAAACAGAAAATGAATAAAGGCCAAATTTATGGCCTTGCAAACAGACTGTGTTATCTGTGGAGTTATACTGCCATCATGTGGTGAGAATGGGAAGTCCTCCTCAGATGCTCAAAAGTAGTAAATAAGATTTACATTCATAATAAATAAAAACAACCCTTTTATATTACTGTGTAATAGTTAAAAACACTTACATATTTCTCAACTCTGCTCTCAGGGAAGGCCGACCAGCACCAACCCCATCGCCAGCATTTTCGCCTGGACCAGAGGCCTGGAGCATCGTGGCAAACTTGATGGCAACCCCGACCTCATTAGGTAAGAGATGTGTTAAATTTGTCGGAAGTCTTCTGGCCCTGCGATGAAACATGCCAGCTCTAAATGTCTTTTGTTGATCTGCAGGTTCTCCCAGATTCTGGAGAGGGTGTGTGTCGAGACTGTTGAGAGCGGCGTTATGACCAAGGACCTCGCAGGCTGCATCCACGGCCTGCCCAAGTAAGTTCATCTCTTGCTTAATACTTTTTTTACAAAATAGCGGTGATGTCTCTGTCTATGGACATGGTGGTAAACATTAGATAAACCTAGCTTTTGCTCTTAGTTGTAGATTGGTCTCCAGGCAGGGATCTTTGTCCACTTGATGACAGCACACGCTTTACATATTCACTTTGAAATAAACAATTGCTTAATAAATGCTGTATAAAGTATTTTTCTTGTTTGTTAACAGTGAAATAAATATTAACTTACATTTAATTGACTTTAAATTTACCATTTATTTAACATGGGTATTATGAAGTTTTAGCCGGTAACATAAACATGCGTTTCCTTGGAGGCTTTCAAAGGTATAAGGAAGGTTTCAGCCCAGTGAACACTAAAAATAAAGAGTGAAAAGCTCTTATCTGTGCGACATCGCACCTAAAATATGTAGAAAAACAGACATCAGTGTGTCTGTTATGTTTACAAGTCTCCTTATTGCAAAAGACATCCATGTCATTTTAAAGTATAATTATAATAAAAAATGTTTTGGATCAAAAGGATCAGGAGCTCATTGAAGACGCATCATACGGTTAATGTAATCCTGGAGTGCAGCCAAGACCAGATAAACAATTAGTCTGCAACTATCTTATTTATGAATTAATTATTCAAATGTTGTTTTTTTAAGCAAAATGACAAACATACGACAGTTTCAGCATCTCAATTGTGAGGATTTGCTGCTCTTCTCTGTTCTATAGCTATGAGCTGTGACAAAGTCTGACAGCCATTTTTCACAATTTTAGCAACCAAACAATTTGTGAAAAATAATCTACAGATTAATCAATCACACACAAACTCATTAGTTGCAGCCCATATTTGAAGTATGTATCCATTTAGTCCACGGCACATCTTAGTGTTTTGGGACATTAAGCCTGTAATGGCACCCGAGAACGAATGTTTGGTGCTTTCACTCGCAGAATTCCTTCGTTTAACTATGAATGAAAATATTCCCTTTGATTAAACACCACCATCAGTCTGAAACAATGACATAAAACAGGGTGGTATTTACCCCGACTCCGACCTGCGAGCTTGTAATACAGGTTGGTAATCCGAAACTTGTCCCGAGCGTGACCTCGTCTTGTTTTTAGCTGACAGGAGTTTAAGCAACAATGATCTTTAAGCCTATATGGTGTAAGGTTCGAAGAGCCTCGATGTAACGTTTTTGTTCCATTTTGTTTGTCAGCAGGATATCTTTAGAACGTATAAACAGATTGCACTGAAGTTTGGTCGAAAGTTAGGCTGTGGTCCAAGAAGAAAATGGATTGATCTTGGATCAAAATCAAAATGTAGTTTCAGGAGACTTTTTTAAATGGATCTTGAACATCGTTAAATATTAATCAAGGGTCATTCTTTGCTCATTTCTGATGAACAAATTTACATGAATGATGAAGACCAATCGCACGTATTGATCCAGGTACAACTGAAACATTTACTTTTTATCAAACCCTCGCATAAGGGTTGTGTCGTCCTGGTTTGTTCACCAGCTTCTTTCTGCACATGACTGGCATATGCACAACATTAGCTTTTAGCATAATTTTCTCTTCTGCGAGCATTAACAAGCATTGATTTTCCTTTTTAAAGCATTTTTTTTTTTTTTTAAATCCATTAAGCAGGGCAGGAAGGCAGCCATTTTTTAAATGATACAACTGTCGTGCTGTGTTTTAAAGAGGCATATATCATGATTCTTGCTCAGTTATAATTATGATGGTGTTATTAACCAACAACCTCATTTAATGCAAAACCCTAATTATAACGCAATGAAGCTTTCTGGTTGTACTGCTACAGTTTTGTTTCCTAAAGTACGCTATTGAATTTTCTGATCTCGTCTCATCTCGTCTCCTCAGTTGCAAGCTGAACGAGCACTATGTCAATACTACGGACTTCCTCGACGCCATCAAGACAAATCTGGATAAAGCCCTCGGCAAGTGAAGGACTTGAAAAGAATATAGTTAGCCTGGAGAAGGCGAGTCTGATCATCTGTTTTTGTACCTCATTTTTAACTTAAAAAGGTCAATAAATCCACTCTCACCTGAAGTAAAACAACGTACTGTCTGTAGCATTATGTAGTATTCTATAAGGTTGTTATTAAATGGTCGACAGCTGTCCTTACACCCGATGCCTCCCTAACTGTCTGTCCCATTCTTCGCAAGGTTTTATTTTTGTAATGTGAAGTACTGTATTCAATACTGTGTAATGCCTTGGGCAGGACTGAAGCCTATGTCAAACATATTTGCCAATAAATCACTTGTTTGACCCACTACCTGTAGTTTCTGTTGTTTTAAAACACACAAACCTTTTTAAAGGTAAATAAATTTATTATTTTACAGTATTGTCTGGTACACAACATTGTACATACATCTCTATCCACATTATCTCCACACTAAAGTCTAATACAGAAAGCCATTTAAGCTGAACATCTTCCCCTTCGTATCATCACTAAAACAGTGATGGAATGAACACAGAAGCTGAAAAACTCACAAAATTGAGCATTTTTTTTATTTTAAATGCACTATATCAACATTGCAAATGGATACCTTGTTTGCAGGTTACGAGTTTGAAAAGCTAAGCACTGGGAAACTGAATATATTGAGCATTTCCCAAATCATTTTCCACAAGGTCCACGGCCCTGTCACATGTTGGGAGGTTGTCGTTCATCACTTGAGACCAGTGTACAGCATGATGGATGGCATGCTCTCGCAGACACACTGGGGCACTTAATATTTCTGTCCGAGTTTTTTGGGACAATTCTTGTTGAGATTCATCCATTTTAAAAAAACAACAACATAAAAAAAAAACTGCAAAATGAATGCAGGGTTTGCATTGCTATTGAAAAATGCTGCAGTCTTGTCTCTTGAAGGCCTGGATGGAAGGGGGAAATGGCGAGGTTTGTTAAAAGAGAAGCTGTACCACAGTCTGTTCTCCGTGGTAATCTTTTGAAGAGATCTACAGATGGGTGGGAGGGGAACCTGAATGTAATTTCATGAGGTCTGCGATTGGACCCCAAGAAATCCAATGTCCCTTTCCAGCAAGGAAAAGAGACTTACAGTGCCTGTCGCTGCAAAGGTTTGATCCAATTCTTTGGTAAAGGGGGTCCTACCATTGTTATGATTTTCTTTCATTAGCGTCTTAAAACATTCCACAGAAACAATTACATTCATAGACTAGAGATCAATACAGGGTGATGCGTGTTAATGCAGAAAACCTAAAAAGTAGACACAGTGGTCGTCAGTGCGACGCACTGATTACGGTACCAGCCAACATACAAGAGGACTGATGCATTCTGTACAATAATATACAATAAAACACGGAATTTAACTTATTTTGCAGACCTCAAATGTAATTCATCACAGTATAAATCAGAGTGAATCATTAACCTCTGCAACTTGATAAGCTTTGGCAAGTGAAATGAACAGTTAACACTTGTTCCCTTCTGTAACCCTTCACATTGGCGTGCCCCAGCAGACTGAGAGAGACCGGGATTGTCTGAATGAGTAAGTGCAGTATAACATCACCGTATGCTTTTATGCTTGTAGCTTAAAATGTGCTTTGTAAATCGGGCTCAGATGATGTTCCTGGAGTTAAGCAGCTGACAACATATTATACCTATTTATATAGATTTATTTTTTTCCCCCTAAATGTCAGTCCATTTTTCTCAAATATAATATATTTACTCAGTAGATGTGCTGTGATTTAGAGATGAAAAATATTTAATAAGGTAAAAAGTATACATTTTCCAAATTTTGTAGTATTACGAGTGATTCCAGTGCATATGAGTGTGCAGTTTGCCGGCTTTCTTCTCACCCTTGAAGAATGACCCGAGCACTATGCCTGTAACAGCAAAAAAACAAAACAAACGAGAAAAAAAAATCCCGTTTTCATTAGTTCACACTTATTTTTCAATTTGGGGTCATTTTAAAGATTCATGCGGTGCTGAAGCGCCCCGTGCCCTTCCCATAGGTGCTATAATACTCCATTTGAGAGAGTTTAGCAATGTCTGGCGTGTTGTTGTTATTAGCCCGGTTCTCTCGCTCGCTGAATTCAAAGCTCTCCTCCTCGTAGTCCTCCTGGCCTTCTGTGTCCGGGGGAGGCTCTGAAGAAGGAAACAAAGACACAAATATGATCACACTCTGTCCTCAATAACACACACACACACACACACAGAGCTCGTCCTAAAGACACATGGCCTCATTGAGGACAGCCAGTAGATTGCCTCTCCTCCCCTGCCTCAGTATCAGTCTCTACTGATAGAGACAGGCATGTCTAATCCAGGCACTGCTATATTTACTAAACACACACAGGGAGGGAGTGACAGAGAAACATCAAAACACTTGGCCACTAGATTACAGTACATGCTGAGTCAAAGTGCATTAGGGACAGACTGAGTGACAATAATGCGACATGAAGCCCACTGAGGAAATTTGCCACACATGATGCATCAACAAACTCAAAATGTCATCAAGCAGTTTCATCTATTTCAAAGCAGAGAGCGTAATTAAGGATAATGGATGGAGCTATTCACCATGTCCGTCTATTGAGGTGTCCATGATGCCGTGTTTGACCTTCATGTGCCGGCTGAGGTTGCCCTTCAGGTTGAACTTGCTGGTGCAGTAAGGGCACTTGAAGGGCTTGCTGCCGGCGTGGAGGTGCATGTGGCCGAGGAGGTTGTACATTCTGTTGAACGACTTTCCGCACACCTGACAGAGAAGAGCACAATAGTCAGAATCCATCACGGCAGGAACAAGTTTGTCTTGAAGTCAAACTTCCTTCACTCACCTTGCATTTGAAAGGCTTGACCGGCAGGTGGACAATCATGTGCGTTTTGAGCGTCTGCTTCTGGACGAAGGTCTTGAAGCAGACGTGGCACTGGAAGGGCCTCACGCTGGCGTGGATCAACATGTGTCTCTTCAGGTTGGCAGACAAGGTGAACTCTCTGGAGCAGACGTCACACTTGAATTCTTTCATGCCCTGGGGAGACAAAAAGTGTTTGGGCCTTTTAATTAATTTGGCTAAATATATAGTTGAGAGGAAAATAAATAATGAGTCACAGGAAGAAAACACACAAGACGCTTATGTGTGTGAGCAACTGCTTTCTGGCGTTTGCTCCAACTCATGTAGACTGCATTAGCCCCCCCAAGTGTTGAGAGACGGGCTGGAAAAAGTCTTAACAATGGGAAGAATAAACTTTTTTTTTTCTGGCTTCAACATTTATTTAACTTTTATTTTAATATTTAACAAAAGCAAATGTCATGAAAAGAAATGCTTTTCCCCTATAGAATGGAACAGACTGTATAATGGAGAGGAAGACCAGAGTGATTCATCAGACACAAAGGGAAGTAGCTCGGCGAACGACACACAACACAAAACACATGCAAGTGGGGGGTTGAGCCACACAAAAAAAAACTCAAGGCCTTTGAAGACTGTGTTTACAAAGCAACTGGTTTTGGAGAAAAGGCTGTGTTGGAAGAGTGCAACATACTTTTTCTGTGAGGACTCAAAAAGAGGACTGAGCGAGTGAAGCTAGAACACTTCCCCTCCTCTCCAAGTGCGACATTTTTATATTTTAAATAAAGGTTTGGTCATTTTATGTGGTTGCATAAGGCCAGCCTCAACACATAAACTGGTAGACAAAGGCACATCATTGTGTTTCAGTACCTTAGGTGCAAGTGTGTGCGCAGCCAGTACCTTGTGAGTGAGGGCGTGCTGTCGGAGGTGGTGGATCTGGACAAACTCCATGCCGCACTCGGGGCAAACGTAGGGCCGCACGTTCTGGTGTTTCATCAGGTGGTTCTGCAGCTGGCTGCGGTAAGCGAAGGACTTGTGGCACTCTGTGCACTGATACGTGGTTGGGCCTTGGTGACTGGTCAGGTGGCGCTTCAGGTGTGCGTAAGTTGGGAACTCAAGACCACACTGGGTGCAGACGTGGCACTGACCGTTCTCGTGTTTGTTCTCGTGGGTCCTCAGCTCGCTAGGGTAGGCGAAGCCACGGCCGCAGAAGCGGCAGCTGTAGGGCTTGACGTCCGAATGCTGCAACATGTGCCTCTTCAGGTGGCTGGTCTGCGTGAAGGCCTTTTCACAAACGGTGCACTTGTGAGGTCTGGTTCCCTGGTGGGTGAGCAGATGAGTCTGGAGGTGGCTCGGCTGCTTGAAGAGCTTTCCACAGTGTAGACATTCATGGGGTTTAATTCCATTATGGCCTAGAATATGAGTGACGAGGTTGTATTTGGATGTGTACGACTTCTCACACATGCGGCACTTCCAGCGTTTCAGACCCTCTCCCACATCTACGCAGTACGACTCATCGATCTGTACGTTGATGTCCAGACGGTCGATCTGCATCCGCCTGGCGAGGCCCTCTGGGTCTGACCACAGCATGGCCTGGTTGTTCTCCTCGTACTCTCCTGGCAGCGCCATGTCAGCAGACTCATAGGCCACCTCATTGGACTCATAATAGCGGCTCTCCAGAGGACTGCCAGTCTCTCCACTGGTCTTGAGGTTTAGTGCCTCTTCCTCTTCTTCTTCCTCCACCACCAACTCCTCTTCCTTTCTCTCTCTTCCTCTTCCAGCGTTTTCTTCTTGTTCCTGTTCTGCTTGTCCGTCTTTTTGTGGCCTGGAAGTTTCTCTCACACATGACGGACAGTTTCCGCAGGCCTGCTCCTCTTTCAGAGAACCTTGTCGGGTGACTGGATCCTCTGACTTGCCAGGACTACGCCTGCTGTCCATGTGAATGCAGGAAGGAGGGGTATCAGACTCAAGCTGTTCACCTTTAACCTGAGCATGTGGACTTGATACTTTGTGTGGGTGACCCTGTAATTCTCCGTCACTCCTAGGCCTCTTGGTCCTCCCACGAGGCCCGGGCCGTCTTCTTTCGCTGCAGTGAGGCTGCGGCTCCGGCTCCCCTGCAGGCTCAGCCAGGTAGTCCCCGTTGGCCCCTATTAACTGGTCAGCGTACTCATACTCCATCGCCTCAGGTGGAGGAGGGGGGCACTCTCTGGGCTCCCCCGTGTAGAAGCCATTAGGAGCAATGGTGGCCCCGAAGATTTCATTCTGGGAGATGAGTCCAAGAACAGCCGCCTGAGCTAGAGATAGCACCACCACCGGCTCCGTCTGCGTGCCCACATCCACTTGGCCCTCAGTCATCTTGGGGAAGGTCCGCACCAAGCGGCTACTCTCCTCCTCCTTGGAAAAAAACACATAAAACATACAACACAAGTTTAAAAATGAGCTAGTAGAAATCAAAGGTCCCGTTGTGTTTTTGTTAAATATTCAGTTCTGTTGTTACAAACTGTTCCTTGCACAATGTTTCCTCAAATAAACTCATTGTACCCTGATGACATCAGTAACCTTCCTATTAATACAAACAAAAGGTTTTGTTGAAATTATCATATCATTTAATTTTTAAGATTCGTTGTTTCAGACTGACACCGTGAGCAATACATGTCGTCCTTTCCCAGAACTTGAGGTAAGTGTAAAGATAATGTTTTTAAGGCTTTACTCTGTTAAAGCCGCGTTCGGACTACGCCTTGTTTCTTCACTCTGATTCCACAGAACATTCGATTGAGGAGATAAGGCAGATCTGTGTTAGCACCCCGCTTCCTTCCTTGACAGGCTTTACAATAATAAAGAACACAACAAGGGATGCAGGTCCAGCCAGGAAGTTGACTTCCGTGGACTGTCCTCAGTACTTCCTGTGGGGTCCCGGGGCAGCCTGGCTGACCAAAGTCGGCTCATCACTGGAGCTATCTGTCCCATTCATGAGGAGCGAAGCGCCTCAGCTCTACACTCGCCGTAGCCGACTTCATAATGTCTGCCACACCGGGCTTCCTTAACAAGATGATGTATGCCGCCAGGCAGTCTCATATCCATAACAGACATTCGATTGAGCTTCCAGCTCATTCTGTATTCCAGACCGATGCATACGGCTCGCTGACATAATTGTATGGTTCAGAAGTGTTTCAGACCCACATGCACATGTTTACCTTGCCACCTGTAAAAGTGGAACAGATGAAATTGAGGTTTGACCAAAACTGGCTATCCGTGGTAAAGAGAAGCGAGTATTGTGAGCCACTGGTTTCAGATGATTTCTCAATATGAATCTGAGTGCTTGGAAATGTATAGAGAGACGCTCTGACCCTTACTTTCCTGCCAGACTACACACAAGTCTCCACTGTGTGCCATACACGCCGGTAAGAGCTGCTTCCTTTCCTTACACAATACTGAGAGAAAAGAAAAGAGTGGATGGAGGAAAGGGAAAAAAAAAAGAAAGAAGAGGAGATAGTGCAGGAATAAAGGTGTGTGTATGTGCATGTGTGTGTGAGAGTGTGTGTTGGTAGAGGGGAGTAGACCTGGATGCCCTGATAACCACGTCATTTATAATTACTGCTTTTAAAGTAGTCAGACAGAGACAGACTGTGTGTTTGTGAGAAAGAAAAGGAAAGAGACTGGGTGTGTGTTTGAAAGCATGTGTGTGTGTATGTGTGTGTGTGTGTGTTTGAGAGAAAAGAGAGGGAGGGAGGTATGGAGAGAAGGAGAAAGAGCTGTGGGCGGGGGAGGAGTGGAGGGAGGGAGGGAGGGAGACGGAGACAGAAATGAGATGGAGGGGCTGAAAGATAAAGAAAGAGGGGAGGAGAGGGAGGGGAGGGAAGGGGAACGAGAGATTGAGTGAGCATGTGAGAGGAGGGAAGAGAGAAAGGAAAAGGAGAGGGAGGGGGTGTGCGGAGGGGGGGGGGGGAGTGGAGAGACACAGAGAGACAGAGTGAGTGAGTGAGTGAGAGAGAAAGAGGGGAAGGAGGGAGGGAGGGAGAGGAGAGGAGGGGAGGAGGAGGGGGGGGGGAGCCGGAGAGAGAAGAAAAAGCACAGCAAAATGAAAGGCTGACAAAATGAAAGAGAAAAAGACAAATGACAAGGAGACAGAAGGTAGGGTAGTAATTGCAAGAGTCCGTACTTTCACATTTTAAAGTTGCATCTGAAAGACACCTAAGGACAAACAATTAAGGCAGCAGCGGAGACAGAAACACAACTCTTCTTTAAAAAAAAAAAAAAAGAAGATGTTCCCACTGCGGTATATGAATGTGAAAAAGTAATCTCCCTTCCCCTCACACACACTCACTCACTCAAACACACACACTCACACAGACAAGAGTGTAAATACCTCACTAACAAACTGCAAAACAACTAACCACAACACACCCACCCCACCCCCCTCCTTTGCCCGACCCCCCCCACCCCCGCCCCCCCTCTTCTTAAGCAGCAGCAACCTCTTCCTCCATCTGGAGCTCACAAACTCACCACATTGTTCCTGGAGTGATGTTTGAGGTGTTTCAGGGATCTCATCCTTCAGGAGAAATGAGTGGAGTAAAAAAATCCACCTCCTATTTATATCTGTGGGAGAGTGGGGCGGTCCCACGGCTCATCCTCCTCCTACTGTTGCTGTTATCAGAACTGACTGTGCCTGGCCCCCCCTCCCTCACTCCCTCCCCTCCACCAGCCCTCCACCCCACACACACACACACACACACACACACACACACACACACACACACAGACACACACACACAGCATCACCCCATTTCTTTCTCTTCCTCCCACCCTCTCCTTCCCATCTCACTTCTCTTTCTCTCCTCTTTTCTCTTACAAACACACTCACACACACACACTCACACACACACACACACACACACACATCTTATCTCCCTTTCTCACTACATACAATTCAGCATGACCCTTCAACACACATTTCTCTTTAAGGCTCACAGAGACACAAGCTCTATCTTCTCTTGATCACACTTTATACTTTGCATTTCCTTTTTTTTTTTCTTCTTCATGAGCGCGCGCTCAAACGCACAGACAATTATAACATCTAATCAGTAGTTCCTCTCGTACATATACGTGTGAATCCACGCACGCGAAAGCCTGTTTGTATATATATTTGTGTATATGTATGTATGTATGCAGGCACACACAGAGGCACGTACACACTTTTCACAACACGCACAAACACTCTGAGAGACTATGGGTGGAGGTGCGTCTGTCAGTAGCAAAAACAGTCAGACAGATAATGTCTGAGAAATGCTAAAATTTCAACTTTCCAGAGACCGTGGTAGTTTTCTGCTATTATTTCTAGATTCAAACTAATTAACTATTGAGACAGCCTGAAGTATACTGTCTGAGAAATTCAGAAGGAAAAAAAAAAAAAAAAAATGAGTGACAAAAGAAAAGAGAAGGAGAAAGAAAGGAGAGAAAAGCAGTTAGGAAAGAGAGGGAGGGAGGGAGACAGACGTGGGGGAGAAAGAATAAGGAAGAAAGAAGCATAGGGAGGGGGAGTGAAGCTGAGTGGAGGAAGAGGAGGAGGGAGGGAGGGAGGGGGGGTGAGAGAGAGACAGAAAGAAAAAGGGAGAGAGGAAAGAGAGCCGGGGTGGGGGAGGGAAGAAGAGAATGCAGCAAAAAGGAGGAAGAAGGGAAAGGAGGGGGAGGTGGGGGGGTGGAGGTTGGAGAGCTGAGGCATAAGAAAGGATGTGGCAAAAGAAAGAGAAAGAAAGAATAAAAGAGAGAGAAAAGAAAGAGGGGAGGGGGAGTGGTGGTAGTGGTGGTGGTGGTGGTGGTGGAGGGGGGTGGGGATGGGAAGAGAGATAGAGGGAGGTTTGAAAGAAAATGCAGTGAAAGAGAAGAGCATGGGGGGGTGGAGGGCTGGAGGAGGAAAGAAGGAGAGAGAAAAAGAGAGAAGAAAAAAAGGGGGATGGTGGAGTGTGAAAATAAAAAAGAAGAGTCCATCAGCAAGAGAAAAGAGAAAGGAGGAGGAGAAGGAGGAGGAGGAGGAGGAGGGTGGGTGGGGGGGGGGTGCAGAATGAAGGAGAGGAGGAGGAGGAGGAGGAGGTGGGGGGGAGTGGTGGTGGTGGTGGTGGTGGTGGTGGAGGGGGGTGAGAGCAAAGGGAATGGAGAGAGGAAAGGAGATAGAGAGACGGAGAGAGTGAAGAAAAGGAAAAACAGCAAGGGAAGACATTAACTATTGAACTTCCAGATTTCTTTCAGGCTGTGTTGAGAAACAGTGCGGCAGAGTACCTGCGGGCTAAGTACAGGTTGTGTGCTTAAGTAGTCGGCACTGAAGATGATCCTGATAATTAGACAGGTATTATACCAGAGCTTACCTTACCTTTTAACTAGTAAACACACGGGGGGGAAATGAGTGGAGAGGGAATAAGGAGGAAAAAAGAAAAAAAAGTGCATTTAAGAAAATGTATGTATAGGTGCAGGCGAGCGTGACAAACACTGTGTGGACACATGCCAATTGTGACTGTAGGGCTGAGGACTGTGCATAAACATTTCCTACTAAATAACAGGAAAGGGCAAACCTTGAAAACCTTGATCAATCATCAGCGGCTGGGAGTGCTGCGAGAATGAGAAAGATAGAGAGAAAGGGGAGCGGAGGGGGGGTGGGAGAGGAGGGAGGGAGAGATAGGGAATGAGAGTGAGCGCGAGGGAGGCAGGCAGGGAGGGAGGGAGGGAGGGAGACGGAGGGGGGATAGAGAAAGAGAAAGAGATTGAGTGAGGGTGTGAGTGAGGGGGAGAGATAGCAGGAAGTCGAGGGAGAGAATGGGAGAGAAAATAGAAGGAGAGCAAGGGAAGAAACAAAGAGATAAGAGGCTGAAAGACAAAGAAACCACATGGAAGAAACAACAAGGGACACGTACATAAAACAACACAGAACTAGCCTATGGGGAAAATGAAAAAGACACAGACAACAAAAGTTTGGGGAAGAAATACACTGGCTCCTTTCCAGGCCTGAATCTTCATAACAGCAAAAACCTGCTCGCTTGTCCATTTACTTTGGGTACATTTGCGCGTGCAGGGGGAAAAACTAATAGTGGAAAAAGACTACGGTGGATAATAAGCGTAAAATTTCATTCAGTGCGTAGATTATACAGGTTCCTATGTGCATATGAGACAGTGAGGGGAAAGAGAGTAAGGGAAGTAAGCCGTTGCCCTGCTCTCAAGTGTACTAACCCTCAACTGGGATTTCAAAATGTGTGTTTGTGCGTGTGCATTTGTCTGATGTCTGAGATCAGGGACACACACACACACACACACACGCACGCACACAGCACTGACACCAACACGCTTTCAGTTCCCCCCACAGCTCTGAAACAACACACTTCTGACACGGGTGTCCGTATGACTTACTGTATTTCTCTGCGACTTCTTGTCCATTTCCAAACCACCGGCCCTGGTTCTGTGCTGTTTATCTATAGGAGGACGGCCATGCGGCGCGGTGTCACATCCTCTCTGTGATATAGGTCAAAGTTATAACTTTTTTTTTTTTTTTTCCAGCAAGAGGAAGACAGCAAGTCAGAGAGATAGAGAGCGAGGGAGGAAAGGAAAGTAGAGGTGGAGGGGGGGACAGATTCAGATATCAGCTGTCTGTTTTACCCCTGAGAGAAGCTCAATGAATCATAAAGCTGCAGACGACTCATTGATGACAACTCCCTGATTTCTTTCTTTTCTCCTGATTAAAACAAATGACAACATACCGGAGGAACTCAGTTGTGTATTAGCTGTAGGTTAGTCTATATACCCCCCACTCCTCTTGCTTAGTGAGCTCACTTTGTTGGTGTTGTTTCTTCATCCAGCCCAGTGACAGCCTGCATACAGCCTGAGTTTGCTCTGCCTGTGTGTGTGTGAGACGCTGTGCTAGGTGATGGCTATAATTCAACATCCTCTCACTGTCAGGCAAACTGGAAGCTGTGTAGGTTTTGTGCGTATAGGGTCGTTACAGCTACAGTGTTCAGGTGAGGATTTTCTTCTGATCAGAAAGCGAAAAAAAAAGAGAAGAGAAGGAATCGGCTTGCTCCGTGTTTTGAACTTTGAGTTATTGGACTGATGTTGATGTTTAAGGCTGGCCGTTCCTCTCAGCTCTCAGACCCGTGTCTAAGGCAGCAAGCCCACACACCTTCTGTTATTTCCAGTGCTGGATCAGTCTCACCTCTGCACGGCATGCTGATATAATAGTAAGTCTAAAGCATGATTAGCTGCTGTAATTAAGCTTTCACAAAAAAAAAGAGGAAAAAAAAGCACAGCAGGATTTTTCATAAGCACGGAACAGACAATCACACAGCTTGAATCTAAGCAATGCAGATGGAATATAGCAAAACTGTATAAAAGCAGCCACACCCTGGTTGCACGCCTCCAGCTTCTTCCATTAAGGTCAGTAGGAACAGACTGGACACAAAGTGGAACAAAACAAACAAAGCTTCAGTCTTTAAACGTGCAACTTTAAATGTGAGGCATGCACGATTCGACTATAGGTGAATGAACTTCTCAAAATCTGCAGCATATTCTGCATTCGTGCCTCAATATTGGTGCTGTCCATGTTTGCTTGTTTTTTTCCCCCTGTATATTTAAACAAATCAAGCCTTAAATTAACTCAACAAATCATTCTCATGCAAACTGCAAAGACAGGATGCAGAGATGGCCAGAGCAGAAAAGAAAAAGCCTAAATAAAAGATTACTCTTCCCCATTTTGTAGTGGGGGCTACTAAATGGAAAGACAGAATATTAGCAATGAAATAGCTCTGCTTGGAGACAACATTGTAGAAAGGAGTGTGGGGAGAGCTTGAAAAAAAAAAAAAAAGACTGAATATAAAGGAGAAAAGACAGAGTTGAGGGAGGAGAGGAGAAGAGCATTCAGCAAGGAGGATATAAAAGGAACAGAGAGGGGGGCGAGGGAGTGAGACAGAGAGCTATGGAAGGAAAGAGAGAAAGAGAAGGGAGAGAGAGAGCATAAGAGAGCGAGAGAAAGAGGGGGGCATGGGAGAGCAAGAGAGAGAGGAGGAGAGAGAGATCAAGAGAAAGAGGGAGGGAGGGAGGGAGGGAGGGAGGGGTAGCGAGTGAGAGAAACAGAGACAGAGGACGAAAGAGAAAGACAGAGAGGAGAGAAAAACAGAGAGGGGGAAGGGAGAAAGAGGGATAGCCACAAGAGACTCAAAAACCACAGAATAAAAACCCTCTGTCTGTCTGTAACTCTATATAGATATACAAATATGAATCCTAATATATGGGCGCATTGCATTTATTCAGCGGGAAAGGGATAGTCAACAGTGCAGATTTCAACATGCACCTCAAGTTCATTCAATAAGTCAGCAAACACAATGTAGGACCACGGAGAACTCATATCTTCTTATCAGGAATGCAGTTTTTCATTGCAGTATAAGGTGGGAGAGAGGAATCTTTTTTTTTTTTTTTTTTTTTTCTTACCAAGGTACTTTATCCTATTTTAGTCGCTCTGAAGTCTCTTCCTGCTATGTGATTCATGGAAAAGTATGCTTATAAAATATACTGTAACCAGTCTCTCCATATTCTCCCCGTCTGTAGCCGAGGATCTCGGCGTGACGCGCAAACACATGGCGGGGAGGAAAACGTGCGATTTTGACGATGGTGCGAGTGTCCTACATAGTGAAATGGCCCCAGATTTACTCAAGGTGAGGCCCACAATGAACCACAGAAGCCTATTAACACTAGAGGTCTCTGGAGTGCCTTATATGCTGGTTAGAGGCGACCACATTCAGACAGTGGGGACACACAGCCGCTGTCCCTCTATGGCCGTCACTCCTTTGTATTATCCCTCCACCTCCCGGTAACAAATTTCAGTCGGAATTACTTTTCTTTCGTCCAAGTTTCATTCTTTTAAATCAAACCCTTTGTCTATCTCTTCTTTTGTACCTTCCTCCTGTTTCCATGGTTACCTCTCTCTCTGCTCTGTACACTATCTATCTCTTCCTCCGTTTCCCTCTCTGTCTCTCTCACTCTGTTCTTATCTTTCTCATTTTGCTTTCATCTCTGCCTCCCTTCCTCCTGCTTTATCCCACACCCTCCTCACTCCGGCTTTTATCTCTCTTCACTTTCATCTGTCTTTCACCTTTCTCTCCCCTTCAAGCCTGCCATTCCATCATGCTGGTTTTTTGGTTCTTACTTATAGAGAGAAAGTTTTATCGGTTTCCCTGTCAATTCTGCATTTTTAATCATTTCCAATTTATCCAACCCACTTTCAATGCCATTGAGTCATGCATTAAATTGTCTTGGGCAGATTGTGTGAGTGAGTGTGTGTGTGTGTGAGAGGCTGTGAGATGGAAACCATAGGTGCAGGAGGCTGTAGTCTTTTACTATCATAAAGAAAGAGGAATGATTTCTGTCATGATATCCGGAGATTAACTGGCTGCTGTGGTTTTGTCTTTCAGGAGTGCAGTAATGGATTTTTTCCCCCCCTCCACATGTTATTTTCCCGTTTCCATATCGACAGCTAGTGCACGTCAACAAATTTACAAACTGGGCGCTTATGATTTTATTATTTTTGATTCACCAGTGGTCTGCTCTCTTGCTTATCTGAGTGGAGTCCCACTGAGACCGAAGCCGTTGAGGAGGTAGTGCTCCTCGGCGTGGGGCTGCCTCCTGTAAGGTAGCCTGTCATTTCTCTGCAGTGATGAAGATGTTCTTGTGAAGCACAAATGCCTCCCTCTACGCACCTCAGTTGGGAGATAATCGTATTCACACACAGCTGCGGTTGGTTTAACGCACCGCCACATCATGTGTCACCATGTGATACTGCACACTGAACTAACACCGCTTAACCACAAACAGGGGAGGCTCTTCACAACATGTCCCTTTGATATTTAAGAGGACAATTGTCACTATAGCACATGTGTATGTCTGTTGGCCTAATACCAATTCACTGTTGGGTTGTCATCCATGGTGGTATACATAGGAGGGGGAGTGTGTCTTCAAGTCAGTGACAAACTCATTCCAAGAGACACTGCATGTGGTGTGGGAGGAAGTTTTGTTCTGCAGCTTTGACTGAAACTAACCTCCCTCCCCTCTCCCTCGCCTTCCCCTTCCCCTTAAAGTACCACAACTATTCAGAAAAGAGAATAAAGAAAACCTGAATAGAGGAAGAGAAAAAAAAATGGGGTCCCTAGGCGAGAAAGAAAAGAAAAACAATGAAAGAAAACAGAATGAAAAGCAGCCAAAGAAAAAAGGAAAGGAGAGAAAGAGAAGGACAGAGAGAGGGAGGGGAGACAGAAAAAGATACAGAGCAAAAGGAGCATAAAGCAGGGAGAGAAAAGCACGGCGAAAAAAAAAAAAAGAAGAAGCACAAAAAAAAAAACACTGAAAGCTCTGAAAGACAGGAACATTTCAGTGGAAATAAATTCTAAGAAGAAAATGAGGGGAGCAATGCATTGGCAAGGGAAAGGGTTATTTGGAATCGGTCAAAATGGGTTTGAAAAATTGATAATTACAGTAGAGATTGTGCAAATACTGAAGACTAAGCTATCTTGATTTGCGTTAAATGAACATTCACACTAAATTAGACTGGCTGAATGCCTTGTTTTCAATTATAATGAGAAAAGACAAAGAGAAGACGAAGCGTACAGTGTATATATGAATGCTTTGACTGTCTGAAACTCTTCATATCATGTCAAATAGAGAACCAAACAGATTTGACCTTTTAAATTGATGACATAATTTGACCTCCCTGTGCTTTACTTCACATCGCTCATCATCAGTGTGTCTGCCACAACACTGTTATTATCATCATTATCAATGCAAGGTGTGTTTGCACCGGAAAGGCGTATGAGAGACAGTGATTTGTATCTTTTATTTTGAAGGAATTTAATTAAATCTGTTTATATTTAACTACATTTAAGAAATGTAACAGATTTGCACAGTCATCTACTGATTATAATCCAACATAGCATCCCGGCAGTTTGTGAATATGAATATCAGATACAGGTACATGGATACAAAATCTGACTCTCAGTATCACTATCTTTCCTGTATGCACCACGTTTCTCTGACTGAATAAAACACGACGTTTACAGACAAAATTGAGTCTTTAGGATTATGAACATCAACATGAATTTTCAGTGATAAACCTGCTGAATGCCACAAAAAAATTGAAAAATTCGTGCCCATGCACAAATATCCTAAGTCCTTGAATTTCATCTCTTTTCACAAGCTGCCGTGATACTGGCATACAACACATTGTATGGTTTGTACCAAATAATTATACATTCAATAGATATTGTACATCTTAAACTAATATTTTATTGGACCTTTGTAACATCACAATGTTTAATAATAACAAAGATCACACCGTTAATGAAAATTATTAGATGATATTTACTCCTTTTTGCACTTTAAGTCTCTCAATATTCATGCTAACTGGCCAGAGTTGGCTTCAAGATTTAAAGAATAATTCAACATTTAGGAAATGTATTTACTTACTTTCTCACTGAGAGTTAGATGAGAAGATTGACACCATTTCTCTGTTGATTACAGCTAGCAGCCGGTTAGCTTAGCTTCGCACAAATACTAGGAATAGCGGGATACGGCAAGCAAAGGTTTGGAGTTCTGCACCTCTAAAGCTCACTAATTAGCACACGATATGCCGCTTGTCAGAAACTGAACGTCACGTTGCACTTTAGGGGGGTTATACACCTGCGTCGGCAACCTCATGGCGCTAACAAGACTCCAGGAAGTGACTTCTCCCGGACAAAAAATAGCCATCTGGCACATAACCCTTCATATAATGAGATGATTAGTGAGGTGTGGAGGTACTGGTAGGTGGATTTTTCTTTAATCTTTGATTAGGCTAGCTGTTTCAAGATTCCAGTCTTTGTGCTAAGATAAACTAAGCTGTAGCTTTAATATTCTACAGACTCAAGTGTTGGTTTTTCCATCTAACTCTTGGCCAGATAATGCCTTTTAATTATTCATTTAATTCAATATTTAAAGCTATCCCCTTATTAACGCACACATTTCCATAAAAAATAGAATATAAATCTTTTGTTTTCCATTAAATTTTTAATTAAATTGTTTAAAAACTGATCTCAGAAAATGTTCCGGAGTATTCTGTAAATCTGGAGGTTACGTCAACAGCCAATTCGTACAAAGAATAATCCTTGAGTTGAAACAAAGAGATGTATATCATTCTCCTTTATCCTTGCAGACCAAGTAAAATGGGCTATTTATACAACATTCAGCCTTCAGAAAAAAATAACAGAATTGTGAAGATTGTTTATAACACGCTCATCCCATTTATTAACTAATTGAAATTACTGATATGTTTGCAGCCACTCCATCTGACAGAGGTAGGAACAGCGCTCCATGCTCAGATGATGTGGCCTGCAGGAGGTTAACTCTGTCCACCGGCACCAGTGATGTCATGATCAAGAATCTGATACTAGGTATCAGCAATACAATCTGTAATTGAAAACACTGACCTTCCAGCTCTACTCTAGCAAAGATGCGTGTGGCAAACAACAATAATTGTCTTGACCGGTATGAAAGATCATGTAATGAGTAGCTACAGCTACGTACACTCTCTGTACTGTAGGTGTGATCTACAGTTCAGTTCAACGTTGTGCAAAGTAAATGCAAATAGGCTACTGAAGTTAGAGATTATTTTCACTCTGTTTACACAAAGACTGAATGGACATGGTCAGTCCAGGAATCCATTATTTAACAAAGCACAGGAGCATTTCCCTAAACTTAATCCAACAAAATTTCAATCAAAGTCACAATTTATTCATATTTGCAATTTTCACAGAGGAAATTTTGAGCTGTCAGAACAGGAAGAGCAAAGGTGTGACCAATAACGTTAACGATGGCTCCATTCTATTAAGTGTCCAAGTAGACTTATCGGGTGTAGCCTGTTGGTATAAGTATGTCATTGGGTACCCATTCTCTTGCCTATGTCTCTAATCCTCCGAGCTAGCAACCTACATGCTGAAACTGGCAAATTACTTTAAAAGAACCTGTTTGCTAACAGCACAAACATAAACTAGCAACTGTTACCTTTTCTTTTGGAGGGATTAAACCATTTTAATGCAAGGGCTCATCCCCCCCAAACCAAGTTTTCCCCAACATTAGTTTGCAGGGGCACCGTCGCTGCATCCTGGGTTAAACACTGAATGAGAATTGTTGCAGCCAGACCTTTTTCCAACACAGTGCTGTGGAGATAGGTGCAGATAATACCAGAGATCTGGAACTAGCTCACCTAAATGTAATGCAGCCATCCTTAATGTTATAAAATACACCTGTGCTTTTCCTGCTTTGACAAGTCAAAAGGGTCTATTACATCCCAGAATGACTAAATTTACCTTCATGCATTCTCCACATTGACAAACTATTTATTTTTAGGGCTATTACGAAAATACGTACACCAAAATTTAAAATCAAATCAAGCCTATATAATTACTGCAATCACTGCACAGCGAGCACCTTTGCTTCTGTTTAAGTGATGCAGCTAGTTTGTCACAGAAAATCATTACTTGTCCTCCTTAAATGGGTTCTGGAGGTGAAATCCAGAATTTGTTTTGAGACATAAACATTTATTTTAATGCATGCTTACTTACCATAATGCAGATCTTGCAGATTTTTGAATGCCTCTTTATGCAGCAATTAATACCTCATCCCTGAGGAGCGACACAGGTCCCTGTATAAAATTCAGTTATTGTCATGCTTTTCGAAATATTTTGAAATACACGCTTATTTTTGATTGAGTGTGACATTAGGAGATAAACCAGGGAAACGAGAGTCAATGAGCTTACATGCACGTTTGACTCAATTACAGTTAATACACAGACGAAGGTAACGGTTTGATAAAGGTGTTTACATGGTTCACAGAGAGTTGACTTCCTCAGTATCTGGAGTGAATATGATGGTAAAACAGAGGCATTTCATAATTGCTATTTTTGATATGTATTTGTTCATTTGGGTTGTACTGATTGATTTGCAGGGATTAGAATAGTGCTCATGTTGTACCATGTTGCATGAATGCTGCTTCGCCGTTGCCATGCTGTTCCTATTTCAAAAACATCTCATTGCATCTGGTTTGTTCTTCTTGTTACCTTTGTGGCATGCACTGAATCAAAACACACAAAGAAACCAGACTGATGGATATACATGCCAAGAATAATTTGAAAGACTGACAAGTAAGCTCTGTTTCTTGACCTTAAATCAAATAAGGCAAGCTAGTTGAGATGTCAGCTGCAACAAACAGCCTATAGAGAATAAACTAAACGAGTGCATGCAAATGTACATAATGTTTACATTGTTCAAGTTCTTCTACTATCTTGTTGTCTGATTTTGCTGATTATGCACCCACCATGCTTCATAGCTGACTGGACTGGAGCTTAACATCATCTGCTGCTGTACCTCATCTGTTTTCAGGCTAAAACTGCATAATAAGCTGCTAGGACTGACCCTTTTTCTTTCAAATTTAAAGAGTTGCTTGAACATGCGGAAAGATTTGCCAGTTCCTTACCTGGTTGAATTCAAAATTTACAGTCTATAACCACATAGGTCTCTATTAGTTTGTTTTTGTTGCTAAACCTAACCAGAGCCCACAGAGATGTTACATTATAAGAAGAAGTACGTACAAATCAAGAGTTTTGCAAATACAGTTACCATCTAACATCAACCGAAACTAAGCTAATAAATAAAAATGGAGGTGGACACTAGGAATCAAAGCTGTGTTATAAGTAGGGCTTTTTGGATCAAGTTCACTTGATGGGTAAGTGGCTGACAACTAACCCTAAGTGGTTCGGTATGCTTGAAATAAACCAGTTTGTAGAACATGTCGTCCAACCATGTCTAAAGTCAAAAGTGTCCTTACCTGTTCTTATTAGCCACACTGGAAATCGGAAGCAAAAACAACCTCCGAAGGCGTTCTTGGTGCACACCTGGTCTGCTGCTGGATGAAGTGGGTGTGCTTTGTGGATTGTCAGTTTTCAAACGTCAACTGTTTCAAAGTGTCTAGAAGACAATGTGCAACCAGGATTCAGATGGCAGGTAAGGCTGGAATCATGGCCATAATTGAGAAGCTTATTTTAAACGTCATGAAAGAGAAGAATAAAGATGGCGCTCCAGCATACTATAAGGGCTGAGCATCGAAACAGCTTCCAGCTTCCTATCCTTTATCAGCATCTCTGGAAAGCTGGATCAGAGCGAATCAGGACAGGGACTGAGATAAAATGCTTAACCATTGATGACCACTGAGATCGGTAGGAGTCCCCTGCAGGAATTGGCAAAACCAGGAACCTCTGAAGCTTCCTGCAAGAATATGGTCAGTTGGAGACTGCCTTAACCTTACACAGTGAAGCCCCAAAATATGGTCTAATTTAACACCTGAGTGCAGCGAGTATAAAGGTTCCTGGGGAGGCAATGTGTCCCGGCCACAATGGTCAGTGTGGCTTGAGTTTGTTGAACACTTCTTTTACTTCCACATACCCAGGAGGAAGTTGACAGAGGGCGACGCAGAGGAAGAGAAACAGGAAGAAGAAAAGACATGAGGAACAGAAGAGGTTCTATTTCTGCAACCAAACTTGCAGAACTTAAACTTATTAACACTAACTGTACATTCTAGTGGTGATTATACTGACACAGCCAAACAGAGATGTGGACTTTTATAGGTTTCGCACATAAGCAGGCAACAATCCAGGGCACTGAACTCAAGAGATTTTTTTCAACTTAAAACTCTTATTAGCTCGAGTGGAGGCCACAAAAAAACAGTAATCAGAAACCAACATTAATGAAGATTGAAACTAAGAGAGACTTGTCAAACAGACTTAACCATCTGGAGACCTATGATGAACATGCACCAGAATTTCGGAGGGAATTTGCTCGCGAGAAACATCCTAACCAGAGGGAGGGCGGTCAGTGGGCCACCATGACTTTACTGTTTTTAAAGAATTAGCTTGTGTTTGTCTGGTGTTAATGGGTTATGCCTGTGTTTTTCTTTTTCGTGATCTGTAGTTCCCCCAGTACATGCACAACCTCTTTCATGTCTCTGTGCTAATTAGGTACAGCGGACAGGCTAGGTGTCCCCGCTGCAGGCCAGTGAAAAGGCAGCACAGAGACGCTGAAGCAGCAAAGAGCAGCTCCAGAGGACAAGTGACCCTGTGAGCAGCAGCAGCAGATCGGGAAGGAGGCCGAAGAGGTCGGTGTGTTTACTGGGGAAACTAAAGCTCAAACTACAGCTTGTAAACTACCGCATCAGCACCGCTAGAAAACAGACATAACCAGAGCTTCACCATGAGTTCAGAGTTTGAATTAAGTGTAAAGAACGCAACCAAAACATTGTTGACAGCTTAGTCAAGAACTAGCAGCTAGCTGTCACCAAAAACAGCCACACCCTTAATTATGCAATACTTTAAACCTTAATAAAATGTAAACAAGGGAGTGTCATAATGAACGGGGAGAAACATTTTTACTCCTGCTGTTAAGTTGGGCATTTTTCAAATGGGGGTCTGTGGGGATTGTCTAAATTTTGGAGCCAGCTTCAAGTGGCCATTCCTGGAGCTGCAGTTTTTGGCATTTCTGCCAAAAACACACTTTCAGCTGTGGAGGTTGCCGATTGGTTCAGTGGGAGATATGTGTTATAGTAGTAGCAAGGCGAGTTTATTTATATAGCACCTTCAGCACCTTTCAACAACGAGGCAATTCAAAGTGCAGAAGGGCATGGATGTTTTCATTTTCAAAATTGTAGTCTTTGGTTCCAACAAATCACAAAATTTCCTGTAGCTTCCTCTTGAGCCACAAAAAGCTTAAGCTTTAACTTCTAACTTTTTTTCATCTATGCAGTGGTTCTCCGCAACAACAACCTAAACCATGTAACACCCCGAATTCTTGTGCATGTCATTTCCAATCTTGATAGCAGGGCTGTCAATGATGCCCGCAGAGAGACGACATAGGGAGGAGCTGTGGAACAGCCGAGAAAGCAAGTGCAGAGGGAAACTCCGACTGTAGATCTCCTTGAACAGTCCGGTGTAGTTGCGGCTCTCTGATGTACTCTATATTAAACACATTGCAGATTGAGATATCTTGAATCCATTTGGCAATGTGGGAGAGTGTGTTATGCATAATAGAGAAATTGATCTGATGAACTACAAGCAGAAGAGGAGAGAGTAAGATGGGGAAGTGTTTAGAACGACAGCCCCTTGCAGGCAGATGATTGAATCCTATAAGAACTGTCTTGTGCAGTGTATCCTCTACTCTTTCTCCCTATATGCTTCCCAACTGAACTGACCGAATAAATTAAAATACAGAATATAAGTAGTCACCCTGGTTTGAAAAACAAAATAAAACACACCCCTGAAGCTCAATTTTAAGCCAATGAAACTGGAAGAAAGATTTTTGATGTCTTAAATTGTTTTGAGTTTTTATTCTAAGCATACAGTGGCCTCTGAAATTATTTTTGTATAGACCTACAGCTTTCCCCAATACAGGGTACAAAAAGTACTGAAGGATTATGCAGGAACCATCACCACACTCTTATTTTCCTTTCAAGCAATTTACCATCTCGCCACATTTCACCGTGTATTGAGAATTTGGTTTTGACTCTTCACTAAATTACTGTGTCATAGTCATTAAATCATTATCGCATCAATCAAATTTTAATCACTGGCTGCCGGTACAGAATCTTCTTTTAATCACATCTATTCAGGTCTAAAAGACGTATGAGTCTTCCTCATGTCCAGAAAGCATCCTGGACAACTATGTCCTACTGTATACAATGTCAGGACACAGGCTAATTCTGGCCTTTACAGACTGCACTATGATGAAATGGACAATTGCATAATTTTGCTTAAGTGGCACTAGATTCTTCTTTTTAGATTTTTCTTTGTGATTGAACTCCCTTCAAAAACGCCTACTATTCATCACCATCCAGTGAGAGCGCCTAATGTTTTTGTCAACGAGAACATTTGCAGATACAGGTTGGTGGCTTTACCGACAGTCTTTCATTCGTCCGTAGGCCTCGTGTTTCGGCAGGAATTGCCTTAAAAGAGATTAAGTGTTACAATTGAAAATTAGTCGACAGTCTTGATAATGTAATCCAAGATTGTCCGTACAATTAACTTTTCAGGGTATAAAAAAAATAACCATCCTCACAGTTCATTGTCTCAATTTTACTGCAGCAGTCTAGCTAAGTGTGGGTATTTATGAAAAGGGAAGAAAAAAAACTACACATATGACCACACTGTGATATCTATAGAAAATGTGTTATCTTGTTATAACAGGGTCATTGAAGGCAAGCAGTATGCACACTCATGTTGAAACTTCCATAGGTAAAACTTATGCATGCATATTCATTTTGTTAAATATACAGTTTTATATACCCTGGTGTTTTTTTGTGAGTTGTTTATGCTTGTTATTTTTACATTTCAGACTGGGGGCACCCTCTGAAGATTTTTGATCACTAGTTGTGGTGTAGTGCAATGTTTTGATGACCAGATTCCTGTATTATTTATATCTGATGTACCTGCACACAATGTGAATATGATGCGATACACGTTTAGACTGCAGTGGCCGGTAACAGTTGATGGCGCTACAGCGCTGTAGCAAAGTGTGAGTGATGAGAAATGAAATTGGTGCAGAATAAGAAGACTATAAGCCCATGTAAATTCATGTTTTAAATCATTAAGGCTTTGCACATGTTTTATCAGGTAGTAAAAAAACATATTGTGTCTGTCATGCTTTATGGATGCACAAACATGGAATGGAAATAGTGCTCTTCAGGGTTTCATACAAGCCAGCAGGGACTCACCACAGGATTTAGCAGTATGGCAATGCCGTAACTGCTCTGACGCTATTAAGGTTAAAAAACATTGAAAAGAATCAGTTAATGTGAACAAATGACCATTTAACAAGCTGTGCTCCATATTTCAAATGTTTATTAAAGGTTCAGTACGTACGAATTTTAGATTAAAACGTTACAAATTAAACATCACAAAACAAATTAACAAAGATTATTAACAGAACATGAAGATAATAAGAGTTTTGACTAAAAACATCTATGTATTATGCTGCAGATATCTACTATGCTTGCGCGTTTTTTGTAAATACCACTCCGAGTTCCCAGTTTAGACTGCTAGCTGCGTTGCTAATTAAGCTAACAAGCTGACAGCAGCTACAGTTTGCAGCAGTTAGCAGTTATTGGTGATATGCTGCCCCCTACTTGTTTGGTAGTATGAATTCGAGAGGTGACCAACGTATTGCACCTTTAACTAGCTCACACTAACAATGTTAACCAGCTAAAGTGATAATGTTAATTAACTTCTCATCAACCAATTAGTTTCTTCAAATACAGTTGGAAGATTACTCGATAAATCTGAGAATTTCTTTTTTCTTATTTTGGGGAGAAAAGCAGCTTGAGCACAGAGACAATGATCATCACTGATATGATTGGCTGAGTGCTGATGATGTAAATGCACGCATGATTGACAAGGTACTGTGGTTACAAACAGAGCTTTTGGGCTTTTATTTCAAACTAAAGGACTACCTTGAACACGTTCCAGCTGTGTAATACAGTAGAGCACTGCCAAGATCTCTCATAGGAGATTAAAGGCACTTTAAAACCTGAGATTAAATAATTCCAGCAAAACTTCCACTAATCAATCTCGCTTGCATTGTAGACCTATTAGCTTTCATCTGACTCAGAATGAACTAATATTAATCAACTTCTTCAACCCAAGTATATTGTGTGTACATTTTAGTGTATATTTGTAAATTAAATGTTTTCTTGTTTTTTCTGGTCTGTGAACAGTCACACAGCTCTAGTTTGCTCAAAGTATACAAAATAAGATATATTGATTGGATAAGTGTTTCATGTTACTGTCTAGACTATTTAGCATGATGCCATTAGTGCAAAACTAAAGAAACAGATCTCTATTATAATGATTTTTCAATGTCTTGTATGTTATTTTCTAAAATCAGAAAGAAAGCAGCATTTTTCCATCCTGTCTGAGGAAAGAAGTTTTAGTTGCAGCCTAACAAGCAAGGCCTTGGGTCCACCTTGAAAAGTCATGGCCATGATCCCACCAACTATATATAAGGCTTTTGCAGGTTTTTATTAAAGAGGTGTTGTTCTGACTGCAGCTCCGGAAAAAACAGAAAATCCAGGGTTGTGTCAAATCATCGACAAAAGAGTTAAGCTAATTCATCTATTCATTTATGAAAAAACAGTGAGTACTATGAGTTTACAAGGTCTTGCAGAGCACTTAGAAAGAAACAGCATAAAGAAACACAAATTATCTTTTTTCATCTCAGTAAATTATTATATTATTTTAAAGCATTATACACAGGGATGTTTACATTTCATTCGACCTAAATATCTGGAAATCTGGAAAGCTCGCACTGGATTTGGCTAAGAAGAAACTGTTTATGCTTGCCCTGTTTGAGCACAGTCCTGTTCTTTTTTCATTTCATAAAACCTCTTGAGCACAGAAACTGAATTACCAGCCCCTGCTTCGCTTTGATTTACTTCTCATTGGTCATTTAGCACTGACCGTGTATCTTATGTTGTGGATGCCCTCCAGTGCTACTCTGCTTAGCCGGTGTTTCCTCAGAGAGGTGCTGTTCCCTTAGGATTCACACAAAGAGAGAGAGAGAGAAAAGTTTTCTGCTATTGGTTGAACATGACAGGGCTGCCAACTCTCACCCACTGAGTGTGAGATACACCAAAATGGCTTAGATCCCCCCACTCTTGCTCTTTGCCTCTTGTACATGCAGAGAATTGCAAAATATGGGGGACTGCGGTATTTGATTTTGAGAAAAATATAACTATGTTCCTAATGAAAGACAAATCACTAAATCTGATCACTGATGATGTTTGATATTTCATTCGTGATTGTTAGAAAATAATGTACAGGGAAATAATCTTCATTTTTTAAATAGAAAATCAAATAAGATTTAAGCACTCTCTCCTTCAAAGCGAGACACGGTGTGCATTATTCTTGTTTCCAAAGGGGGTTTTGTGCATCTTTAGCCATTTTTTTTTTTAGTTGGTGTTGTCATTCCCTGTAAAGTAATGATGGAGGGAGGTGGGAGATTAGTTCTTTGAAGGGCTGGAGACATGCTTCCCCCTCAAGATAAAACACAGGCTCTAAAATGATTATGTGTTGTATGGGAGCTGTAAGATTATTTTGTGTTAATACACTGTATGGTTTGATTTCCCAGGGATAAGGATGCTTATACTGTACGTCTTGCTTGTTTTAGTTGCTTGTTGGAATTCAACACCATCCCTGCTCATTCTGCTATTTTTTTAAATTAGTAATTCTACCTTCCCTGGTCTCATGCTCAGGCTGTGTATCAAAGGAGGAAGAAAAAAAAAAACCCTTATCAAGCAACGATTAGTATCATTTTCAACCAAAAGCCTTATTGTAATATCACCTATACTTAACAGATGAGACAGCATTTTGTACTGGATTCATGTTATCAATGCAGATATTCGTTTCAAATGGCTGTTATTGAATACTAGGCATCATAAACAGTGGTTTGCAGCATTTGCAGAGGGAAGCAACGACACAACCCTGATTTACCGATGATATATTATCATAGCCCCTAAAATACTGAACATGTTTGTACATTTAAATATAAATATAACTGAACTGGAGCATTTATAAAATGGATGAAACGAACAGCGTTCTCCTCTTTCCTGATGACTGCTGTGAAGGCAGCAGACAGATGCTTGAACTCAGTTTTCAGCCACTGTGCTCAGTAGGTGCCTTTGAGAACATGTGTTTTCATGTGTATTCCAGTAGATGGCACTAGTGCTCAGTTTTAAACTTACTGCACTTGACTCACTGCATTTGAGATGTAAATCATTAGGGTGGAGATATAACAGCAATAAAAAGTAGTCCCTCACTACCCAAGATGAGATTAAGTATAAGCATAAGTAAATAATGTAATGTATTCTATATGTCCTTTACATAGATAGACAGATAGATAGACAACAACAATAATAATAATATAAATAATAATAATAATAATATAGGCTAATTTAAAATAAAATAAATAAATGAAATAATGTAGGCAGCTCACCGGATGTAGCTAAACTAACGCTCAAAGTCACTTCCGGCTGCCATCTTTGTTTGGTTAAAGAAACTTTTTTCTTAAAATATTCTCTGTTGTACCTCAGACGGAATATATATTTTTTTGTTCCAGTAGGACAGAAAGGACTACGAGAAAATGTCTTCACAACCGCGGTGAGTACCAAACTACCACGCAGCCTTTTTAATCGTTGTCTTGGATTTAGAAAGAGATGCTTCACGTTAGCTTTGACTGACATCCTGTTAGCTTGATGGTTGATTAAGCTAGCGTTATCTTCATAGCAGGTCAGATTAAGTAATGCCAATTTAGAGTACTAATGCTTCTCTGTTTTATAATTTATGCAAGTACTGTAAGTACTGTAATAAGTATCTCCCACTTATAACTTGTCTATATAACTCAAGTACAGTGTGTTTTTTATAGCCGCCTAGCTGAATTTTAATCAGGTTTTTAAGAGAAGGCTAGCCATTAGCAACAAAATTATAAACTAAATGTAGGACATAATCTCCATTCACTACCCAATATAATTCCCATTGAACAGATTATTGAAAGCTTTATGTTAACTTAAATTGATCTACCAGAATTTTTTCAGTGAAGTGACCTTCCTTTGCTGTTCCCTAAATGCAACACAGAGCCACTAAAGTCAAGATGAGAGTCAAACTGCTTGTAAAAAGTGTGAAATTTTTCACTCAAGTCAGACTTTATCAACTGAAGAGGATGTGTTTTCACCTCGGTTCGCACCTTCTATGCAATCGTGCTGCTTTTAAAATTAGCTTTGTGTTTATTCTGAGGAATCTTTAAACACTTGCCACCTGCTAGTGAGGAGGTCATCCTGGAGAAATATAACTGTAAGATATCCCCCACATCCTCCCTGCAGGAGCTATAATCAACTAATGCAGTGTCAAGGACATGGTCCCTCCCTCACACTTCCCACAGACACAATCAAAGCTGGAGGTAATGCTGCTTGGTACCCAGGTCTCTACAGTTATGTGAAAAATACATTGCTTTTCTAACAACTATTTTTTGTTTGGGGAGGAATTAGTAATATAGCAGTACTGCTCTCAGCTGAAATACAGCATTGATGGCTTTCAGGATTTCTTACACGCTTTAAACTGAACCCATTGATTTGGGTGTGTTGAGTGTGTGTTTGTGAATGTGTGTGTGTGTGTGTATGTGTGCGAGAGAGAGAGAGAGAGAGAGAGAGAGAGAGAGAGACACACACACACACACACACACACACACACACACACACACACACACACTGTGTTCAGCTGCATGCCCTCCTCCTTACTTTTATCTTAATAGGATAATTAAATGATGGTAAGTGGTGCAGTTAGTTGGTCTTATTGCTACAAACTAATATATCAGATCTGGTATGTAATTAACTTTAACAGCTTAATAGGCCTTTAAAATACACAACAGTTGAGAATTTATATAATGAGATGGAATTGAAAAGTGACATTCAAAATTAATGAATTACCTGTTGATATTATTTTTTCAGCAACCATTTAGTCTGCACATTCTTGTAACAATGATGAGAAGTGTGCCTGTTTTTCTAACCAGTGGTCCAGAGGCTTAAAAGCCTCTATTCAATTTACTGGGACATGAAACAGACAACCAGCAAGACCTCTTATTGGAGAAGTTGGGCTATATTTAGGTTTTTTTACTGGACACATGGCTGGAAAGATAAGTCCATTATCAAATTGTTTTAAGATTCATGCAACGTGTCAAGTGATAAAAGTAATGTGGTTCAGATGATATCATAAAATTGTAACAGCCTTGTTTTTGTTATCACCTAGCCATAGCCTACCCCTACAACACAATGTTGCATTTGTGCTTAAACGTAACTTCATCTTCTTCTACTCGAACCATAAAATAACCTACATTAAATTGGAGAGATCTCATCACAAGAGAGAGCGTCTGTGTGTGATTGACAGTAGATGGGACGAGCAGTGAGGGCAGATTGGAAAGGGAGGCGATGGAAAAGTGTAAGATGCTGAAATGACGCTAATATACCTGGGCGGCCCACCCAAGTAAAGCCCACAGTGTGTGGGAAACGCTGGTGTATGTAGTTTTGCATTCAGAATAGTCACTAAACTCCACACTCATCAGGGACTTTGGTTCGCTCACTTCTTTTTGCCTCTCCTCTCTGTTATTACATTCATGAAGTAAAGTACAGTTCTCCTTTAGCTCCAGTCAGCAGTCAACATTACAGTATGTAAACAATGGAAGTCACCTCTGCGAATCACTGCTGCAGTCAGGTTAATTAACAGGAGTGTAGATACATCTGCCTTTTAACCCCGAAAGTTTAAAAGTAATCCCTGAGCTCTCCTCCCTTCAGTAAACAACTATTAATCAGAGCCAAATTCGATTTGACTCCAGGTGTTTATTCCTCCAGAAGTTCTGGCTCTGCATCAGACTCTTTCTTCCAGAGCTGTCCAGCTCAGAGCAGCTCAGCAGCAGCCATCCCCCCATGCTCCACCTGGCCATCCTCACAGATCATACAGCAAAGGTATTTTGTTATGTTTTGTTAGAAAGATCCCTATCAGTAGAAATTACATATTTTGCGTTAAAGGAATGGAAATTGAACAACTTTTTCTGTGGAGGGGAAACATTTGGCTGTTTTATCTCAGAGCTTTATGTCACATCCCTTTATCTACTGCAAGACTTCATAGGGAGTTTGGTTAATATCCTCCTAGATTGCCATGACACTGTTCTGCCGCTGTATCCGACATTGCTGCACACATTGATCTGGAATATTTTATCATACTGTGCTGTGCTGTGCTGCAGATTACAGCAGGATTTGGTCTATTCCGAGAAAAAAAACATCCAGGATGTTGATGGAGGTGTGTTCAGGAGGCCACTAGGGGGAACCCAATCCATCATCATAAGGAATAATTCACTGCAGTCTACTTTGAGATGTGGGTGCAGTATAAGATGCTAAGACTGTATCTTGCAGAGGTGGATACAATAAAAGCAACCTCTATACAATGTAAAACAATAAAGTGCGAGAGCTCTGCAGTGAATACTACCTCTGTGAAGCCTGATTTTTCAATTACTTCAGATAGGCATCAATTCAACTCAATACTAATTTTACCGATAGTCTTATGCCAATAGGGAAAAAATATTAGGCACACCTTAATTATATAATGCACTCCCAATTAAGGTAAGCTATGTCCTTAGTTGATTAAATCTTGACATCATTTTTGTATTTACCTAGGATATATTATCTTGGATTATTAGACTGTACAGCTGTTGCTTTTATTGTGTCCACCTCCTGAAGGTGACATTAATGTCAAGCTGTAACAGTTTGGAGGACACCGGAATACATTTGAGAGAATGATTTTGCTCTTCTTTATTCATAATGTTTTAAAGTACAATGCATGTATGCCATCAAATTCTAGGTAATCTTATACTCTTATAGGGTAAAAGCATGTCTTGGCTTCAACCTTGAAACGTCTTAATCGTTTTATCCGGAAACCAAGGGTGAAGAATTTAGATTTTCTCTAGCTGCATCTACAAATCCAGACAGTCATAGATAACCTCTGTATGCTTCTCATGATTGATGTGTTTAGGGAGGAGTTGGTATACATGAGACGCTGCTCGACTGACGTTGAACAGATGAGGCAGGATAGAAGTAGACTATTCATTGGTCTGGCTGCTCTTGAGGTGCAGCTCTGCATGAAAGTCTGACAGTAACCTTGACAGAGAAGCACTGGACACAAATAAAACAGCCAACATTTTGTGCTACTATTTAAAAATGTATTATTGTTAAGAAGAAAAAGTAAAAAAAAAACCCAAAAATACAGGCCTGTTTTTGTAGGAAAATAGGATGATTTAATTCACTGTTGCAGGTTTGGACTGTGCCCCTTTAGGCTGATATTGCTCACAACAAGGCTGTCTGGGGATTGTGTTACCCTGCATGATGTCATGGCCTTCAGCACCCAGCTGTACAGGTGCAGACCTGTCCTGGCCATGACTTTGTTGTTGATTTACGCCTTTTGTTCTCAGAACAGCCTGTGCCTTCAAGCTTAATGCAATATTTACGATCACTGTCTCAGGGACTTTCTTCCAACACGTGGGGGTAACAGGGCAAGTGAACCCACCTGTTACAAAGTTCCAGTTAGCTATCCACATTTAGCAGCGAAACTGGATTATGTTAGAAAGCTTGTAGCTTAACCTTGTGTTTTAAGTAGAGCTGAAACTATTTGGTTAAAGCACGTTGTAATGGCTGATTCATCATTTTCAGTCAGTCAGTTCTTGCAAGTGAAAATGCAAAACGTTCTAGCCTTACAAATGTGAGGATTTTATGTATTTCTCTATTTTATCCTGTAGATAGTAAACTTCAGATCTATAGATCAAGCTTTCTTAAGATGTCTCATTGGGCTGTGGGAAAATGATGATCAATGTTAGTCACTATTTTCATTTTAATTTAGAGATAATATATATATATTTTTTTTTAAAGTGAATTGATCCTACCAATAAGTACTACCTGTGAAGCCAAAGCCTGAAATAGCTTATATGACCTTGATCTTTGTCCTCAACACATCCAAGAGCCACAGTGTTGCACTAGCTGACATCTTCCTGTATACAAATAGCCTGGGTGGGCTAATACACTGTCCTACTGCCTTAAATACTCATTTAAAGCTGTAACAGTTAATCATTAAGTTGTCCGCTATTAAATTAATTGCAGCGTTTTCCTTTGGTTTGTGCAAGACTTAGGTGCATGTGTTTGGTGGTGTTTTTGGGGGGTTCTGATTCCAGCTTCTTGATTGTGAATATTTTCTGTTTTTTTTGTACACTGTACACTCAGTACATTGAATATCTTTGGGTTGTGGCCAAACAACCCATTTGAGGACATCATCTTGGACTTTGGGAAACACTGATAGACATTTTTCACCTTTTTCTGACATTTATAGACCGACCAACTAATCAGTTAATCGAGAGAATAATTGTTAGTTGCAGTCCTTCTCACTAGTACTCTAAATGTGTATTAATCAAATGATTATTTACTCCTGTTTATATAAATATATACACAATTCTATTTATGTGTGGCCTATATCAAAATATTTACATCTTCTGTTGGCTTAAAAGTGCTTGCAGCACCTGGTCACAGACCGGGTTAAAACATTTGAAAGTATTAAGAGATGGACTAAAACAGGTTGGTTTTGGTCTTTTTATAAGATTTCCTGACAATGGTAAACATGCTGAATAAACCCAGACAGATCTTTTAAAATGTGTACAGTGGATATAGTGTTGCTTTGGTTAATGAATGAGTTGCTACGTCACAATCACAGTTTTAAAGCATACTGGGTTCGCTTTGTGTGTTTTATGATTGATCTTGATACTGATTTATGGATGGATACATAAATCGAGTGTTGGAAATCACCTCGGTTTCATGGCCTCAGAAGTAGACAATAGATCTGATTAATTTGTCCTTATTTTGGCATTCGGATTTGTCTTTTAACTCTCCTCGCTTTTAAAGACAAGACTTAGTTTTATCGTTTCAGGCTTTGACTTGAGTTCTGTGGTGACAAGCCAAGTAACAGACACAGAGCTTTTGTCTCTACCCTTCTTATTTAATCTAGCACCTGTTTGCTATGCAAAGCCTCAAGAAGGGCTCTTTGATATAGGGCTGTGTGTGGTTGTGTGTGCACGTGTGTGTTTTAACACACTGATGCATAATGTGATGGTATCACTTATATGCACTCACTAATCTGTGCTCCGAGGGTGGCCACAAGTATTTGATTTAGTGTATTTCTTTTCTGAGATAATATAGAAAAGATATATGGATAACTCCAAACTGGTTCACACTGGTCTGTTCCAGCTGTTTGTTAGTCAGACCATGACCTGGAAAGACTAAATAATAAATCATAGAGCTCCTGCAGGCTTAAAATCATGAGTGTGTCTAAAAGCATTAAACAAATCTTGTATTTACAATGAATGAAAATGCATCTAATTATAGAAATTAACCTTACTAGTTAATTTATTTTTAATGGCGTGCTTGTTGGTGTGCTTTCTTATTAGACAACTGAATAGACATCATCGTCATCATGGCAAACACACCTTTTGTAGCAGGAACTAACACGGAAGCAGTTTTGATTACAGGTGTGTATATGACTGTCTGTCTGTGCACAGTGCGATAGCGTCACAACTGTGCAAGATACAGTCATGAAAACTTTACAGGTGTGCAGTTGGGATCAAAGTGAAGGCCAAGCATGAGTGTGGTCCAACTCATGAGTTTTAAGTACTCAGGTAATAATGTTCTGATGACTGCCGACTGAGTTGGTATTGGTCAGAGCGTGAACGTGTTAACGTGCGTCGCGGCTGTTGGTCGCAAGATGGTCTCTAGTTCTGAAATGTCACGTTTTAGGAAACATGTTTTCTAATGGGTTGATTTGTTTTCTGAAATGTTGCCATGTTTGTGCCTTAAAGGTTTGTGTATCTTATTTGATTAAGCTGTCAAAACATGTCAGAGGCATAGATTAGAATTTACGATCTGAGACAGTTGAGGTGTCTTTCCTCCGAGGCAGCAGTGCATTTTAATGTGATGCTGATTTAAAACCTCTTTTGTGCCAGCTTGTGGAATTTATGTTGTAATTACAGTACTGAAAGAGTTGCAGTACTGAATAATATCTATAGTATTAATCCCGAGTCAAGTAGTTACAAGTAAATTAGTTACGAGGAAATTGTAAAAGCTGGCTAACAGTGTAGTTGGCTACTGTATATGGTCCACATTACAAGAGAATTAAAATGGGGGAACAGTTGCACGGTACATTTTAATTAAAGACTGTTCTCATTTGGATTTAGAAGTCAATGTGACATAACACAAAACACAAAAAGACAGGCAGGTCTAGGAGCATGAAAGATGTGGTTCAGATTCTTTGGCCTTAGAGATTTGTACAAGCTAAGTATTTATCCTGTGTCAGGATATGTCTTGTCCACTCCCTTTACCTTGGCCAGCTGAGATGTGTGCCTGAAGTCTGGTCAAACAGAAACTATTTTGTTTGATCTGAATACAGCCCGGTAAGTGGATATCTGCTGTATCCAAAATCCACAACTGGAGATAAAAGGCAAATATTTCCCAGTGTCTTGTACTCAGTTGTACTTTGTACAGCGATTCTGACAGAAACTCCATCACAAGGCCCCTTCAGGCTGCTGATAGTCAATAGACCTCTGTGCTATGTGTGATGTTGTGCTGCAGGCCTAATTCTTGGCTTTGATAAGGTATTCAGTTACTTCAGAATATATCAGTTTCAGCTTTTGTCATGCGTGGATCCTCCGCAAAATCCCCGTTTTCTTTCTATAGTCATTGTCTTTCATCCAGTCTTCTTACAGCTAACTGTGGTCATTTGTCATGGGGGAAAAACTGTCATAAAATTATCATTCAAATGTGGCATTTTGGTTATTTTAGCCTTACCTGTGATATATCTGCTCTGTCTTTTAACTTTCTGCAGTAGCCTCAGGAGACAAGAACAAAGGGCCATTAGATTGAATACATGTTACACAGCAACACACAAGGTGTTCAGCGCTTTGATATTTGAATTTTGACGCAGGTCTACTGAACGTGTCATCCACCTACATTTGACCCATTTATCTGAGACTGCTGTCGCAACTTAATCCCATTTCATCCCTGTTTACAAAGTATTGAGTCTGCAACTGTAGTTCTGTACACATTACAGCTTAGTCATCAATTTGCACATACTGAAAATAATGCTTTGTGTTTTAATAGCAGATAGTATTTTAGGTTTTTTATGTACAGCACTTGCTCTCTCTCTCTTTCCTACTCATTGTTTTCCCTTTTTTTCTGATTTGAGATCACTCAGGTTAGCAGTTTAAGCAGTTCAGGGTAGCCCGCTTGATGCCAGTAGGGCTTGAACTAAGGATTATTTTCATTGTAGATATTGGTGAAAAATGTAGATTTTTCACTAAAGCCCAAGATGATGATGTCAAATATCCACAACCCAAAGATATTCAGTAAAGAAACCAGCAAATATTCATATTTAAGAAGCTGAAATCAGAATTTTGACCTTTTTTTTCACTTATGCAAACTGATTAATCGATTATCAAAATTATACTTATTATTATTATTATTCACAGGGGTTTAACATGCATCATTGTGTTGGTCGGAAAGAAATAATATCTAGCAGTATGTTGGTCTTTGCTTAGACCCACATAAAAAGATATTTTTGGGGATTTCTTGAGACTTTTCTTCTAATGTCATTGTACTTGTAGTTTACCCTGAGGATGATATAAATTTGTGATAAGTAATATTATTTCATAGACTACAGTGTGACTAAGGTTAGAGAGCTTACTGATGCAGCTACTTTGATTTTTATCAGTAGGTTGTTATTGTTCCGTTATTTCACACAGGAAGAAAGATGTTTGGACACCTGTTCTTTCTTTCAGGACTAAAAGAGAAAAGCCCTTACCCAGAGTGGAGTTGGTTTTATGGCTGTCTCAGCTTTTCTTTTGAAGGAAACAGAGTTGTCATTTTCACCCGTATCGGATCATGCAGCTGGATCCGTGCATGGCCTTTGTTGTACACTTAATGTACAGCATCAGAGGAGTTTGACTGCCACCTCAGTGATTATTGTGGTTTTATCAAAGCGTTGCAAGTAACTTTACTCTTCTTACATCACTTGTCAAGTTGTACCTGAGACATGATAAAACGAATTACACAGACCTGATAAAAGAGCTGTAAACTTGACTTGATGACAGTGGACTCAAGTTAAACTCGAGGCTCAAAAATGAGGACTTGTGAATCGTCTTTGACTCAGATGCTGTGTGACCTGACTTACTCGACTTGAGCTCTAAGAAAAAGAGCTGAGGAGATTTGGTGACCCACAAATATTGACAAATTCAATATTGTGTGTCATTTTGCCAAACGTACATGAATAATTAATAACATAACCAGGATGCGCACAATGTCTCCTCACCTAATGCACATTTTCAGTTGCAGCTGCTGGCACCAGAATAAAATGGAAAGAAACACTCATTTGAGATGAGAGAAATTAGATAGTATAATGGGTTTAGTCAACAAGTATGTTATTGTAAAGCGGTTTCAAGTCTCATTCCTTATCCATTACACTGACTAATCATTTTAGCTTTTGCTGAATCAGAATCAGCTTTGTTGGCAAAGAACGTGTTGACATGTACGAATATTAATCTGGTTTTCTGATGCTTTCAGTGTTACAGAGTTTCAGAAACAATTGGCAGGAAGAGATAAGTTGGAGCTGAAAACAAAGCAGTACAAAGAAGGCAAACGTAAACATTTAATAATGTACGCCACTTGATGAAAAAAATGTGATACATTATATAAACATCTGCGATATTTATAGCTTTTACTGAAACACTAAAGCAATAATAATTAGGCAGCATTAAAACACACTCATTTTTAGTGCTCTCATTGAACTATTGACACAATGAGATGCTTTAATTCATTGCTTCCAACCGGACATAAAATGGACATCAAGTGCCCGGATTCCTAAGAAGTATTTGATGGGATTTTGGCCATTGTGCTGTTGTAATTTCCACACTAGCATTGATGGACTGGAAAAACTTGTGTGTCTCATGTCAAAGACTAGAGACATCACTGGGACTAGCCGTTCAAAGACTTGAGAAGTGACTTTGGATCAAAAAACTTAAAAACAGCTCTGTGGTGTGGAATATGATTAAGGTATTAGAAATATTTTGACCTTGAAAAAGGAGAAATCGGCAAAAGTGTGCATACATAGATCTGTAATTGTGCTATACTGCAGCAGCAACATTGGACCTGTAGGGCTGCGTGAGTGTGTGTTGCTAAAATTATAAAAGAGCCCTCTGAAATCGTCTCCGCAGGCTCCTCCTGACAGTCGTCAGAAGTAATCCTTGCAGGTTGAGTCCTCTGTTGTCAAAATATATCTTTTCAAAGGATGTATCATAGAGTGATTTTTGTAAACACCAGAGGTACTACACACAGGAGGTGCTAATATCACAAGGGCCTTCAGCGACAGATGGTCAGAAACTAGACTGACCAGGCGAGATCACAGCATGCACCAGCTCAGAGCTTCCACTGTCACTGTGTCAGATACTGTAGCTTTCATCTGATGAGGCTTTTTCAAACTCCAAAGCACCAGGCTATTTCTAGCTTAGTTGTATTTTTGCATGCTTGTGCCCAAGATATCCAGCAGGTCTGACGTGACTTAAATGTGACGACATTACAGCAGATGAAGAAAGACGATAATCTTTATTTACTGTGTGGATTTGAGCTGAAATGATAAAGCTACAGAAACATTACCAGCAACTTTTTTGATCTTTTGATGATTAGTTTCTTCAGTTAGTTTTCAGACTTAAATAATTAATGCATCCAGCTCTCACTTGTAAGGGTTATCTTTGGGTTTTGGACTTTTGCTCAGAAAAAACGAGCAATTTTTAGGCTTCAAGAAATAGAGCTGGTAATTGAGATTCTATAAACCAAATGATTATCGATTTATTAAAAAAATTGCTGGGTTGAGTTGATCAAAATATCAAAACAGAATTGAGATTTAAATTATATAAAAGTAGAATTACAAACAATTGTTATAAACTTTGAATTTACAACAGTTGTACTCATCAATATCTGTCTTTTTCAGCTGATCTTGTCTCATGCAACAACCTAAATAATTGTGGCTGTGGTGTTCAGTCTTCAGATGAAAAAACTGTTGCAGGAGTAAGGTCGGTTTTAAGTGCAATACAACAAACACACATCTGTCAATATTACAGTGACTTAATTGTGTCTGCTAGAGCATGAAGCTTCAAGTATTTGAGGTACATAGTAATGTCACGATACTGGAGTTCTAACTTTGACACAATATCTTGAAAAATATTCATATTCAATACCATGTTGGATACAATGGGGGAAAATATATATATATTTTTTTTTATTAGAAGATAAATGTAACAAGACATGTGTACTGCGTGTTGAGAACAACAGCATCTAAGTTGATTTTCTCCTGGTGGAGGTGGGGCTGTATGGCCACTGCGTCCTTAGTGGAAAGGTTGTTAATGTTAATGTAAAGCTACAGGACACTGATATGGATGTTTTCCCTTTCTGTAACCTCTCAACCCTGTTCCAGGACTAAGAACAACCCCATTTGGCATACATGTGTGTCTGTGAGTGAGTGCATCTATTTTAAAAAAACAGTGAGAGGTCAGACTCAAACCATGCAGTGCTTTTTGCAGCTCCATCTCTATATTAATGCAAAGGAGGTAGTCTGTCATATGTAATCATACATCAGTGAATATAACTGTGTTAGCATCACTGAACAGATTGGACATTGTTTTTGTTTAAGTAGGTTATGTCTTAGTTCTAGTGACTAAGTCACTACAATTGCGTGATTCATGTTCACTGTCTGAAGACATAATCTAGGACTCCTTGACTGTCTTAGGTCTTAGTATACACAGTGCTGGTAGTCATGGCAGTGTTGATGCCCTTGGCAAGATCATGCAATGTTCAGCAGATAGATATTCTAAAACAAAGACTTGAGAAATCATGTACGCATTGTGATCATAAAGAGCTCAGAGGAGGCTGTCTCTCTGTTGTCTTGTACAATATGCACAATGTACTGTAAGAATAAACTTTCCCTGCTTGCTTACTTACTTGCCCTACAAACACTCATCAGGAAAGATTAGCCTGTAAATCTCCATGTTGCTTAACTGACACAAAGGCATTGCTTTAAACACACTACACATACACTCAACTACCACTGAGCATTTATTTTCTTACCCAAATCCTCGTTCTCCTCTGTCCCTGTGATGGAAAATAGAGAAAGTGCATTGACCTACAGTACAGTCCTTACAGACAGGCATGTTTGCGTGGCTATTCTTTGTGTTGCTGCAGACTAATTGATCCTGTCGCAGGGTACAATAAAACATGGTCACTGGGTGAACACCATTGATATTCTAGCTAATTGTTTATGCAGTGCCCATATCTACCCATCACGTGCCAAAAAGTCTGTCCAGTCTGCTACAGAGACATCAATTCTGTTCAGCACACTACAGCCAATAAAATTGCCTGTAGCGGGGTGCGTGTTTCTTTATTAATTAGAAAGGCAGGGTCAATGTCAAGCACCAGTCAGTGAGCATGTGTAAGCCTATTCATCAGAGCCATCACTTCTCTAGTATTGTATCCAAGCTAACTTGAAAGCTGTGAGGGAGCTGCTATACCACCTTTCGTCATAGGGGAAAACAAAAATGACACGATTAAGGTGGTGGTATTATGAAGGAGGTGTTGACTCTCCACTCTGCACATGGTTTGACTTTTCTGACAAGGTGACATTGAGCTTTTGGTGTTTGTCATTCCACACAAAATGCCTTTTTGAAACGCTAAAATCATTTTAAGTTGATACCTCCACCGCGGAGGTTATGTTTTCACCCATGTTTGTTAGTTGGATTTCGACGAAACTCGGATTGCGGAGCCCAGAGTAGACCCCATTAACTTCTGGTGTGCATCCAGGAATTTAGTCTCACTTTCTTTAAATCTTGCGAGTAAAAGCCCATTACTGAGTGCCATTCTAGTTTGGAGAATTGTTTGTCGACTAAGAGAGCCCCATAGCTCTTGGGCTAGGATTCAAAACCATGACAAAAAAGTCATTCTTTTGAAGGGTTATTTGTTGTTGTTTTTTCGCCTTTATTTGGACGGTTCAGCTTGTAGGGTCAAACAGGAAAGAGAGAGAAGCGATGACATGCAGCAAAGCGCCACAGGCTGGAATCAAACTCGGGCATCTGCTGAGGACTCTGTATAAGGGATGCCCCGTGCCCCTGAAGTTTATTTTTTTAGTTTTCAAAAACTGTGCTGAAGACATAGTTATGGTTTTTAGAAAAGAGATTTACTACAGAGTATTCTGTTCTGCAGCCTCTGACCTTGACCACGTTGTGTGCAGCTGTGGAGCAATAGAGTATGACCCTCACTGACTCATCTGAATTTTGGTCTTAAAGATTCCTGTGCCTCGGTAAGTGTGTAATGGTTAAACTATGTTTAATTATCTAATACTTGACCTCTTATCAGTCCTTGACAGAGTATTTTCTGCTTGTTTCCTGTCATCGGGAGGTCTTGGCTACTGTTCATACCTATGGGGATTTAACTGTTGTTGTGGTTCTATGCTGTCCATGGTGTTGCCTGAGTATGTGAGCAGTTGTCACATATCTTTGCACCCTTTGAGGGATTGCCACGCGACCCAGCGGCAGGCCGACATCCTCTGATCTGGTCTGTTTCTAGGCCGAGCTAAGTTTAGAGGCCTGCAGAGAGGAGTGACCTGAGAGGATTTCTGGGTGAGGCACAGAAATGGAGGCCTCAACGGCTGCTGTATCGCCAGTGCCCCGCATGCTCTGGTCAGCGTATTATTAGGCCTGGCATGGGACTAAAGTTTGCACACACTGCATAATTCAACTTAGTGTCTGGCTTCACCTCAGTAAATTTAGGGCTGCTGCTGGTTTGTATGCGACAAAAGGTAACAGTGTTAAACTTTGTGAAAGTTTATGGAGTCTTTTAAGATGTTGTACAGCTTCACAAGTTTGCAAAACAACATGTATACATAAATATAAAATAAATAGTCTTTTTGAGTAGCTATTGTGTGGTAATTGATTTTTTTAGCTCAATTTATTTCAGTTTCAGCTCATGAATGAATGAGATACCGGAACAATGTCTAAATCTGTTTCCCTCTAGAATGACAGTCATGTACTATGTGGAGCTATTTTCATTCCTGTGCTTCTGTCCTTGTCATGTAGTAACAGGAGCTTGTAATGGTTACAGTAAATGTTGGATAATAATATCTCGTCATTGTTATGATGCATCAGAGTCATATTTGTCTGATCTGTCTAGTCCCTGTGGTCTCTAGTGCAGAGGATTTTATATGTGATTCAGGTAAACTAGACAAGTATTAACTCACATGGACAGAACGGATTGCTAAGATGTTTGCTTAAAAAATATTGTATCTCTTTATAGAAATAATTGACATCAAATATCCAATAACTCAAGTTTTTATTGTCTCACAGAGTATCAGACATGATGAAATGACATAGTGAGAGTAAAACATCAAATTCGCCATTGCGGGTTGTTGGTATACTCTCAAACTCCATCACATGGCTGTGATCCAACAAAGCATAAGATTATCAGCAGTGCTAGTCTAAGAAAAATCTCACATGTCTTTTTTCTTAGTGTCTTAGGTGCTTCTCTTTGAGTAGAGGTGTATTTTCACACTTTTGTTTTCTTTCATTCAGATTTCCTTCCTCTGAGCTCATTTCATTGTGTGTACAAAACAAATTTTAACAGATTTCATAATAGCTGTCTTTACACAGCCTGCAAATTAACTTTGGATCAACATAACATCAGTGTTGATACAACAACTCCACTGATACCAAATCTATTTTGCACACAAAAGATAATGTTGAGCCAATTGTTGACACGATAAAGATAAAAATATCATCACTGAGGCATGTTGTGATTATTCCTTTCTTAAATTTTTCAGATGGTATTTTATGCATTCCGTTATCTATTATTGTCTATCAAACTTATTAATGAGCCAAGTTGAAAGAGGGTTTATTTTAACTTTAACCAACAGCAAAAACACATCACACCACAGAACCTTATAACGTGCAACACACCATCTTTTCTCCCCAAATGCAACTCCTACCTAAGCTCCCTAATGTGACTGAAGTATGTACTTGTGCCTGCACCACTGTTAGCATGCATCATATCCTAAATATTTCATGAAATGACGCAGGGTGGACTGATGATGAAGCCACTCTAAAGCATATTGGAGCTCTCTGCACAGTCCTACAGCTCTCTGCTGCTTATATACTGTATTATTATAGCAGGCTGTCTCTACTGAATGTACCTCCTAAAGCTGAGAGTGTTTGCCTCAACTCTGTTTTATTAAAATGGATCACAGGGGTTTAATATTTATATATAGAAGTTAGACTTTACATTTACTGACCATTGCAGGATGGCCATTACTTTGTATGTTGTTGACTAATGTGAGAATCTATACTGTTCTTAAGAGGAAATAACCGCAAAAATAAAAATAAGTACATATAAAATATTTGCAAATCTGACTGAAATGTGTAAATGTACACATTCTCATCAATACCCTTCTCCACCTCAAATGCAAAAGCAAGTACCTGTGCATGAAATGAGATGCTACATCACTTATTGCCTTAGTTAATCATATGTTACTTTCACCAGCTGGGGAACATTTAATTATGTCCTCAGTTGACTGCTTTAGAGGTGCACTACGTGGTGTCACTCTGCATATCTGAGTGCTTTCTACAGATGTTTGTAATGAAGCTCATCTCTAAGTCTTAAGATACACAGCGCCTCACATCTCAGCACCATATTACACACAGATTATGATGAATATACTGTAACTTTTCAAAGAGTCCATAAGCAGATTATTCTTCCCAGGTGTTGTGAAAGAAGTGTGCCCCCTGTGATCCTCAACTTCCAATGGAGACGGCTGATTTGCTTTTTTTTTATTGGAATTACACCCTGTCATTAGAAGTGCGGCAGACAGACGCTTGCAGAAAATAGGCTTGCAAGGTGCTTACAGGTCACTGTGCGCCTGACATACCTGCTTTTTAAGCAGAGCCCTTAAATTACCATTGCTCAAATGGCTCACCTTAGACAGAGACAGAAAATAGTCAGAATAGTGTGTTGTTTGAGAAAGAGGTGTTACCGAGAAGTGTAAGCAAGGGCAGGCTTTGTTTAGTTTAACTACTTAATCTTTGGAAATAGTTAACCTGGAGATCAGATGCTCAATTTTGTCCAAGCCAACAAAAAAATTGAAATTTGGCTTATGTGAAAACAGCCGAGTCAGAGCCCAAAGGACATTGTGATATGATTGGTATATAACTGCTGCTTTTAGTAATATATCTTACTGCCAGGACGAATATGATAGATAGATAAATTAGTTATTGCTTATCCTTTGGAGTCACACTACTTATTGTCATTCAGCAGTTTCTGGTCATAATTAAAACAGATTAAAATATTGTGAAGAATTTTCACATTTGCTTTTCCTGACATGTTCACCTGCATCTGTTAAAGACAGAAAATGCTATTACTGCATGCTAGTTTAAAATCTTAATTGAGTTTTTGTCTTCAGTTGAATTGTAAAATCTCACCTAATCATGAGTTATTATATCCGTGAAGAAGGTTATGTTTTTTACCCGTATCTGTTGGTTGGTTTGTCAGCAGGATTACACAAAATCTACTGGACGTATTTGCATGAAACATGGATGGCAGGTTGGACTCGTCCCAGAATAGATCCCATTAACTCTTGGTGCAAATTTGGATAAAGGGATAGATCCATGAATTTTTCATGTGAACATTGGCCGGTATCTATGAGTGAGGTATGCACTCTAATGAGTGTCATTCTAGTTTTGAAAGAGCTCCTTGCCAACCACTGTTACAAGGGGTTATAAAGACTGACTTTATAAACAAGTAGTACCAATAAGTTACATTTTGATTAGAGAGCAACCAATGTATAGGTTGGCCACTATTGTCATTGCAAAAAACATTCTGGTATAATATGCACTGTAATATGTAAAGAAACTTACGCTCCACTCAGTCACATGGCTTTAAAAATATTTTTTTGTATCTTTTTCCAAATACATAGACACAGTGATCTTTTTGATGTAGCCCATTTCACCTCGCCAAAGGGCTCTGAGCTTTCTTTAGATCGGTCTAACAATGCTCATTGTAATGTGCCTGCTTTGTCAACGCAGTGTGGTGACAAGAAGAGTGTTTCTTGGGGGGACGAGAGTGGGACGTGAATAGAGAGGCGAACATAATCGCTGTGTTGCCGCGGTAACATAGAACATGATACTGCAGTGAGAGTCGGTAAACAAGGTGACTGGTTAGCACTGTGACACAAAAGCCCAAAGTAGTTACCTGTAGCCTCTCAGATCAGCAACAATGAGCCGTAGTCATGCCACATTTCACTAGTTTTAGGGATTTCCAGAACAGTGTCATACATTTTTAAGGTACAGTTATGTGTGGAAAGTAATTTATACGGACGAGGAAATACTCACACATTTAACTGTCATCACCGTTTACAAAAAACTCTCCACACCTTGATGTGAATGTTTTTAACATGCTCTTTTACCACCTGCAAATTATCATCACCCCAAGGAGCATTTTACAAGTGTGCCATTCCTTCTCTGGGTTCTCAGAAATAATACACCTGTTTCAACTTTGCCTGCCGACCAAAGCAAACCATATTAGGCAATGAGAAGGCCAGTCACATACATCATGAACTCCAGCTCTCTTGTTGGGTAAGGAGTGAAAAATATCCATGTTTATATATTTATGTCTTTAGTTAGCCTTACTCAAACACATGGTCAAATGCCAAAGAGCGGCATGATTGGATTTTCTGAATGTCCCACATTGCCAGAGCTTTATTAGAGCAGCTGTACCAGCGCCCCCTGAGACCCTGGAGGGTGCCAAAGGCGTGGCTCTGTTATCTTTCAGCTGTAAATGCTGTATGCTGGGGATTAAGATCACTATTCCAAGACAGTGATAAGATGCAACTGCTGTCCTTCATCTTTTTACTGACACCAGCATCTGCACAGACTTCCGTTCCATTAAAGTTACAATATTAGATGTCTAATGAAATTACCTACTTATGTTAAATGTTTTGTAGTACTGCCAATCCCACTAAGAATCAACACTCCACTTGATATCCCTTTGGACAACTTTCAAAGTAATTGCGTGATTGTCGTTAGCTTGGATTTGTAGTGATGTGCACGTGGATGTGGTCAGAGTTAACAAGAAAGTCAAGAGGTTTACATACAGAAAAGGTTGTTTATTCACAAAAGCCACTGGAGGAGCACGTTTTTAAAACAAATGTTTAAGCTATCTGCTGATGGCCTATGTAATGTATATGTTGTTTGACATACAGTAGGTCATGTGTTTATGTCTGTAGCTGAGGAAGGCCAGAGTTCAATGATGACTGAAATCACCTGTTGAGACAGCTAACATTTATCACCAGTGGTTAATAAAGCAAGCCAATTAAGTTCTGAAGTCTTTTCTTATTTCTTCACCATTTAGTGTGGTCAATATAAAATCCTTGTACTAGTATATAACATAAACAATTCTGTCTTGTGAATAACAGGACATTTTGGCTATAGAATGATACCAATATACTGTATGTTAAGCTAAAGCAGAACAATTCAAAAAGAAAACATGTTTTTGCATTACATTTTCACTGAAAAATATTTCAAAAAAATTAGATTTTTGCTGGGGTTTGTACCAAAAAGGCATGTTCCTTTAAGTCTGGAGAATATTATTTGTAGGCCAGGACATTTCTTGATACTTCAATGCCTCATTAACTAGAATGGCACTCAGTAGAGTGCTTACCTCCGCCAAGGCCCAACACTCGCCTTTAATTCAATCAAGCCTAATCCAATATCAAACTTGATCACGCTGTATCACTCTAAATTTTGTACTCATTCATAAATGCCAGCCACCTAAATACACCTGATTTTCTTTTTTTTTTATCACGATCCATGCATTATTCCCTGAGTAATTAATGTAAAGGTCAAAACGAAACACCAATGTTGAAGACAGTGAGAAAAAAAATTCTGGATCCGTCCCTTTATCGAGATCTGCACCAAAAGTTAATGGGGTCTATTCTTGGCCGAGACCCATCCCCCAATCCAAGTTCCATGGAAATCCGTTGAGTAGCTTTTGTGTAATTCTGCTGAAAAACCAACCAACCAACGAACAAACCGACGCAGTTGAAAACATAACATCCGTGATGATAAAGAGTTTTTTGCCGTGGTCTGTACCAAACAAGCATGCTCCCTTAAGTCTGGAAAATCTGATTTGTACGCTGGGGCATCTCTTGACATCACAATGCTTCATTAATAATGGTATGTTGTGACACATTTTATTGCAGCTCCTGTGATTTTGATATTGCATTTGGCCATATTGCGATATGGATAATATTTAGATGAATTGTCCAGTCTTAATGAGGGAATTTATAATATCTGGATTTCTCAGACCCCTCTTACCTAGTGTAAAAACACTCTTGCTCAGTGATCTTATAAACAAAGTGGGGTATGTCTGTTTGTGCATTGCATTAACCATCTCATCCTCTATGGCATTGTGTTTTCATGCATGAGTAATAGCTGTGTGAGGCTCGACACTGCTACACTAATGCTAATGTCACTCCTACATCCTCCACTGCATGTGACACAGTGGTACTATGGGAGTGTATGTCATGATGGTTGATTATTCCTGCTGCTGTTCAGTGGCTACCGAGGGGGACAGCCAATCGCCTTTGACCTTTTAATTTCAGTAGTAGTCTCCAGGGCTTGGGAAGGGGGGGAAGGGAGTGAGGATGCTGCTGTTAAGTGTCATCAATCAACACCATGTATCACAGTTGACCAGCTCTTCTTGTATGTGTGAAATTTGAATAATTCATTGACACCTAACCCTTCAGGGGACATTTTCTTAAATTGGATCATGAAAATAGACCGCTCCCTCAGCTTTTTAAAACATGTATATGCCTGGTTATATTTTAATATTTATAAGTGGTAAACAAAAACATTGGTTTTGGATGTTTTTGTTATTTTTGTGGCAATGTGTGTTCTTTCTAACAGTTGTAAACTCTATTTTTGTGCTTTTGTGAGTAGTAGCAGTGTTAAAAAACATTTGACTTGTGAGCTTTTTGATATAAATTCTCAGTCAGCGCTTGCATTGATTTAGAAGCTGTAGATTGAATGCATAAATTATAAATATATCCTAAATATATTCAATTGAGTTGCTAATGGGCCTTTTCTTTTGACAATGAACAAGCTGTAATGAGCACATCAATCAAAGCGTTACCACATCCGTGGTTTTTTGTATCTGATACTCATAATCGGTTTATCCAGATTTCACATCTGATTGTGTTATAATGCTTACATTCATCTTCTGCAGTTTTTATTTGAAACCGCCTTTTGTAGTCCTCAAGAGCACGACGGTTTCATGTCAAAGTCGCTCCCTTGTCTCTCAATGCTGTCATTGTACTTTTTCTCCTTTTGCAATAAAATGCTTAAATCTGTTGCAACAGTGAGGCGGAACAGCTTGCAGGGAAGGAGGCTTTTCATTGGAAAAGTAGAAAGATAGTCTGTGTGCAGCAGCAATAATATTTCAAGGCTGTTGTCCCCTGCGGTCACAAGGGGTTCAGCCAATTTGTGTTAGCAAAGGTCAGGTCCATCTGGAGTGCTGTTTACATTCTGGGGTACCCTCCTTCCTCGGGCGTCATCCGCTGAATAGTGTCACACACAGTGGAAATCACACAGCCTTGTCTGAGTACAGTCCACATTCCAGCCGGCCTACAATACTTGGCATGTGAGGAATTTTGTACGCTCCATTTTAAAATGAGAGAGACGGACAAAAGAGCAGTTGGATTGATTTTTCTGCTTTCACTGTCACACTTATTAACGTCTCTGCTGCAGATACAATGCTCCTTTATTTTCTCCCTCTTTTAGCGTGTGTTGTGACTGAGATGATATTGTTGCTGCTTTGTGAAGGTCACATTTGCAAGTTTTAATGGTGAATCTCTGTTCTGAGTTTTCTGGTCTGTGATAGAGTTATACTTGTAATACAACACTTGTTTATTTACTCCTAACTTTTTCACAGCTTTATTTTTTGTGGGGAACACGATGTACAAGGAGCAAAGATTACAGATGGTGGATGTGAGTTGCCTATCGACATTATAAAGGCCAGACCCCAGCCTTTAGCTGGCCATGAGCCCTTAAATTAAAGGTCTCTGTGGTCTGTCATTGCTGCCACTCAGAGCAAGCTGTGTCATCCTCACTGCAGTGTCAACTGGTAACCTTCATTTGAGCTTGACTGCCAAAACATGCTGTGACAACTGTCCTTCAAACTCACGCTAACCCTTCAGTTTCTTTTCTTGTCATATTTTTAGAAGATTTCAACGTTTAAAAAATAAAGGAGGAGATTTTAAAGATTCTGATTTAACCCACTCAGTAGCGAGTGCTACATTGTTACATTAGACCACACCCATCTCTCCTAACTTAACCTTCACTTTTATCTCAACTACACACCCACAAAGTTTCCTGACTACATCTCACACGGTTGTGGCTAAATCTGTCCAGACAGACAAACAGACGGCCAGACAGACATGTAAACACCTGGCAAAATTCTTAAAATTTCTTCAATGGTAGTTTGCGCCACAATAGGTGTGTCAAGGACCGCAAATGTGGCCCAGGAGCATAAAGTGTGTGTGTGTGTGTGTGTTGGGGCCTGCTTGGACCACACCTATCTTTGAACTTGGCCTTCATGTTGATGCCAACACTGCTACTACTCAGACCTGTTAAGTTTCCTAGCTGCATCTTGAATGGTTGCCACCGTGTTGACAAAAGCTGTCCACAGACAGACAGACAGACGGATGTATAAACGTCTGATACTCAAAATCACTTCTTTGTCGGTTCCTGCTACAACAGGTTTCTCCAGAATCACATCTTGCCCTGATGACATGCACACATAGACTCTGTGACACTGAAAACATTATCAACCAACCGACGCTGTCACGGCTGGTTACCAGCTTCCACACGTCCCTCTGTCTGTGGATTGTTATGAGGATCGATGTGTCAGCTCTACAGAGTCTGGACTGGACAGTCATAGAAGTCTGCCTAGGTGCATTTAATTTTACCACAAAAATATGCAATATAAGATGGTGTTAATGATTTCATTTCAGTGGTCTCCTTTTTGAACAATAATGAGGAGGAAAACAAACTGTGTGTGTTAAATATCCATTTCTTTTCTTTTTTCTTTGATAGTATGTTGCTAAATATTCTGGCCTTTGGACTGTCAGTTGGATAATACATTATCTTTTCTGATATTTTACATACCTAACAACAAGTAATCAATGAAAATATCGTGAAAATAACCAATATCGCTATTGAAAATAATTGTCAGTTGCTGCCACTGAGAATTCAATACAACACTTTTATTTACAAAAAGACTGTAGTAGAATGTGACGAAAATTTAGGAGAGGAATTTAAAAGCATGAACTTTTCCTCCGATCTGTGCAGTCACAGTTCAGTAGGGAAAGTCCAAATCAGAGAGGCGATCCTTTGCACTGTGCTCACAACAACTGGTTGTAGCTGGCAGAGAAAACATTGTTATTTTCTGCAGTCAGTGGGTGTGTGTTTGTATTTGTTTGGAAGCATTGGGACCATGTGGTTCTGACTAACCATTGTTGTGAGTATTGTCGTCTGTGATGGTGGTCTGAGGTGCAACAGCATGTAGGTGGTTAACAGCTGACCACTGGGAAAAGGCGACCACCGCATCCGTCTCATTATGGTCAGACTCTGCCTCCCAGATGTGCTCAAAGTATTGGCATATTCACACAGGGCTTTTTGATAAATGTGTTGTGACAGCCAAGTTCAAATATAATCATTGTGAGCAGATGTTAAGTCCTAACAATTGTACCTATCTGCCGTGAACTGCCTCAAGGAATCTCAGATGACCTTTGTCAGAGGTTGAATATCAGCATGCTTTCTGAGCACTGGTAGGCAAGCACTGGTCACGCAATCCAATCACTGCACAGAATGGACATTGTGTGGGCTCTCATGCACACACACACACAAACACAAGCACACACACACCCCACACACACACAGCCTTTGCCCCAAAGGGATAAGCCACATTATGGTGTACATCATATTATATCCAGTCTGACAACAAACCCCACTGATGGTACACAATTAAGAGCAGTTGATCTAATTATTTCATGGCTCTGGCTCCAACCACTGAGGGTATTTTACAGTTACCAGATCATAAATATTAAATTTGGACTTGTGCAGGCACTAAAAAGAGCCCAGCAGTGACAGAGAGAGTGCTGCTCCAAGGAGCACCTCCCTTTCCTCCGTCCACTTCTCTCCCACCCTTCCACAGAGGCAGCCTATGATGTAATGTTCCTGCTGCTGATAGAGCAACCCCCTCTCCTGCCTTTTTTTATATTTTCTCCCCTCCCCTTCCGACTCGCTACTGCCGCTGCCGCTGCTCTCACTGGTGGTGATAGTGGTGGTGGATGCGTGCGTGCGGTGCCGGTTCAGCTGCATCTCTGGGCATCTCTCGGGATCCCTGCAGAGCCTCTTTTTCCTCTGTCACCACTCGACCGAGAGCCGCTCCTACTGAGCACTGCAAGACCTTGTCCTCTGCTGATAAAAGGTAATTCTTCTGGCTCATGACAAAAGAAATTCATTGTAAAAAGAGTGGGAAAAGGGGAGTAGAGAGGAGGAGAGAGAGTGAAATAGGGAGTGATAGACAGAAGGCTGACTGAGTGTCCACTTAGCTGCTGAGTGAATTGGTCTGATCGCTGAAAGCCTCTAGTCGCCACAGCGCTGGATGCCATGGCAATTGCTCCCTCAGTGTGTGTGCATGTACTGTAGTATGGTGTTGGTTTCCATGGTAAAGATGAGACTGATCCCCGTGCTGGCTCAGAGGTAATTCAGCATGTGTCGGTGAAAGCTACAATTACCTTTGACGTGAAGTGATTTCTCAGCTCCTGTGCATATTTTATCAGAGATTACATATTTGTTCACTTATATGAGATTATTTAAAAAAAAATCACAGCTCTGTTAGACTTTTTGATTGTAAAAAAGAAAGATTTACATGAGATCATTATTTATCTCACTTCCGTGTAACATATGTCTCACTTTGATTCGTCTGCTCTACAAAAACTGGGCGTGTACGATGACGATCATAAAGCCCAGATGAATGATGCGGTGGGTGTTATCTGCATGCAGATTTTTGACTGCTTCAGAAATTTACGGTGCATTACGTAGACGCTTAGCCGAACACTTTTCCTTCTTCGTTGGTGTCCTTTAACGGGATGTGGAGTTCCAGCACAGGACAGTGGGGTTGGTTGTAAATGTACAGCAGGTGATTTTTTTCAGGAGTTGTTTAACCTTAACTCTTGCACGATATCAGATGCTGACTTAATATTTCATGTCTCGTCTGCCCCACATGTAGATGGCCTTATAACTAATTCATCCTCAGGATTCTCCCTCTGTTTGAGTCATCACTCTTCTCCTCTTCCTTTTGTCTAATACAGTTCATTCATCTCATTAGGTCATTTCCCTAAGTACACAGCACATTAGGAGTATAATGTTTCTCTTTGGTTGTAGACAGCAAGCTGAACCAACACATCTCTAAATTGTGATCTCATTAGCCCTTTGGGATCAGGATATATTCTGGAGAAGAGTTCCAGTCAATACTAGCAGATACTCTAAGGGTCATTTTTTGATATTCCCGTGGGGAAGGGGTCATGTTTACAGTGAGGGTAATTGGTCTTTGAGACTCAGCGGACACACAGCATATTACCCTTGAGGCCATTATTCTTCTGTATTTGCTGAAAAATAGGGTATCTAGCCTCAGCATGTATGTAATTAGTGGACTGCCGAAACTGAAACCAAATGACACACTTCATCATTTTCACCTTCGTCATTATGACCTGAGAGACGAGGTGACGTCACTAAACCAGTGGATTGTTATAATGTGCTGAAAATGCTGAAAATGCCCATTTGGGTGTGACTGTGTTTGTCTTTACGCTCATAGCTCAGTAAAAGATTATGTTAAATATGCTGTGGGACCTAAAACAATTAAAACCAGCTTCTTTTCTAGGGTTGGCGATAAAAATATTTTTTCTCATTTTTGTGTAATGTAGGTAAGACGACATGTAAATTTGTGACGGCTGCGACTAATGATTGCATTCATTATTGATTAACCTGCTGATTATGTTCACGATAAATTGATCGAAAAAGTCATGGCAATAACAATTTCCCCAAGCTCAAAGTGACTCTTTAAAAAGCTTCTTCTAAATAATTACCAATGAATTTTCTTTCAATCATCGAATTGATTAATTGATAAGTCCTTGCAGCTCCAAAAGCGGCAAATCTCTCTTTTGATCAGCTTGGACCAAAACTTCCTCTGACTGTATAGTACTGGTGGGTGATATGTTTAAAAATATAAGTTATTTTATATCATAAATCAATATATTTTGTGTTGGGCTGCGACCAATGATTATTCAATGATTATGTTGTGATTAATCTGTCAGTTATTTTCTTTTTTAATAATTTTGTCTGTAAAATTGAAAATTGAAAAAATTCATTTGAGAAGCTCAAACCAGAGATTTCTACTTTTCTATTATTTCTTCTCAAATGATTAATGAATTATCAAAGTAGCTGCTGAATCATTTTTTTTGGGTTGAGAAGATTCTTTTACTTCTCATGCTAAAAAACATTAAAAAAAAACTCTTGGATAGTCATTACACAAGTCAAGTTTATTTGTACCATACATTTTATATGAAACAAAAAGTTAACATCATACATGACAAAATATATACAATAAAAACACAAGATGTTACTTGGAAGGTCTCATATAATCATAAAGATAAAAACATAAAATAAAACATAAGATGAGAAGGTAACACCATTAAAAGATATCAGATAAAAAGGTGTTATTATCAGTTTTATTAAGTTATAAAGTTGAAAACAGCACTGGTTTCATAATTGCCTGCAGATACTGAATCACTATTATCACTACTATCAATGTAGTACTGCCATACAACTGTCCTGCATATTGATTAACAACATGGTCTACAATAACTTGATACAGCCAGGTATATTAAAAGTAGATCTGCCACAGTATAATTATACATTGTTAAGGTTGACAGTAAGTTTGTACTGTCTCACAGAACATAAGGTCATGTTGCCCCCTTTACTCTGTGACATGAGCTTTGAGAAACCATAAAGACATCTTTGGACTGATGGATCCAATTTCTTGCCACAAGAAGAGAAAAAAACTGCTTGATTAAATTCCCCCTCTGTTGCACAGAGGAGGACATGGTTATTACTGTATGTGGTAGTCGGGGTGTGCATGTGAGGGGGAGGGGGAGCTTAGCTAGAAAACACAGGAAAGTTGAGCTGCTGCCATGGACATGGAGGGCCACCTGAGGAGTGTCCGAGCTGTTCCTCCTGCTCTGTCTGTTGAATTTCAAGCAGGCTGACTTGCCTTTGGAGCTGTGCCATTGGCTCTGGTTTGACAAATTGTTAATCCAATAAATAGTTTGGCAGTCAAAGCCACTACAAACATATTTCTCTGTACAAAGATAAACACAGATTAGAGAAGGATTGAGAGGGAAACAACCACATGTAACACAAGCACCTGAAAGAGAGCGTGATGCGTTAAATGACACATAAAGTATGATGGACATGTGACTGGTAATGCTGGGAAGTCCAATAGTGGTTTCAGACAGTGAGTAACAGCTGATATGGTGACATAAAGAAAATGAGCATGTATGCAACAGTATAATGAAAGGACTTGGGGTGAGTCACGTAGATGGCTGAAAAGTTCTCTCACACACAAACCCCAGGGATTGTTCATTGGCATCACCTCTCTGCCAGAGGGCACTCATCCCACAAACCCTCTCTACTGGAGAGCTACTGTATCAAAAGTGGTGGAGTGATGCTTTTGCTTGTGTCACGCTGGGCTTCATTCCCCCCCCCCCAAACAGTCAAAGCACAGGATAAAAAACATCCCACAAACCCTAGACCTTGTGAGAAGAGAGTGATTGATCATATGCTATGATCAAACATGGGGAACCAGTCCCACTTGCTGCCAAAGTGAGTCACTCATCCCATTGTGGATCACACTGTGCTACCTCAGCTGGTACTTTTCCAGGCAGTCCATTCACCTTTTCTACAAATAGGATGTAATAGGCTGTAATGTTTCATTATTGCTTTATCTCCTGGTTATTTGCTTGATTTAATTTTTTTTATCATTTTCTTTATAAAATGTCAAAGAAACCATTGACTATATAAAATAATCGACAGGCTTCTTAGTCTAAAAAGTGAAGCCAAAGCTTAAATTCTTTCTAACGGCCAGCAGGGGGCGACTCCACTGGTTTCAAAAAGAAGTCAGACTGTATGTAAGCTTATGAGAAAACGAGCTTACTTCTCACTTGATTTATTGAAACATTAAACAGTTTCCAAAAGATTTAATGGTCTTGATCTCTAGTTTTAAATCTTTTTCAATACAGCATAATGTTTATATTTGAAACTATGGTCCCATTCAGAGTAAAATGGATGATAAAGCAGGGCATGCTTCAGGGCGTGGTTACCTTGTGATCGACAAATCGCTACCTCTGTGTTTCCTCGGGTTCTCAGTCAGAGCCAATCGGTACGTACCCACCTCCATCCTCTTCCTCTTCCGTCCAAATATGGTTATTTCTGGCTCCAAAAAACTAAGATGGTGACAGCCATAAGGCCGAATTCAAGTCTTCAGAATAATGCTCAAACCAAATGGTGACGTCACGGGGAGTTTGCGCTTGAGTGAAACCCTCAAAGCATAATCCACCTTGAAATGGTAGATATTTGCGCTGAGTTATTTTTAATCCTCTGATAATAACAAGTCGATTTTAAAACCTAGTGAATATCCCAAATCTGACAAAGATGCCAAATATGTCAGGCTAAGGTTTTGGGAATAAATGATGCATAGATATGTAGAATATTTCCATTTCATAAAAATGCAGACTTTGGTTTGGATCCAAAAAGACAGCAAGTGTGTTCCAGGCGGAGGAAGTGGATGCTCAAGTGCAAAATATAAATCAGTTATCAAAAGAGAAAAAAAAGTGGCAAAGCTTGTGTTTGTTTATTTCTCTCAGCGTAAACATCATGTACGTTTAATGAGGAGTTGAAACAAGCTGATACCCTCAGACAGTGCAGAATAAGATGATTTGAACAACCTCTGAGCTACTTAAGGGCCAGGAAAACTGTGTGTTATGGGGTTAAACACCACACTCTAATAATGACACATCAGCATTAGTGTTTTACAGTAATCTGGTTTTACATTAAGAGTGGAGCTGAAAGGAGGACAAATATAAGTGGTGTGAGGACAAGGTGAGGACTTGTCTGAGTAGTTGTGACTTTGGTAGCTGTTCTGCTTTACAACTGAGAGTTAGGTTGTTTACTGGGATTTTCCTTTTAGCTGGTAGCGCTGAACAGATGCTTGAAGTAAGTGTCGACCATGGCCCCACTGTTACTATGCAACTACTGACAACCTGTTAGATGCGCAGCGGAGTTTTTGCTAAAAGGTGGAATATATTTGACTTTTTGTTCACAGTAATGTTAGTGCGGAAAACATGTTATGGTCTCAATGTTGTTGTGCTTCCTTCCGACTGAAAAATAAGAAATAGGTTGGCACTCCAGAGGAAAGCACTCGGTTGTCATGAGGCCATAGGTAGCCTGAAAAGACGACAAGCGTACGCTATCTTCAGATGTGCAGGAGGAAGAAGGAGCAAGCGAATAAAGTCGTTTTTTTTTTTTTTATCTGTCACATTTTCTGCCACATGAAACAAAATTACTGTTTCAACACATTGGACAGCGCTGTGTTAACACCACATTACTGCAGTAAAACTGAGATTCATCTTGATGACACAGTCAGTGTAACCTCTAAACACAGAAGTGATAACATGAAGCTGAGAGTTATAGGTGCCGGGGCTGCTCCTTTTTCTTCAGTGCTTCTGTCAGCCTCAGTGACTTTAAGTAGCCTCGTGCTGCTATCTGGTGTGTTTCCATTAAGCCAATATGTGAAACACGATGGCTTATCGCAGCTCTGTAATTCCTCGACTGTTATTCATTTATATAGAATGACCTGTCAGCACTTCTGCCAGCTGTGTGTGAAACATGCTGAGGAGTGTGATCACACTTTTTTGAATCACAAAAGCTTATATTATGCCACATGTTTAAATGTTTGAATGTCATTTTTTTTGTATTACTATTAAAATACGTAGCACAATTTTTTTTAAGTACAGCAAGCTTTAATCACAAATCACAGATATTTTTGACTACCTCCCCTTCATCTGGGAGGTGTGAGGTTGTTTCTGGTTAATTTATTTACTCTTTATTGATCATCACATGACTTAGGGATTGTTCCTGATAGTCTAACATAAACCCATTAATATCATTGCTTAAAAATACTTTTATAATATATTTTTTTAACTTCAAGAAGATACAGAAATGTATTTGTTTATTTCAGGTATGTAGCATACCACAGCATTTACCATAGCCTCAACTGGTCCTGAGATGAGCCTTTTAAAATGCATAAAACTGAACAACAAATACTCAAAAGACCATACAAACACAAATTCAGCAATATTAAAGATGTACAAGAAAATACAGACAGATCAATATACAACACAACATGTATTATAATACAATAAAACACCATGAGGCACCAGATCATTCATGACTAAATTACTGATCCCTCAGTCTCAGTTAAAATGATCCCAGTCAGGATCAAGTTTGAGTTTTGCAGGTAAGGAATTTCACATATTGATCCTCCGAACAGGAAAAGCTGTTTGTCTAGATAATAATGATAAAAATAATAATAATGCATTTTATTTGTACTTGCACTTTTCAGGAGACTCAAAGACTCTTTACATGCAAACATAAAAGCAATACACTAGAAACAAATATCATAATAAAAACAACACACTACAAACAAATCTAAAAACATACATAGCACAACATTAAGCACACATTAAAAACAGTTCTGAAAAGGTGAGTTTTGATTAATGATTTGAACTTGGGCAGATCGGTGCAGTCTCGGATGGGTTTGGGGAGAGAGTTCCAGAGGGTGGGGGCAGCTATGGAGCTATAAATGAGGATTTACGTAAAGGCACCTTACAATTCCCGTCGGATGCTCCACGTGTTACTGAGCCTGAAACTCTGAGTGGAACCACAAGGTCTCTGAGCACCTGACGAGCCTGATTATGTAGCCATTTATAGATGAATTTGCAAGAGAAATGCAAATTATCTTAACTACTAAACATATAACAGTACACCCATCTTTTCAGAATATACTTGAGCAAATACTAACCAATAAGTGGCTAAATAGATTGACTGACTGGATTTTCCAACTTAAAAATTCATTCCTCGCTCAACTTTATTTTTTAAACAGTTTTCTTAAATGTCTTCCTCTATTAACTAAGGTTTACATTGTGCTTTATGTAATTGTTAAGCACTTTTAACCACTGAACATTTCTGCGTTGTCTAATTGTAACTGGTGGGGTACACTTTGTGTCGAAGTTGTGGGGAACAGAGGGAAAGAAAAGCAGCATTTTGAGCGCAGCCACATTAACATGGTCAGAAGCAATGAAAAAGGCCAGTCTTTGTCTGTTTGACTGGTCTGAGCCACGTGTTTAGACGTCTGCCGGAGGGGTCCTTTATGTTGTATGGACTGTTTACAAAAGGTCGCCTGCATGGCGGTGGCAGGTGGTCGGACTCAACAAGAGGTGTGTTAGCAGTCCAGTAGAGGAGGGGGGTATGAATCTAACTGACACAGGCTGTAAATAAGACATCCAGTGAGTATACTGCGCTGTGGCTTAAGTATGTCTCAGGTGACCGTGAGGAATCTTGCCTCTGCACGGATCCACAGAGCCGACTTTCAGAATCCCAACACCTCAAACTTGGCATAGCGTCTCCCTCCTTAGCAGTTGCCTAAAGTGTATAATTAGCATCTGCTATTTTGGAAACAGGCGTCCCCGTCTCAACACCCCGCTATCTTACATTTCTCTCTATTTACCCTGGAAATATTTTTGGAGAAGGCATGTGAAGTTATTTGGTAACACTTCACTTTAACAGGACTTTTTTTTTAACACTTCGGTGTACAATCAATGGCATATTCAAACATCTTCATGTACATCTCCTTTCCTCTCTATTGATGTCATTAGAATACATGTTTTTGTTTTATTAAAACATAAAGAGTAGTATGTGGTTCCTTGGAGCTTGTGTGTCCCCTTTACATTTCATGAAACGGCCCCTTCTGAGACCTTGTTACGTCACTTCTGTCGTACTTTCAGTGTCATGGCCTGAAAACTTTGTCCTTGCCGGTGTTGTGAGTTTTATTTTAGAACTACTTTATGGCTCAACTTCACACACCAGCTCCTAATGTCTTCCTCGTGTGCCCTTCAAGTAGCCTGTAGTACAGTAGATCTCTGCAGGATGTCATTCATTTACAGCAAGAGCACATTGCATTTCATAGTTTTATTTTAATTTGACATTGTCTTGAGAAAGGCTTGCTACTGCTTTTAAGTGTTGTATGTGCAGGAAATATTGAAGCATTCATTGTTTTTTATGCCAGCAGTCAGTGTTGTTACTGTGTAAATATGCTAAAATTCCAGTTTAACATTATAATCAGATTGTTGCCTCTATGATGTTACAGATTAACTTGGAAAAGGAAAAAAAAATTCTGTTGAAGAAGTAATCAAGTAAATCGCCAAGCTCAGAACTGAAAGTATGGAAGGAATGCATGTTTTTACCAAAACATACACTAGGCATGGTACTAGGCTCATTATTCTCTCTAGAACAGCAGGGATGTTTTTTGTAGGCTAACCTAGAAGTTGGCATCACCCTGGTTCCCTCATCAAAAAGCCTGGATGTTGAAAAGATAATCATCACAAATAAACACCACTTTTCTGAAGTGTAAATGCAGTCGCCAGAAATAAAGAGTGAACGTTAGGCCATAAACGAACTACGTCACAGTTGCACAATTTCAGCATCACCACAGCTGCGCTTCTTACTAAACTATACTTCAACACTTTCCTGTAAATTGATCAATCTATAAGTTGGAAAGTTAGCATTAGAACATTTTGCAACCAACATCCGGCCCTAGACGAACTAGTGGGTGTTGACGTTTAACGCCTCCGACAACTTATGTAGTTTCATTAAGCCACTTGTCAGAAACCTTGTAAACACTTTACACGTGGGTATGTATTTTATGTGGTAGAACAAATGTAAAAAAATCTTAAGCTTCTGTAATCCTCAGACCTTTTAGGCAGTTTACAGAAAACCGGTTCAGAAAACCCATTGAGAATTCGAGATAAGGGAACCAGAAGTTTAAAAATGCTAGCTTATTTCCGGGTTTAAGGCGCTCTATTTGGCACTGTCTCATGTTGTGGTCTCAAGCAGCTCAAAAGCATTGTCGCAGTATAACTTAGTCTATCAACTAAAAGAGCTACATTAAAACCTGATTTCCACATGTTAAAGAAATGAATGAAATCATCCATTGACTTCAACCCCATAGATCTGTGGACGGCCTCAAGTTTCACATTTAAAGTTTTACAGTCTGATTATATACTTAACATTTTTTGTAAAAAAAAACACACAGATTTTAACTTCTCGCTGATACCACAGAAAGCAGTTAATTGATGACTGTGATTTAGGACAGATAGATTTGGTTTATTTTCCGGTAGCTTGAAGTCACTGGTAATTACAATCATTAAAGTCAGTCTCTACACAGTTGCAGGCAGCTGGCTGAGAGGCAAACATCTGCAGTCCATAACAAGGGAACCAACTCCCAGGAGAGATTAAAAAAAAAAACGCTCCAAGGCTACTTTCAATATGATTGCGACTTTGTCTCATTTAGTTTAGTCATGTCACGGGTGTTGCGTAAATGTTTCCCTTGTAAGAAGTGGTCATGATTTCCCAAAAGCAGATTAGTTATCAGTCTTGTGAGCAAAAAATCACAGGACACCTTTTTTGTTCTTCTTTTTGTGATCGCTACCAAAATTATTTAAAACAGATTCACACTTATAACACACACACACATATATAAGGAGGATACTTGGCCTTTACTGTCTCTCTGCCCTGAGCACTCTGCAATAGTTTCCTAATTACACTGTGTGACATATTCTCTAACATATAATAATCGTTCCTCTGCTCCTAAAAAATGAGTAATATGTGAACTTGCACATTGGTGGTTTCAGTCAAAAATGAGTCAAGATCATCCTGTAGAAGTGCACCTCCCTGCTCCTCCTCCTCCTCCTCCTCCCTCCCTCCCTCTCTCTGAGGATGTGATGGGAGGAGCTCCAGAGTGTGTTGAGCGGTTAGAGGCAGGCTGTAGTACGACACGGTGTCAGGGAGAGGGAGAGTGTGGACCTGCCTGCCGACACACAGCTGTCATCTACCAGAGCCTTAAACTCTTTCTGTGGATTTTCTTCTGACACTTTCTGGAGGAGGAATCAATTCGTCTGTGTCACCTAAAGGAAACCTTTTCTCAGATCTGAAGGACATTTTTGTTTCTCAGCTGAGTGGGACAAGAGCGTGAGTAGTGCTGTTATAGAGACTACCTCTGTGTTCATTAACTGTGTGGCGCCCTGGCTTCATGAATCATTGATGTGAGCATGCTGCAGTTCGGGTTACCTATTGCAATGATGCCAGAATAACCGTCATTTCCCTGTTAGAGAGTAATAAACTTCTTATGACTCTGCGTGGGGTTTGTTGTTAGTTTCTCTCTTTAAAGGGATAAGTAGGTGTGAGCTGACGCGCAACAGCCCTCCGCCCTCTCCAGTAGGTCTTTATCGCAAGGTGATAGCAGGGCAAGGGGGTCATTAAAGACCCAGTCTGAGTGCATCTTGTGCTTTGTGGGTGATTGTGTATGTGTAGGAGCTACCCTTGCATTAGGAAATGTTGGTCTTGGACTTATTTTCTTTGGAAACACAGCTATTTACCTGGGTGTGTTGGTATTTGAGGACTTGAAGAAAAAAACAGAGGATGGCTCTGACTCTTAAAGCTGAGGCACAGCTCATCAGGAGTGATAGCGACTGTGAGAGAGACCTCTTACCACAGATATGTTTTAGTGAATGTGGCAGCCAGTGCACACACGTCCTCTCCCCGAGTCTGAACACTTTGTGTGAACCCAGAGGAGTGTGGAAAATCTGATAGGCGAGAACAAGAACGTGAATGTCAACACAAAGTCTTAATTGTCTTGTGTCTGGTTGTGATAGTCAAACTGTTTGAGGAGTTTCTGTTGTGACACTGGTGAGGGGCTCATGGTGTGATGCTGGCAGCTACGAGGCAGAAGCATCAGGTGTTATTGTGTGAAAATCAAATCTCTCACCCACACACTGCTGGCAGCACAATCGAGGCTAATGCCAAACTGTTAGCCGTGTGGGTGGTAGTTAATGGATAGAAACCGTAAATGGAAAAGTTTGTCAAAAGTCAATGAGGAGGTCAACCTAAGATTTTTATTTACTCTTCTTGCTTACTTTTAAATGTGCACTGCCAGGAACCTTCTACTTGAAAATCTCTTAAGCTTGTTCTTCTATGTCATTAGGTTTGTGAAACAATAAGAGGATATGGTTAGATAATTTGCTTATTTTATGTTTTAAGATCCTTCCCAGATGAGACGAATAGTATCAAGCACTTTTCTTGGAGAAGTCACGTCTCCTCCTTCATGAGAAAATCATGAAAAACATGAATCTATGAATCTATGAAGTGTCATTTTCAAAACTTTAACTACTAGACTCGACATGTCTCCAACTTTACTGTAAGGTCATTATAAGTTCACGAGTGCTGGAGGTTTCAAGTCTCCACATCACATGTTGAATAACGGACTGTGATTGGCTTTTAAACTTGTTCTGATGTCAGAAAACCAAGCGTGCACTTACTCGTCTTAAACTCAGATTTAAGGTTAGCACGGAGATACATGTCACCTCAGTAGATGAGTTGTGTGTTTAACTTTTCACATTCAGAAGCCAGTGCATGTGAGCCTGTCTAGCATGCACAAACAAGGCAGCTGGACATGAGGGATAACCAACCAAACCAAGCTGTCAGTCAAAGCGAGAACTCAATCAAAACGTAGCAGAAATTTTTAATATGAAAATTTCTTGTCACGATTATCTTGGCCAATATAATTGCAATTTACCCCTGCTTAATATTATATAGGGGTGGGACAGCTGGTGCCACTACTTTTCTACTTGGTTGCCATTTAAAATATTGCAGAAAAGGAGGGTGCAACAAAATGCACAGGTCAAACCGCAAACAGTGAAAACGATAGGCAACATTTGAGGAAAGTCTGTCTCCTCCTTATCACCCCACACAGATCTGATGTTTTCATGTGCTGCTGTTTTCCGTCTCTTTAGTGGAGCAGAAGACAGATGTTTAAGTCACATGCTTCCCGTCCTTGTGATTCAATCACTAAGTGTGTCTCCGTTGCACTTTGTCGCATGTTACTTTTATCAATAAACCAACTTTTCCTCCTCAGCCAGACATAAAAACGTTTTCATGTTTTTTTATGTGCAAATTGAAAAAACGCATCAAAACAGCTGGATGGAAACCTGCCTACAGACGGAGATCCTTAAATGATGAACAAACACCCAACAGATCTGGAACAAATCGGAGCTTTCATGAATTTTTGAGAATGGTTAATTATTCCACAAGAGGGTGGAATATAATCAGCTGCGCTCATCCCATTTGTGACAGAGAGAGTTTTTGTTTTACGGCCTCGTATACGGAGATTCATCTGTCTGTTGTAGGAGAAAAGCCTGTCTGTGCTGACCTTGGCCTGCTGTTTTCTTTTGGGTTGATCCACAAAGAAAACAGCTGGCAGTTGCATTCTGGATACCGGCGGCCTTGACAATGAACTGCCTGTATGATGCTGTCAGAAAAGCTTTGGCTCGTTGGTAAAGCATGGTGCCTGTAGTATCAATACTTCAAATCCGGGCTTCTTCGGAAAAAAATATAGCTAGTTCATGATGTGGTGAGAGTTTCTTGCAGAGAAAGCCTGAGTTTTAGAGTTGGAAGAGTTTAACTGGAACGCTGAAGCATTCCTTTGCAGAGTGAAACGTTATTTGATGCTGTGCTGTTCTGCATCTAGTCTGCTGAAAGGAAAAGAAGCAAGCGGATAAAATTATGCCCCTGTGTTGTGAAGCTGCTCAAAGCCGTGAGCAACCTGTTGCAGATTACTAAATCTGTTCAGAGTAGAAAAGACAAAGAAGAAACAAATATTTCTGAATCGCACTGTTTTATCACAGCTTAATCCCCCATGCTGGCCCCATATGCACATGTTTCCGTTTTGTCAGCATATCCCAAGGGCATTTTCTCAGCATTAGGCTACTCTGATCCATCTCCTTCATCTGTTTATATAGTCAGGTTGACTCTCTCCCTGTCATTGTGTGTGTGTGTGTGTATATGTGTCTGTGTCTGTGTGTGTGTCTGTGTGTGTGTGTGTGTGTGTGTGTGTGTGTGTGTGTGTGTGTGTTTGAGAGGAGAGAAATGTTCCTTTTTGATTTTCTTTCATGTGCTGTTTTCCTCTCCATATGGTTTGGTGTCACAAATGTTAGTTTAGATTTCACGCCAATAACACAAGTTTAGACAGAGTACATGAGCAATTACAGGCTGAAATGTGTGCGACAAGCGTGTAGCTCTCAATTGGATCATAGTTTAGATCATACCGTTAGTGTCTTTTAAGAAATTCATGGTATGTTTTTCAACTTGAGCCAGAATATTGTGTGCTGCCTTCCAACACAAGAGCTATGCTTATTGTATTATCACAGCATGGGCCAAATAGAAACAGACAGTCATAAAACACGGTCTGGTGTTGTCTCCTCTAATTACTCTGCAGAACAGAGAAATGATACAGATATACAGGGTTTGTCTTTTGACGAAACCTAAACACAATATTCAATTGCCATCACATTAGTCCATTTGCAGGATGCAGAAAATGAATGTGCTTTAAAAATGTGGCTTAAAAAATAGATCGATTGGCTGATATTATCCTATCACAGATATATAACTTTTTAGAGATCGTAATACTGAAAAAGATGCTTGAGATCATTTATAAGTTTAAAGTGAAGTCATTTTAGACAAAACGGTTGATTGTTATTGTTATATCTTGTCCCATTTTTAATGACCCCATTTAAGGGATCAGTGCAAAAAAGGTGTGTACATCGGAAGATCTGTTGCTATCAGAATATATTATTTTCTAACATCTGTACCAGCATCGGCCACAAAAATCAAGTATTGGTCAGCTTGTTTAGAAAATTAAAGTCTGGTAGCCTCAAGCCGTTCCCAGATCCTGTTTGTTAGTATGACTGAGTCGTGTCATTTAAATTTGAGAATGACCAGAATGACACTGACCACAAGATCACATCCCAGAGCTTTTCATAATATCACATGATCTTTATCAGCAGTTTTCCCAGATATATTAATGCAAATGTTGCGCTCTATCATGTGAGCCTAAAAGTTGAGATTCAACGCTCATTTTTGACCGTGGAATGAGCAGTTAACAAGAGGTCCATTTGGTAACTATTCCAGTCCTTTCAGTCATATCATATTATCTTAAAAAACTTGTCAATTTATCTGACTTTGTGTCTGTTTTTGCTCACTAAAATGAGTGAGAAAAGGGTTAACAGCTTAGGCATAAGGAGGAGTGGGCTGTGGAGTGGCCAGCCACTTGTAACCTAAAGGTTAAATACAGGCCTTCAGGGAGTCCTATTACTGTGTACTCACTGATGGGAACTCTGCAAACATGCATTCTGGGAGCACAGCAGGCTCCTCTGTTTATTCCCAGTCCAGCACTGTGCCATGATGTGGGAAATGACTGTGGACATGGAACCAGGCCAGATCGCTGTGTTTCCTCCAGTGTTTCAGATACAGTGAGATCTGCCTTTTAACCCGTATGAAACATGCACCAAAACATGTCACATGAAGCCTCGTCTCGCTCCCTCACTGTACACAAGCCTGTGAAACATGCTTTGGAAAACCATGTGGAGTATATTTACACTTATGTCAGCGTTTCTCGTGTGCTGGTGTGAAAACTGTCATTTCATAGTGTGTTTCCATCACCCTTCACCTCGCACCTGTTCTTGCATGTTACATGCTTAATAATAAAGTTCTATTTTAATCCTCTTAGCTATGTGTAGGTCTACACTTGTGACACGGGACCCACGGGATGACTGTATGGTATCTCATACAGAGAACGTGCATCAGGTTGTTGTTTTTGGTCGTATGTGTTTGTGTGCTTCCTGACATGAGGACTAGAGTAGGCCTGATTAATGAAATCAACCTCCAACCGTGCCTTGTTTAGCAGCTCGTCCCTCCCCCACCGCTGTGATTTGATATCTCTGAGCATTCCAGGTTGTGCCCTTTACTCTGCTAATGGTGCTACTGACCCTTTCAGACATTCCTGCCATAAGTTTCTGATCACAGGAGCCTAATTGCTCCACTGTAAACAAGCTGTACTTTCTTTTAGTACTAATTAACAGTACCATTCTTTACTAAGAAGTAGGTTACAGACGGATATTTGAGGCAAACACACACATTTCACTCAGACGGACAGTTGTTCTTCTGTAACCTTGGACACAAATAGTGCTGGGTGGGTCACATGTTTTTCAGTCAGGCATCCTTGCTGAAAATTATGAATGAGAGATGTGGAAGGAGGATGATAGGGAGGAGGAGTGATGCTGGTATTTAGTCATTTCATGCTCTGCTAAGATCCATAAACAGTGAAGGGGGAGGTGAGTGTGCAGCTTTTATCCCTCAAGAACACTCCTCACTTTAATGGTCTGGAAGTATGTAATGCAACCTGCTCTGCTTTGTGTTTTCAGTCTGTTGTCTCCCTTCGTTGATGAAACCCAGCGTAGGAATGTTTTACACCTCCTTCTCTATTAAGGCAAATGCTTTGCCACTTCAGACTTTTTATGGTAATGCATGCAAGATCTGACTTAAGTTAGCCAAGTTTTGGCCAAGTTAATTTACTCCTGACCATAGTCAAAGTCTTTTCCTAGCAAGTGACTCTGCTATTCCTCGATAGCTCTGAGGAGGATTGGCTTATATTGGAGAATTTCAAATTGTTTGGGCAAATAACAGGACAACACACTTATCAACAACAGTTTGCTGGCCCATCTTGCTTAAGGCTTTTGTGATGTTGAGATGGTAGCTGTCACCAACCTCTCAAAATTCTTTATGTAGGTTCATCAGGTGCTAAATTTGTCGTGTCAGCACCTTTCATTAGCATGGGGCTGTTGCATCCGGCTCAAATGAGATGTTTTTTAAGCAAAACCGGTCACTGAGGCTCTGCACTTGCCATCTTTAATGAGCTAACGCCATAATAAAACACCAAAAAATGGGACGAGTGATGAGAAGACGGCACATTGAGCGAGCGAGAAGAGGTGGGTCTATGTGGGCACAGCCTGCTGTCGGAGAGAAATTAGTATTTTAAACTGTTTCAAATACTCAGACAAACATTAGACTTAAGTACCTGTCATCGAACAGCATTTCCATGTCTCTTTTTGATGGCAGAGTTTTCTTTTGGCCATTTACAATAGCTATAAACACTTGTGCCTTCAGGTATGGTTAGACAACACATCACACCAACTACTACCCCAGCCATGACAACCCAGAGATTTGCACAGTAGTAGCAAAAAGATATTGTTGCCTTTTTAAAATCTTGTACAGACTGATCCTCGACACAGTAACGTAATCCCTCTCCCTCAAAGCTTTATGCCTGGAGTCCAAGAGATGGAAATAGAGATAGAGGGAGGGGGTTAAATGTAACAGAGACCACAGGACAGGAGCAGACTAAAAGCTTCCTGTGGCAGGACAGTGTCTAAGCCAGACCTGGCAGACAGGCTGGCAGGGCAGATGTTTTAGGTGAGAGGCACAGTAGATAGCACCGCCTGAATAATTCATCAGATTGGATTGAAGATGTGATATATTAAGACACAGCCATCTTATGGCCTCTTTCAGCACTTTTTGTGCAGCATGAGTGGCTGCAGGGCTCAGATCCCCCTGCATCTCTGCTTTCGTTCTGGCAGTTATCCACCTGAGTCTGGGCAGGCGAGGGGACAGTTATAGATGTGCTGGCTCTGGGTCGAGCGAGGCCTCCAGACATCTGGAGGGATGAAGCCGTTCATGAATGCAGGTGCAGTTTAAGCTCACAGGAACTAACACTGTTGATGCTTTTTTTCCCCCCAATATGACTTCTGCTGTGGTCACTGGGTCTTATGGTTCAGGTGACAGAGGGAGGGGATACGTGCGTTTCCAACAACACAGATTATATGTTATCTTGTCTGTCGCCAGTGTGACAGGGAGTATGTGCTGACAGTCTGAATTCTGGCCTTTGAATTTGTCTGCTTTTCCTTATGTTTATTTTGTGATACAAGCAAAACAGGACTTTGTGACCTTACATCTTATAGTTTATAAATAATGTGATGAATCACTTGCTGGTAACGTCGGAGCACAGCGTGTGCTACAGAAGAGCCTTTTCGGTTTGCTGGATGTGAGTTACTTTGGAACATAGATGTTTGTGAACATGACGTAAATGTTCTCTTGACCCACTTAATATGTTTTTTATACTGATGCCAGTAAAACTAAATAACTTTGACCTTTTCTGGTTTACAAGGAATATGTCTGATCCTGTAAGATAATTATAAAATAGAAGAAAATGGAAATACTAATAGTATCTTAAGTACCTCAAATTTTTACAGTTCCAAATATTAGTTATCAGTCTCCTCGATCACTAATAATTAGTATTGATCCCAAAAAGTAAAACATATCGGTTGATCCCTATTAGACAAAGATGGTTTATTATTTACTGTAAAACTTTTTAGCATTCGTTGTCTGTGGGGATGCAACACGATGGACCAACCCTTGCCTCTAAGTTTTGAAAGTAGGTGAAGATGTCACAGCTCTGATTTCACAATGGAGAGGCTCAGCTTTCTAGTAACAGATCATTTCACTTCCATCTCTCCATGACATCAGCTCCCACCTACACGCATCCAGCTGTGGGGGCCTGGGCGCTGTGTGGACGTGTCAGGACTCTGATTGCATCTCACACGCACACTAGTGTGGGCCTTTCACTGCAGACAAAGAGGTACATGAACTTCAAGGGTCCTTTTGAAGTGCTTAACAACAGTCTGTCTTAACTAACTTGTGAGAGCAGTTTGGCATTAAAGCTGTTATGAACTGTGGTGTAATTTCTGTAGATTATTAGTCATAGATGTTATTATTTCACTTCCCCTAGAATGAACTAATTTGCACAGTGATTAAGAAATCATGTGATATAGGATATCTGCCTGTATACCTGCAGCCAAGCACACTGAACTCTGTCATCTGATAGGTTGCTAATCCCCTTATTATGCTTGTCTGGTTAAATAGAACAGCCAGTCAGCCATTAAATCATCTAGCCTAGGGATCAATGTGGGCCCCATAATTTTGCTGTGTGCTAGGCCGTGTACGGTGTGATTGGAGGGGAAAATAGAGGACGGCACAGGCAAAAATGTGATATATAAACATGTTAAATACGATCTATACTGAGCAATGCTGGCATGACGATTTTGCCCTTGAGTGACTGCATTAGCATGGTCTATAGGGGTGATACTCTTGAGTGACAAGAGTTCATCTCCCTCGTATGGTTTACCAAATACGCTGCCCTCGTAGGTCAAATCTGGTCGTCTTGGATGTTGGATGTCAATGATTGGAATTTTCCCCAAATATCAGTGTGTTAAAGGATTCACAAGATGGCTTGGATGACTGGGATACCAAGGCCTAAGTGACTCCTGAGGACTTGGAGGGAGGAATGTGCAGCTCACTATTGATCTTTACTAAGTGAGGTCACTGCATGTGGGGGGCAGCTGCCCCACACTCAGACCCAACATAAAGGGGACAGACCACCCCCACGAAGATATTTTAATGTGGTCTGTCTGCCAAATAAAGAGGTCGAATAAGGAGTTTGGAGTTGTGCTTGATATCGATTTTTAAGACTTGTTGAAGATTGTAGCCAGACGTGAGAATCAGATGAGCCAGTGCACTCACAGGCATAAGAAAGCTAACTGTCTGTGCTATATTTGCTTCAGGATCAGTCGTTCATCATTTTTATGCTCTATCTCATGAGCTAGATTTAGAGAGTATCAGACAGTTGGTCTTTACATTGTTATCAGACTGTCTTTTTCCCTCAATGTGTTCAAAGAGCACCACATCTCTCAAATGATGTCTTTTATCTTACTGCGTGTTATGTGACTATAAAGGAAAATAAGGCTTAAATTAATGGCAAGAGTTGTGAATACTTAAAGAAATGTCTGCAGTATGCAAATAATCAAACCAAGTTAAAAACATATCCCAACATTTCTGAATATCTTACAAACAACAACACTGTACTCATCTCACTTCGCTCATTATAATTTGACAAAGCTAACTACAAAAGAAGGGATGCATGATGTATATTGGACCAAAAAATTATCGGTTGATAACAAAGTTAAAGCTGATAATAGAAAGTCAAATTGCTTTCACTGACTTAACAAGCACTGCATCTACACACCTCCCACGCACCCGTGCCATATGCACCTTTAAAGTTGGTTTGCATCCTGCCAATAAACACATACAAGAAGAAGAAGGAGAGGAATAAGCCCAGCACACTATTTTCTTACTCTAAAAAATAAAATAAAAAACACAAACGTGAAATGATCAGTTATCTTATTGTTATCTTATCGTTATCATCCATGAGAAGCAGGTTATTGTCTGTTATCGTGACGGCTGAAAAGAAACCGTATCATGCATCCCTACTGACTAAGCATTGGCTTGAGCTCAGCTCAGCCTTACAAAAGTTCTCACAGGTGTCATTTAAAGTGGGCTGGACAACAGATGGTTGAGGAGCGAACCTGACACCTGCTTGGATGAACACACCACTCCCTCAGTCGTCACTGATCCTTGCTTGTGTTTTGAAAAGTAAAAAAAAAAACATGATAAGTGGCTGTAAAGCAGATCAGCATTGTCTAAACCACTCCCCAAAGTTCTCAGCTGCCCAGCTTCATGAGGCGTTACAAGATTGTTTTCAATATAGAATCAATTAGTTTGCTCATCTAATAGAAAGTTAGTCCTTGAATTTTGTGAGGACATCATTTACCAGTCTAGAATTGGATAATTCCTCTGTATATTAATTGATACCCTGTGGGGTTTTTGATCTCTAGCCTTGTTTATAAGAGTGGGGCTCTGTTTAGTATATTTTGTGCATGTACGTGCAAGTGACACATTCCTGTCAACAGTGTCACACTTTTCCACTGAACTACAGATGGGGACAAGATATGCAGCGATGCATCAGCAAAGTCAGAGAAGACGACCGCTTGCTTGTTAACATGGATGTTTTATGAAGAAGGAAATGCATTCATCACATTCGTTAGATCACTAACACTTGTTTGTTCACAAGAAAACTCTGATGTAGTTGTGTGAGACTATGAAACCCTGTTACAGAGTGCTCCTTAGACTCTAAAAACTTGAGTTTTTATTTAAGAGGCGGTTCTGTGGTTCGTGTCCTTGATGGGCATGTGGAGAAGTGGACATTCTGAGCCTTTTATCGGTCTCACTCAGTGATGGATGTGTGCAGCTCTTTGCCCAATGGCCTATAGCCTGAGCTGCTGTCTAAGCCTCTAAGCTACTGGAATGCGTGCAGCTTCTTGCTGTGGACATCAAGGGAGAACAGCCACGCCGCTTTGTTGACAGCCTTTCATGGATGCCACACCGGCCTAATCAATTTCGAAGAGGATAAATATTTCAATGCATTGTTGGTGATTGAATGGTCCATGAATTCACATGGGCGGCAAATATTAACGCCGCACATTACTTCTTTTTTCAGTTGAAGTTCTTGTGGGAAAATATTCTCACTGACCCCACAGACTTTTTCAGCAAAACTTACTGTTTTTTTTTATTATAATTAAGTATTTTCAATATATTTCTCACAACGGAAAATCCTCACATTAAATTGGTTTTATGTGACCTAATTTCTAGCTTACAACTTCTGTTCATATCTGTAATCAATTCAGAGCTATAGATGTAAGTTTGCTGAATTAGAGCGTAATTGAGCGTTTTTACACATTGTTATTCGTATGTGTATTTGAACACCTACCTCCGCGTACTGTAGTTGTGTGTGGCTGACTTATCTATTGTAACAAATCAGGTTAGTGAAGGTAAACAACTACAAGCGAGATAAAGCGGCTCAAGTCGATGTTGTGTTATCAGCACCCGCTCTATCAGGGTCAATATTTCACTCCAGTGAATGCAGACAGAATTATATGGCAAACAAGTGGAGACATTTGGAGCTCGGAGTGAGTGTTTAAACAGGCCTGACCTACATACAGCAGCCAGGGCTGAGGCAGCTCCTCACCTGTGTCTGGCAGACGCCACGACCCCTCATAAAAACACAGGCCCTGAATATCTTAAACAGTGCACTGAACAATATAACTCTGTATTTTTTATTTCTCTCATAAAATGGTCACGGTGAATTTGTTGGTTTAACTGGGCTGGAGAGCATATGGTCACACTATTTTTTGGCTGGTCCACACAACTTAAGAGACTACTCTAAATGACACTGAATCCTTTGCTTAGAAGCAGGGATTCACAAAAGCAGGACCACTACTCAAGAAACCACTGCACCACTACAAGATAGTAATGGAGTGGTTAGAGCCTGGACTTGGGGCTAGGCTAAGTTCAGTGTTGGTTACCAGAGTTTGTAAAACACTTTATGACTTCTGATACTAGAATAACATTTAAATATCCCAACAAAACATGGCCTTGTTGGTATAAATCTTTTTTTTCCTTCAAGGACGGTGTGAAGTTGGCAAAGTATTACCCGTTCTGAAATCATTTGCTCCATTTGGGTAATGGAAAAGAAAAATGGAAAAACAGTCTCATGCTGGAATTTCTTTGCAAGAGATTCATATGTATATCTCATCACTGCCCATTGTTAATGTCGTTTTCAGCAGAGGTCTCTGACATAGGAAAAATGTCACCTTCATCCCTAATACTGCAGCACGAACACACATGAGATGGTAATTGTGAGCATTACGGTGTCGACAGTAGAGAGACTCTGCTCAGCTCGTGGAGGTGATTTTAATTTTCCACCAGAAGCTGAGAGTGTGAGAGATTTAACCTGCATCAATGTGCAGGTTATGTCAGATTTATCACACTCAGAATTTCTTTTACATGTACTTGGAAGGGGATTAGCAAAATAAATACATATGCTAATGCACAAACTGTGCTGTTTAACGAGTCTTTAGAATTTCAACGTAGTTATCAGTGAAAATCAGGCTGCAACTAACATTTATTTTTATTGTGAATGCTGATTATTCTAACAATTTATCGATTAATCCTTTAGTCTACAAAATGTTGATGTTGATAAATGCTTTCCAAGAGCCCAGAGTGAAATTTTCAAGCTGCTTGTTGTCCAATCAACAGTTTAAAACTCAAAGACTCCTCATTTACTATCATAAATGACAATGAAAAGCAGCAAATCCTTACATTTAAAAAACAGTAAATATTGAACTTTTTGCTTGAAAAATGACTGAAACGATAAATCAATTATCAAAATAGTTGTCCATTATCCAGTTGTCCATTGTCCAGGAAGGTCAAATCAAAATCCAAAAGTATTTAAAGATTCAAGCATTGGCATGTTTATAGAGCACTTGTGTCCACCCTTTTATAAGCAAATTTTAGTACAGTACAAATATTTATCAAAGTATAAGCAATGGTATAAACATTTGTGCAGTAAGTAGCAGCCGAGTCCAGTAGTATGACTCGTTTTGCTACTCCAGCAAATCACAGGATATATTATGTAGTTCAGTCAAGAAAGAAATGTCTTTTTATGGGAGATGCAGATCATTTGCAGGTTCAAATGTTGAATGTCAACATCAAAAACCATTTCAACTTTTCACCACTGATTTTGTAGACAGACAAACACACTGCATACGCTCAGGAATCTTGTTATGGGTTAATAAAGGGTGCAGTCGTTTATTAATCACATGTAAAATGTGTTGCCAACTTAGTATTCGTGTGAAATGATAAAACTGGTTAGTCCTTAAGATGTAGGTGTTCCTCTCCTCCAGCAAAGGGTGTGACAACATTAAAACAGACTGTAGAAAAGAAATAGGCCATTTCAGCATGGTCAGCAGGGCAGGCTGCTTCCTTAAAGTGGCTCAGCTTACACTGGATTGTTAAAAACTGAAAAGACTGAAAAGAGAGAGAAAAGAGAGAGAAAAGTACAATTTTCTGCCGATTTCCTCTCAATCCCTCAGTGTTTACTATATTCGAGGGGTCATTAATGACAGCACGTGAATAGTTTTAATCCAGGTTTATGCTCTGTCTGATGTGTTTTGACAGGGAGATTTGGCTTGAGTGCCAGGAATAAAAGGGCACAAAGCCAACAGAGGCAAACGTATTTGTCCGGTGAGATTAGTTACTCTCAGGTGATTTCCATCTATGTACAAGTGCCAGTAAATACATTTGAGTTTGATGAGGTGACTTAAAAGAAAAGGTGGCTTTGCCCTTTCATTTGCTTGTCTTTGGTCTTCACCCCCTTTGAGTATTAATGCCCTTTTCTGTCTGTTGCAGAGCCCCTGCTGCTCTTCTTTCACCCACTTCGGCCTTGATAGTGATAGCAGGCCCTGCTCTGCTACTTTACATTTCATCAGCAAGCTGCTTCTGCTGGCTCCACATCTGTTATGGAAATTTGCGCAGAGGGGGAAATGGAATGAAATGGAATATCATTTCAAATATTTTCACTTCTGAAACCGGGCTGATTTAGGCACTTGTAAAGGTTTCAAAGACAGAGGTGATGAAATATGCTCATCCACTTTCACAGCCATATATTACCGTAATCTATCAATACGTTCTTAGTGCCTGATAGCTTCAAATTTGGGATGTTTAAAAAAGTCAGCGCTTGTGATAAAACTCGCAACCTGTGACCGCGTGTCACAAACCCCAGAGGAGAAGCAAGCTTGATGAATTTAACTCCCCTGAACCTTAAGTTCAAAATGTCCCCTATCTCTGTTCAATAGTTTAATAAGATTTTAATTAGGCAATTAAAAGTCTTTGGAATAGCATATGGTCATAATTACTGCTGTATGGTTCACTCAGGGATGAATGAGCCAGTAATTACTCTTAGTTGGGTCTGGGGATTGGACTTAAAATGGGTCGAGCAGGAAGGAGAGTGTATTTCTTCAGCGTCCACAGTCACCTCATCAGAAATACAGACTTCTGAATTTCGATTAACTGGGGAATCGGATTGGATTGCACTAGTGATTTGTGAATCCTTTACTATAGGAAGTTTGTCCTCCCAAAGTTGTTGGAAGCTACTACCTCACTTTGAACTAGTAATTAACTTCAACAAGTTGCACTGTGTAAATAGGAAGTTGCAATTTTACAAGCCTTATTTTATAACAAAAAGGTCGTTTTTCTATAGGAACCATTTCCGTAAAGTTGTCAGACACAACCTCAGTCTGTGAGTAGCAAAAACAAGCACTTTAAATGGGTGTAACTTTGATAGTCAAAATTGCCCCATGGGATTACATTGCAGCCATTGTCCACTGAGGCAATCTATTGGACCAATTCCCAAACTTTTGGTGATTACAGTATGAATCATTAACACCAAAGCACAGAAATATACGGCCCAGGTTTGAAAATACCTGAATTCCCCTTCACATCTAGTGTTCAAAACTTAGGTACGCTGTATTATTTTTTGTGAAATTCAAAGTAAAATCATCCCAATATTACTAAGCATCATTCTAGAAGTGCCAGGTCATGTAACAGTTACACCTGAAAGTTTCTGGTTATAAATATTTCTTAACTAATCTGAAAGTAATAACTATAGTATGTTTTTTGCGATCACCTCCTTGTAGCAACAGGATTGACTGAATAAGTTGCTGTGATTGGAATAATGTGAGAAGACGTGATTAGGATTTGTCACGTAGTCACTCCGACCTGTTACCTGAGCACTGTGACGGAAGTGCTGTAATGTCTTACTCATAGATGGGTATCTTTAGATCTGAATGAGTGGTTACAAAATAACCTGAGTGGCAGTTGGACCGGAGCAGAACTGTGTCAACACTCCCACACCACTCGCCCGCCTGGTGAATCAGCCACTCTGTCCATATGTGCAGGCGTGTTCCTCCATTAAAGCCTCTCCTGACAGATGATGTCCTCCACATCTCACATCTGCTCCTTCACACATCTGAGAGTCCTTCGGTGGTGTGGAGGGGGAGCGCTGATCACAGGTTGAAGGCCACATCTGGGAGCACGTGACCTGGGCTGTCAGAGGGTTGTGACGTAGGTGGCCAGCGTGTGTATGTGTGTATGTACAGGTGGCTTCCTGAGATGACAGGCATACCAAGAGGTCGTATTTTTCAGTCAACACTTTTCCAGTCAACAGGCTGTGTGTGGAATCCAGGGAGCCTTGACCCCTCCTACTCTACTCGGATGGCAAATGCTAATGGTGGGGCCACCTGTTTCAGCAGTATACGCACTGCTGCTATTTATAAGACTAGTCTTATAAGTAGTGCTGTCATTGGGCAGGCTTCGCCATTCAGAGATAAGCAGTACAGTGATAGTTTTACTGTATGACAGAAGCTTTGTTACTGGAAATTATTGGGCAAGAGTGCTGGGAATTTCCCTGTTTGGTTAAACATGAACCTTATTTCCCCTTTCTGACGTACACTCTACTGTGAATGAATTTGACGGTGTCGACAAAAATGTCCACAGGTTTATTCTAGTATATGACATGCTCATCACTCTTACGAGTTTTCTCTCTCTTAAATTTTATATACAGTAGTAAATTTCACTTTGCATTGTAGGTTGAAATGATTCCATAAGCTTTCAGTTTCATGTTGACAAATCTCTGTAATTACAGGGGTTTTATTCTCATTGCAACCACGTGTATATTTAAAAAAACAATACAAACTACACATTGAGGCAGCTCAGAAACCAAACCCACAAGCAATAATATAAGGGACTGGCTGGAGTATTGACTCCTAGCAGAGCCTCTTACCGCTTCATTTAATAGTCTCTCCCTTCCACAGCTAATTATTTTTACTTCATGGACTGTCAAAACTATTGCTATTACTAATATGGATGATGGGCTGGTGAGCAAATGCCTGTGTACCATCAGTCAGTAGTGACAGCTCTGTGTGCCACTTATTTCCCACCCAGAAGCAGAAGATATTTCAATTTCCACTCGGGATGTCCCCCTCACTTTTCAGAGTCCTAATTTGTCACTAACACTTACTGTCCAGGAGTCGTAATCCAGCTGAGGAAAGCTCTGAGTTCATAAAAATGGTGGTACATTCTTCATGGTTGCCTTCGATTATTACCCTACACTTACAGCAAGAGAGCTTTGTGAGCGGTGATGAGTACCTATGGAGCTTTTTTGCCCTAGGTTTTGCCTGTAAGGCCATATGAAGGCTGCAACTTAGTCTCTAATTGAGACTTAGACTAGTCTCAATTAGAAACTAAAAATTCATTAAAGTTGTTAGGGTTGGTTAAAGCCTGACAGGAACCCTGTATGAATATACTTCCAGACTCAAAACTACTCACCCATCACTTAATATTTTGGGTAAAACACATAAAATATCTGTTTTTATTTAACAGTGACAAATAGGTTCAGGCAAGCCACTGTCCCTGTCACTTATTATCATCATCAACATACATTCCTGTACTTGGTTTAAAAGTGTCTTCATCTTCGTCCCCGTTCCACATGTTCGTAACTTCGCTGTGTTCAGCCTCAGAAGCTTGAAACAAACATAGTCGTCTACCCGTACCGAGGGAGCTGAGGAAGTTTTTGGGGTTTGCCAATGCCACAGTCGACACTACTGATCATCTTTCAAAGCGGAGGCATTAAAGGATGGTGTTCCTGAGACGAGAAGTTATCTGAAGATACAAAAACTGTATTAGACACATATACTTCATTTTTTAGATATATTTATTTGTTTATTTTGGTCATAAATGTAATACAGCATTATCTCATTATCAGTTCTCTAATCAATGAAACTTGAAAGATCAATTTCATGATAAGATGTTATATGCTCGGTGAATAAAAACTTATTTAGATTTATAGCAATTATTTAGTCTTGTTGAAGAACCCCAGACTTCTCAAACTAATAAAACCAAACATATGTCTTTAATTAGACCTGTTATGTCTTGAAATATCTAGTAAAAGTTTGACACATGCAATGATCATGTCAAACTGATCCGATAAGGCTGATTTAGGGGGATATAGAAACAAGATCTGGGAAGATTTAAGAGGAGATCATAGACTGAGAGATGGGAGAGTATCATCCATAGCCAGAGCACAGTATCACGTCTGTGTAGGGAGTGAAAGGGATGATTCAGTTTATGCATCATGCAGGAGAGAGCGGTGAAGTGCAGAGTTGCATATAGATTTCTGTGCTGTCAGAGGGGCCCTTGTTCTCCTGCTCACGCTGAGTCGGGCTCTCTCTACGCACCTCAGTCGGATTCAGCTTGATGCATGCGGGCCTCTTTTTCTAACTGTCACACAAACCCAGAATTAATGTCGGCTTCACTGTTTCTTGCTGAAGTGGTGTCTCACTTTGAATCGATCCACACAAAGGACACTAATGATGCTCGTGGCCGACCTCCTTGTCTGTGACAAGTTACAGTCCACTGACATCGCGTCAGCTGCTGGCAGTGGGCATTGTCCAAAATATTTCAGACGGTGGCCCGGCCTGGAGTTTCAAAAGCAAAAGCCTCTCATAACATCGTCTGCTTTTGTCATCAGGATCATTAAAAGTCACAGTCTCGCTGCTGTAGGTTGAAATTCTTCAATGTCCAGACATGATTGATTATATTTCCTTTCATAGCTTTTACAAATCCGGACAGTGCACCAGTGGTAAAGGGAATGAAAGATTTCAATCTATTAATTCAACTGTTGACACCTTTTTTCCCCTCTTTTTTTTTAAATGAACATTTTGAAAGACTTTAAATAAAACAGCCTAATTCAAACAACTTAACTAAAAGTCTCCTTTTGGACACTAAATTGACAGAATAGAGTGTGCCTCCCTGCATTTCTCACATTCAAGTCTTGTGTGTCTCTACAACTGTGGAAATAACCCTCTTTGTGTCTTGTTCTCTGGCCTTTATCGTGGCCTTCCTGCTCCTCCAAATGTCATCTTCCCAGCTCAGATTTGGAGATGTCTGTGTTTGCAGCAAGTGTCAGACTGCTTATTGACTAAGAGTCAGAAGCCCCTTGATAGAAAGCAGGAATAGCTTCACTCACTACTTTTTGCTATTGATTGCCATACCTCACATGAAACTGAATCTCCTGTTGGTTGCATTTAATGAGGAGCTCCCTGCGGCAACTGTAATGGAGCGTTCACAGTTGTAACTGGGATGTCTGTATTGAATTTCCCTTCACGTCTCACTACGTTCAGTTAATCAGCGTCTGAAATGCTTCATAACTCCATTATTGGTATAATAATCATCTTGTGGCTTTGTTCTCTTGTTTTTTGAAGAATTGTTGTAGTCGTTGTGGATGAAGGCAATCGCCAGTGTCAACTCATAACTTAAAAGTTATTCTAGTGAAGTGTATTGATTTGAGGAGAACTGAACAGCAGGCTTATGCAAATATTTATCCAATTTCCTTTGGCTTTGGACACTTTTATCTCCATAAATTCCTCTCTGTAACTGAGAGCAGGCAGAGCCCTAACCCTAAAGCCCTCTGTGACCTGTGGGAAGCAAAACATTTTACAGTACAGGATCAGTGGTTGTAATGTACACACGCCCTTTCTTGCAACTTAGTTATTAAACTCTAGTTCAACCCAGGTAATCTGCTGGACAGAAACTCCTGTAATTCCTGTAGTATAAACTGTGTGTCACACCTTTTTATTGTCTTTGAGCTTAAGCACAGATTTCCTGGAAATTTCTCCTTTTCTTTTCTTTCCTGTGCAGAGCAGGTACAAACAGTTCAGATGTGGAGATAACAACTTTGGGCAAGCAAAAGGTTGCCATCATCAAATGAACCCGACCTGAGCATTGTACTCATCCATTTAGTATTCTGTTAATGATCACTCGCTTGTTCAACCGTCTGAACAGAAACTGAAAACAATACTTTACAACCTCAGATCTGCAGTGAGGAGTGATATGGTCTGGTCAATCCCTTGAGGAGAAAAGGAAGACGAAGAAGGTTTTGGCCTGGGTTGCTTTTACACGCAAAATTTTCAAATTGAATCTGGTGTGATTGTTTGTAGCCAGACCTGGTGCCTGTATTAGCCATTACTGTGCACCATAGCACTGAAATGGTACCCAATATAAGAAACTAGAGATGCAACAAACTCCTGCTTTTCCTGTAATATGAGCTGGGTGTCACACCATTTCATTGTCTTTAGGCTTAACACAAAGATTTCCAAGAAATCCCTGTTTTCTTTTCTTTCCTGTGCAGAGCAGGTCCAAACTGTTCAGATGTGAAGAAAACTTTCATTGTCGATCTGCTGATTTTTTTTGGATAAATTAACTAATTGTTCAGCCCCTGGGTCTTCAACAGAGGGTCTGTGACCCCTAGAGGGTCCTCATAGTTACTGCAAGGGGGCCACCAAATTATTGTTTTATAATATTTAAAAACATATATGATGATAGTAGTCCTACCCATGATTCCCTGTGTAATCATTGGAGTAAGCTAAGGTAATTTAACCGTACTGTGCAGCACCTCAGTAATGGCTAACTACGTGTTATTGACACATATCGACCCGTTATCTGTATTGTTATCTTGTATGTGTGTGTGTGTATGTGTGTGTGTATGTGTGTGTGGCATTCTTCTAAGCAAAAATGGATCATTATGTATCTTATCGCACAAGAGACTCTGGCACACCCTCCATCTTAGAAATCCCTGGAGAAATTGCAGAGGGTGAGGCTAACACACTTAACATTTGCCATGCCACACCTGCTCTTGATCCTTGGCCTGAAAAACCAACCAATCAGGTTTAGTCCATGGAAGTTGAAATGAGAAAAAAAAATCAGTTTTTTTCCCTGTTTTCCGAGGGAGCATCCTCAAATGTTTGCATTGTCTGTCTGTTTGTTTTGGGTGGTTTAAAAATAATCTGCTGATGCATGTGACAAAGAAAAGCAGCAAATCCTCACAATTAAGAAGCTGGAACCAGAGTCTTTAGCATTTTTGCTTGATCAGTCAACTACTGTAATAGTTTCCCCAAAAAGCTTGCTTATACAAATCACTAATTTCAATCTTGTTCTTTCATCATCACAGATCTCAGCTGAGACCCTGCAGTGACGTGTACGCATGGCGGCTGATCCGTGGAGGCTTTCTGTCTTGTTCTGAGGTCACAGATCGTCCAAACCAGCATCATCTTCTGCCTGCCTGAGGGAGTCTGACTTCAAGACAGTGCACAGACCCTCCATTCAAGGAGCCTGGGTGCTGGAAAAAGAGAGAGGGAGAGAAAATAAACACGGCTGTAAAAAAAAAAGCTCTTCATGAATTCCCCAAAAACCTGAAAGGCAAATAGTGCAAGTTGGCTGGCGGTCCTGAGGAGGCATGCGGACAATGAGCATGGCTTGGCTCTGTCTCCCAGCCTTCACTGTCCTTCTTGTTGGTTGCTTTCATACAGCTGTCACGGAAAGCGATGTCACTCCACGCCTCACCTTCACCTACAGTAAGTTTTATCTTGACTATAGAATTACCACAGCATCGCAGTAACCTACTATCACTGTATGGGATGTCTCTTTCAGGCAAGGTTAGATGGAATTAGTAGAAAGGCTGAGCTGTAGGGGTGCTTGGGGCTCCGGTTGGGGCTTTGTGAGATCCTTTTGCATGAACAGCAGCACTTGGCAAACTGTTAATAAACAGTAAAAAGAGCTGGGCTGTTGCTGTTTCTTACCCTGTCTAGTAAAGCTGCTGCGAGCTCACAGCTGGCCAGAGGTAAAAACTTTACACAACCGCAAAATCTGGAAACTTGTATACGGAGGTATATCATCAGAAACAGCAGATGTTTTCTGTTAAAGTATTGAATATTTAGTAGTTCTTGAGTATACCTACATTTAACACTCTCACATCCTGCCTACAGTGATGATTACTTAACCTGTTCCCTGTGTCCCTGTTCATTAACTCTGTCCATTGAAGAAAAAATCAATACAAATCATATGTGTCCTTTTGTAAGAGCTAACGGGATTTGGATGGGTGAAATGGTGTTTGTCTTCAGCATAATGATTTAAAATCCACGTAAATCCGCACCGTGAATGGCAGCTCCATCGGCGTGGCTCTGTCGAGTACCTACAGGTCAGACATAATTACAAAATGAACAGGCCTATTGTGCTGCGACTCAGCCTGACATATTCTCACAAGCAGTGACAGTTGCTTCTCTTATATAATCTGTATTTATTGTATGTTTGCAGAATGTCATACCAGCCAGGCAGCTTAGAAACATAACGTCTATGCATGTCATGAGTCACCCTTAAAATATGTCGTGGATATTGTTAAGTGAGCCTTTAGTGCAGCGTGATTTGCTGTGCTCTCCCTGTGGAAAGTGCCATGGCCACTAGAGCCAAGCAGTGATTTTATCATCACTTGTATGTAATTATTCAGATGATCTACCAATGCACTTGAGATGACAAGCTGGATTTAAACATTAATTGTGTCTTAGTATTTCAATAGAAAATTAAACACAATGATGGATTATGAGATCAATGGAGGCTTTCAATGATTGAACTGCAGTTAGTGACTCAGCCGTCGTTAGAGTCTTAATGTCAGGGAAGATTGTGTTGATTGATCTTCTCTTAGTAATCTATTATAGACATGGATAAAAATTCCAGTATGAGGCTAATTTCGAGTCAGGCAATCTTTCAAATAGGTCAGCCATCAAGCCTGTCTGAGCCTGCACGTTCCCTCATGTAGGCCCTCTATACCAACAGGTAATCTCTCTCACCTGCCAGCCTCGACAAAGCCAGCAGCTCAGCCCTGGCGGAGCGTTTCACAACAACACACACCATCAATCACTTACTGAAAAGATGCTTCACACTTCTCCCTGTTTTGATGGAAAGATTTGCTTTTAGGGCTCGCAGCCAGTGTTAAACACCACCATAAAACATGCAAAACCCACCTGTCAGAAACCTGGAAGACCAGCCTGTATGTATGTGCTATAAATGCAGTATGACTGAGGCTAAGCGAGGAAGTTTGCCTTTTCTGTCGTGTGTCTATTTTTGAAATACTATTGGAGCTAACCCAACTTATCCTCAGTCATGGTTTGTACAACACCAAAAAAGTAGTTTTTACTGTTATGGCCAACTCTGAGAAAAGCAAAAAAGGGTTACATTTAAGGTATTTATTTAACAAAACATATAGTTTCTAACATATTAATCTTGCAGGAAAATGCTGCTGAGCTAACCAAGGTAATGCCGACTAAACTCCAAAACAAGATGGCATGGTGCCAGGGGAAGAGAGAGCCAAAACACTATTAGGATGGGGCGGGTTTGATGAAACCTGGAGGCAGTAGCCAGTTGCCATCGTCCCAACTTGTTTGAAACTTGCTGCTGGCATCAAATTATTTTATTTGTACTGTTTTCTGCAGGGAGAACATGTCAAAAACAAAAGAAAGTATCACATTCGGTTTAATTTATGATTTACACAACGCCCCAGCTTTTTTGGAATCAACATTTATGTTGCTTCACCACATTGATCAGCTCTGACCTTTCCATGAGGGGTCATGCAGGAAATAACACAGCTTTAACAACAGAGGTGGTTAAGATCCACAATAAGATTTAACAAGGAGGATGTTTATCAGGTCCTTCTGACCTGTCTCGACATGGTTAAGGGCTCAAAGTAATATTTACCAGCTGGTTTATGCAGCATGTCTGACAGACAGTACCCAAAGAGGCTGAACTCTCTGACAGATGTTGGTGTTTTAAAGACCATTTTTTTGGTTTTAGATTGTTATTATCATCCTGCCGATGAAGGTTAGCAGAGCCCAGTGATAGAATTTGTCTTGCTGTGGTAATGTCGGTTCTGCTACACTGACATTTTCCAGCCTCCCGCAGAAGGGCTTTGTCACATTGTGTTTACTGTATCAAAGCAGAATGCAGAGCTGCGGGCCTCAGGGACCTGAACTTTATACAGCAGAAGCTGCCGGGTCTCGTCATGGTTTCTGGCCCTCTCTGTCTTATCTGGATGCCAGTGAGCTTGATGGTTTACAAGCCTTAACCTCGGCAGTGTAGGCGAGCGAGAGCTACTCGACTGCTTCTCATCCAGTAACGTTTTCGTAAACCAACTTCCCCTCCTCTTCTGTCTTGCCCTCTGTGTCCCCTGGTCCCCGCCTCTGCCTTAATGAAGAGGGTAATCTGCCATGAATAATGAATGGGGATTTGTATGTGTTATGGTGTGAACACTTGTCTGGTTCTCATTATGCGCCTATCAGGACGGATCATGGGTTCAGTGAGTAGAGCCTGCATCTGCTTTACTCTCGGCTTTTGTTCCAGGCTTTAATGCAGACCATACTGAAAGGCTTAGTGTGTTGGAACACTATTTAAAGGCACACCTATAAGCCGTTTATGTTCCCTGTCTTTGCCTGTTGATCTGTTCAGCCCTCTGTTAGAAAACATGCGTGTGGACAGTCGTGCTTTAATTTTATTTAGGGTCCGTGCCCACAGCCACGCTGGGACCAAAGCATTTTTAATTATTCAAAAGCTGCCCTGTCTACACCAGTCGAATCATCCACTCTCCAGTAATTCAGAATGACAGCAGTGTCAAGTGAGATAACAGCTCTTCAATACTGTGTTGGTGCCACATAGCTGAGCAGCAGTTCTTAATGGCATGAATGCTTAAACACTCTCCACTTGACTTGTTAAAGTCCATGAGATTACACCAGTGTTCTCAGACTGGGGGGCATAGAGCTGATGCAGGGCTGGTGTGGATGAGTTTGCTGATGCTTTATTTAACTAAAATTCCACTTGGATCCTTTCTTATTAGTCACATTGGCAATTTTTGTTGATGATTGATACATTTTTGGGATGCGGGGCATGAACTTTTTCTGCTTTTGGGCTGAAAAAACTTGAGAACCGCTGGACTACATCAATGTGGAATTCAGTAACTGTTATGAGGGTTATTTTTTTTATGACTAAGTTCATATTTTTATTGTTTTGAATAACTGAATAATAATAATGTAGTCCAATGGCAAACGGCAAAAATAGTGACCAGGTCTCATCAAAATTTAACATAGCCCAAAGTAATGTTAAAACAATGGCAACAATTTTGATTTTTGATTGATAGTAAAAAATACAAAAAAAAAATGTCTGGATTCAGCTCAATATTTGCTGCTTTTCTGTATTTTATATGCTAGCAGACCCTTTAGACGTCCTGTGAAAACACTGTCATTGCTTCTCACGTTCATTTTCAAAGTGTTGCGAGGACTGTGTCTCTGCTCCTACTGTACATACGCAGCATGGAGTCAGTCCAGTCAGGTCATAGTGCTGCTGCACAGTTAGAAACATGCCATGACCTCATGTACAGTCTTTTTGTTCTTGATGCTCCAGCCCTGATCTGAGGAGAGGGTCATGGTGAGCTCCTGATGAACCAGCAGCTGGTTTACATTTTTATGGTTAATCTAGGGTCAGCTTGTGTTGCTCCCTGGCCGACAGACTGCCCTTGTCAACTTTTTTCATGGGAAAAGGTTCCCATAGAGCTGAGGTGCAGGCTCTTTAACAAACTACAGGTTGAATAGATTTGGACGAAGGTGTTTTATTTAAATGTTAACAGATTAATTAGTTTCTATTCCCCAATAAATTGCACCACAACAGCTTTTTATTGCTCATCCCTGCTGCGTGAATACGTAAGCCACATACTTTATCTCTACACTTTACGATTTCCTTGGTATTTACAGTATTTTCAGCATTTGCAATACGACTTTCCAGCCCCTGTTTGCTGAAGCTGTGTTCAAAATTGCCACCAATTTCAGCATCAGCATGGTGCATCAGAGACAATATCCTGCTTACAAGATGCAGTCCCACAACTTACCAATGCAAACAGCAGGCTCACAGCTTGACTAATGAATCTCCTGGTGAATTGACCCTCTTGGCCTGTTGTCTTAATGCATTCCAGATGCTTCAGTCTCTGTCCTTCAGCTTCCAAGGTTTATTCTCCCACACAATTACCCATTCAGCAGCAGCTCTTAATAGCTAGTTCTAAAATGACTTTGGATAATTTCGTAAGCGCTCCAGTGTGGCCTGTTTTCTGTCCTGATGTGACCAGACAATGTGACTGTAGCTGGAGTTCTGGTGTCGCTCAGACACTGACCCAGTGGGACTCCTATTGGCACTGCGGCTTCCTGTCGCAGCGGCCATTGCTTCACTCTCAGCAGAGGGTCTTAATCACTTCTTCTTAAAGCAATTGGATTTATGAGGATTCATCTGTTCTATCCCGAGCAAAGTCCTTGAACAAGTACAGTACTGTAGGTAGATGAAGACAAAGAAAAGAGAGTTGTCCCTTGTGTGTCTTTGCTCTCCTTTATTAAGTTCCTCATAACTTCTCTAAAGTATACTTTCTCTCTTTTGTCGTTCAAATTCTAACATCGAGGTATCCTCAGTAATGACTGCTCGATAGTATTCTTAATACGATGTGAATATATTAAAAATGTTGCTGTCCTGAGACAGTGTATGGAACAAATTTCAAAAGCTAGGAAAAACCTGTTTTTAACTTGATCACAAAGTATTTTCTGGTTATTGCAAATGGTTTTAAAATTGTTAATTTTGCTTAGGAAGAGAAACACTTTATCCTTGTGCACCCGTTTCCATTTCTTTTGCTTATTTTATTAATATTTGTACTTGCAGCCTGAAAAAAACGTATTGATTGTGCATCGATATCATTTTCTTGTTTTTTTTATTCACTGTTTTCTAATTTTTCTCAGTATTAGACATTGGTCGCTTGTCCTTCGCTTGACATAAGTTGGCAGGCTGTGACCTGTGTCAATCATAAAAGCTATTTCTTTATTTTTACATTAGAATGAAAGAAAATAAACTAAAAACCAGCTCAAAACAAATATTTTAATGTTATTATGATTAAAGTTAGATTAATTACATAGTGCAGGGCTATCTTCCTAAGTTATTTTTTTAAGAAAATAAACATAAAATGATCTCGTTCAGGGGCAGTTTATGCTCTTGTAAGAATATTGCATGCCGACATTCGTCTTATATTCCTTTAGAGATGAGAATATAGGTCATGTTTATGGTCAGAAGACTGGAAATGGGGCATCTGACGTCCCTTAAAGATGACCCATTATGACTCCATTGCTTGTTCTTGATCTAAAGAGAGGCAGACATTTTTTCCAGGTCATCTACTGGTTGTCATCAATGACAATGACATTGGCACTGAAGCCAGGAGCTATTCTTTATTTTTAACGTTGATAATATTTTTTGTTTCTCAGTCAAACAAAGCTTTGCCATGACAGGCCTACCTGCATTTGTATGGAGAGTTTGCTGCAGAGTAATTTGCTACTCACACAGTATATTTGTTTGATAGACTGTTTTCTTTTAGTTTTGCAGAAAGTAAACAAGAACAGGTGCTTTAAATGAGGTCTGACGTTCCTACCATACAGCTGTAAGAGCTGATAAAGGCAGCCCCCACACAAGGGGGGCCACTGATTATAGTTGCCCTACAAAAGAAAGCACTTAGATCTTTGTCACCAAAGGACAAATTACTCCACAGTTCCCCTCTAGAGGGGATGTTCCACACTTTTAATTATCCTTACACTTTTTTGGACCCATCAGGAAATCAGCTGCAAAAATGTAGAAGAATTCCTTTAAGCCCAATATAATTAATTTCTCCCCTCTAAATAGATTAGCAAGCCAGTCGAGGCGAGTATTTCAATCCATTTAGCAGCGTCATTTGCAGAAATTACTTTTAATTACATAATAATGGCAATGATCTCATATTGCTTACAGCTGGCAGTGGCTGAACCACTGAGTGTGCTGTTCATGCGCTACGATGCAGGGTCACAGAAGCGCTCTGAACCAGACAGAGCTGCTCTGTCTGGATCAAGGGTCTGGTAACAGTGATAAAGTGAGGCATAAAGTCATCCAGCTCTGCTTCCCTCTTTGTGGAGTGTTTTCATTTTGCATTTGAGTGTCGTATCAGATACTGGCCTGACCTGTGTTTCCGTCATCAGTGACGCAGAGGCAGCAAAGTGGAGCAAAGTATAGTTTTGTTTCTTGTCTGTAACTATTTCTTCAGATGAGTAACGTGAAAAATGGAAATAGGAATCTTTTGCTATCTGCCATTCTGTTTGGTCGTCAGAGTGAGAAGGCTTCCTGATCGTTACATTTTTTCAATATAAATACACTCTAAATAAAACAGTACAGTGAAGCACTTTCATGTAGTGACCATCTATACTTTATAACAAGGCTATCTCAAAGGTCCCCTTCCAAGAAAAAATGCAAGATGTGGACAAGATGTCTACCAAAGTGAAGATGAACTACAGTGTTGTACTGTTGTACCTCTTCAGTAGTGACATGACGGTCACTTGGTTGCCCTGTCTGACGCCTTGTCTCTGGCTGCAGAAGATACAAGCTGCTCTTTCACTCTTAAGTGCTTCCTCTGAGCCATCCTGTCCATTTCCCTCCTCCTGATGTTCACCACAACATTTCTGGGGCTGCATTGTCATGAAATGGCCCCTCAGGAATCAACCTCAGTCAGTGAAACAACAATACGGGGGATTCTTGAGGCGATTGTGGCGTATGAAGAGGGTAAGGTAGGACAAGTTCAAGTAGGGTCCACTCATGAGTTTGTGATGTTGTTTTAGCATTAACAGTCTGCACGGTGTTTGACCTCTAGTAGTTTCTCTGTCTGGGCTTTGTGCTCTCAGGACTGTGTTGCTGCTGAAAAGCTTTATCAGTTATTATAATGCATAATACTATAATGGACATCCATATAGTTGTTAGGGCAGAAACACATGAAAACTAAAACCCGGTTCTCTGATGAGCTTGTGGCAAGTTGTTCTGCAGTTGTTCTCTGTATATCTCATATAGAACAAATCACAATGCTTGTTCCCTATAACTTCCACGTAGGAAACCCCTGCATCACATAGCTTACATGCAATTTAATTTCCTTTTTAAATGAGGTGAATACATCTCATTCATCTAAAACAGATGTTTCATCCTTTCATTTACACTGAGACCTACTTTTAACCTTTTCTCCCGCTGTGCTCCCGGTTGGTGTTTCCTCTCGTTAATCTCCCGATTTCATAGTGAGACAAATCAAATGGGTCTTGCCTATGTCCTGGTTCTCTTCACTCGTCCCTAGGCCCGGTCAAGCCCAATTTGCCGCTGGAAATGGATGAAACGGTTTTCAAGAGTCAGTTGGTGTGTTTAAAATAGTCCGTAATGAATTGGGGTCTCCATCTTGACTATGATGAGCCCATTGAAGACCTTCCCTTCATAACATCAAAACATCCATTTTCCAATATTTTCTGTCCTTTTAGCTCTGTTTTGGTCTTCACTTGGGCTACACAATTAATTGGAATATTATCAAAATTGCAATAATCCCAAGTGAAATATCCAAATTGCAAGAAGCTGCAAATTTTGTTCATCCTTTGTACATCTGGAGAACAAATCTTGTTCTTTAGATGTAAGAAAAAGTGTATATTTGGCACAGACCCAACAAATGACTCATCATCATGATTTTAATCGATTTATGAGTTAAAATAAAAATTGTGATGCAAAAATGATCATTCTGACTGGTCGTGAATCATATCATATTTGCAGTACCATCTGTACAGCCTGCTTTGGCTCCTTTATCTTTTTGGCTGAAAAATCAAAACAATGAGCTGAAAGTTTGAATGAAATATTGATCAGAGCCGCTTTCAGCATCTTGAAGCGATTTTGAAGTTATTATTTCAAGACTGGCCATTCGATTCTTTAAGCAGTCCTTTCATTAATAGAAAACGTCAGCAAAACATAATGTAAAATATACCATTTAACATCAACCTGCCCCCCCCAGGAATAAAGCATTTGTAGACCAATCAGTCTCTACTGAAAGATGATTAATGTTTTCTTGAAACTATAAATGGCGAGCTTCGTGTGGTCGCAAACCCTCCCGGATCGCTTTAATGATACTCAATTAGGGGCCATATTGTTTTTCTTTGTCAGCTGTGGTCGGTAAGTATGATAGTGGTGATCTGACTCCAGAGAATAATTGTGTAGATATCCTCCTTTGTGAAAGCTTTTGTTTTGGTTCAGGCTTTGGCCTTTGTGTCTCTCTCTCCGTAAATCACAGTTAAACTTGCCCAAGGCTCTGCGGGGAGGAAAAAAGGGGGGAAACGTACCGGCACGGAGCAGCACTCCATTTATCCTGTAATGACAGTGAAAAGGAGAGAGAACGGCCCCAACGGGTCCATGTACAGTACGTAGAGCGGAGCCTCTTGTGGTTTTACGGACAGATTTAACTACAATATGGCTCTCTGTTGCCTCGGTGATGGGCTGCTATTAACATGCTGTTTTCCCGCGGGAGAGGAAGTCTCTTTTAACCTCCTGTACCTTCCCACTGGGGTGAGGTTATACCAGGTCACACGTACTACAGGGCAGGTACCACATAGTGTGCTTATTATCAGTACAACTTAATGACACCTTTCTCTACCTGGACTGGATTAGTTTTATACCAGGAAGTGCAATAATTGTAATTATTACCACCAACATCTGTGGTTTTATGCCACTATGAATCTGCTTGTCTGTCTGGAAAGTAAAAATGCATTGCAGATTGCCTCATGGGGTCAAAAAGTCATAAAACTGACTTTATACGATATGATTTTGTTGACTCGCAGATTGAAAGTGAAGCTGAATTTTCATATAAAATAAACCCATAATATAGTTTAGAAAATAAAGTGATTTGAATATTATCCATTTTATAATGTTTGTAATAAATTTTGCAATTGCTGATTCAGTTTTTAATAAACAATCAGTGGCTGAAAATTATTGTTCCTTTAAGATGTTATGACTAAGATAGGATACACCCTGTTTTACCCTTCGGGGCAACTGATTTTGCATCATCACCAGATTACAGAGAATCCATCTTGCCAGGCTTTAAATTATACACTTGTGACTGAACCACAGTGATTCAGACCACCAAGCGTTAATTGCCTTCTGTGAAGAACTACTGGCAGCTACGCGTGTGGTTTAGGTGTGACGAACGGCTAGAAAAGCGACTATTGATTCAAAAACCGCAATAGCGGCGGAGTGGATTTCATTGAAAGAAGAGCAAACGCTGAAGGCTCTTCTCGATGGAAAAGATGTTTTGCTCTTCTTCCAACTGACTTTGGTAAGAGTGTTTTCACACCTATAGTCAGTTAAGTTGTTGCATTGTTGTTGTACAGCAGTTTTAACAGCTACCCACCTTTTCAAGCAGTCTCAGTTTTGTTATTTTGTCTACACCGAGGGTCGACTGACAGCTTTCACACCAGCACACTAAACAGGAAAACGTACCAGGCTCTTCTTTAACTGAACCAATCAGGTTAGGTCTGAAAGCACCTTAAGAGTCACATTATTTGAATGTGCCTGCCCTTTTCAAAACAGTTTCCAAGGGCGGCTTCTGCGATTGTTCTGTGTGAAAAACCATCTGTCACGTTAGACCATTTTAAACTCTGTGTGCTTTGCCTGTTTTATTCTTTAGTTGAACCAATTCATCACTTTTATATTTTTCCTCAGGAGGAGGGTCAAGAGGAGGGTCCAATAACATATTTAGCTGTGGGGAGGGCCATGCTTATTTTTTTACAGCCATTTAGAGTTGTCACTTATATAAAAATAACAGCAAACATTTGTCTACAAACATGAAATCACATCATTGAGACGAACATATTATAGGACCTCCCTCAATAAAGTAAATGGACTTCTTTGGTCTGTTATGTTTTCCTCATTCGCCATATTACAGGGGCACAGGTCCTGTATCAGAGCTTCAGTCACGTCAAGTTTCCATCAGCTCCCTGCTTCTGTTTATGCTGGCACGCAATTAAGGCGAGTTGTTCAAGCTGGGCCAGCAGTGAAAGCCTCCAGGCTGCTGCAAATCTGAGATACACATGAGCCTTTAAAGCAGTGATTAGGAGAGTTGATGATTTAACCCTTGGCTTCAGTCGGGAGGTATTAATGTGGTTGGAGCAAATCATTCACTTACTGTAGGAGAAATATAAGAATTTTTCTCTTCCTGTTCCTTCCTTCTTTGACCCTTTTTGATGAGGAGCTGACAGGATGTAGAAGTTGTAGTTGCACGAAAGGAAAAAAACAGACACATTTTTTAACACTTTTTTTTCTCCGGGTATATTCAATAGTGCGAGGCTAAATTCAGTCCGGTAACAGCGTAAGCAGTTTAACAGATCGAAAAGACCTCAGATGTTTACATCCAACTGGAGCATGGTTTAGTGGTTTAGCAAGTTTAATTTTTTTTCTTATTTTCCTTTGCTGAAATACATATGCCAACATATGTCATTACTTTCTTGTTCTTTTGCAGCATTTTTAATAATTGGATGCAAAAATCAGCAATATCCTATTTATTTTTATATTTATCATTTCCACATAGTCTGATTTTAAGCACATATCTCCAAAACAGCTTAATTCTGTTCTTAATGTAAACATCAATAATTTTAATAATTCACCAGGTTAGATGGTTCCTTGTGCAACGATTTTTGTGGCAACATGAAAGCACACAAAATGTTTCCAGGCTGTGATGTTGTCAGAAACGAGACTACTCAGTGAGGCCTGTCAGGAGAGACATATTAACATAATAATATTCAAAATGCTTCAATTTGCATATTCAAATATCCTTTTGCTTTTTTAAGTACCTTATAATACCTTCTATCAGTTATAATGCACTCTATGAAACCCTCTTCATATTCAACATGGTCATATTCATTAATGAATGACACCCTCTGTCTCCTCTCTGTCTGTTTCTGTCCAGGTGCGAAGGAGAGGACAATCAGAAGTTTCTCCGTCAGCGGGGTCTACAACTTCACCTCTCTCCACCTCAATAAAGAAGACGACGTGCTGTACGTTGGCGCACGGGAAATTCTCTTTGCTCTCAACCTCACTGATATCGGCGCAGTCAAGCTGCAAAGAAACGTAAGAGCCAAGCATCTGTAAACTGCACTATCATATACTGTATCAATATGAATGTAGTTATAATAGGATCCCAGAGGTACAATATGAATGTGGTTGTAAATATAATACGATCCTAGAAGTCCAACGAGAACATAACCCTCCTCATTGTATTATACCCACAGTGTGAGTCTGACAGTGTTTCTCTCCCGCAGCTCACGTGGAAAACTCCAGAGAGGAAGAGAGAGGAGTGCAGTTTCAAAGGCAAAGACCTGCAGGTGAGTGAGCTGCTCAAGTAACTGAACTCAAACGGCTCAAAGTGTATTTACATGACTGCAGGTTTCCCTCCTTGGTCAAGTTGACCATTGTTGCATGCCACTTTTGAAACAGACCCAGGGCACAACCCTGGAAATTTCCTGTCAAGTAGTAACTTTCCATTCTAACAATGGATTTTTCCTTCCCCTCAAACAAACTTTTCCTCTAATACACTCCATTACAACTTTTATATGTAAACATACAGACCAAGGGCCTTGTGAATTTATGATTACTTATTTGTTAGGAGGGAACACATTAGCAGAGTAATCAGTGTTTGTTTTGAATGTTGAAACCGATCTCAAACTTGCTGTGGGAATTGGATTGGAAAAGGTGCTGATACCACTTCTTCACTCGAGTAAAACTAAGAAAGTACAGGCTCTTTATTGTACTTAAAGTATAAAAGTAAAAAGTATCCCTCTGAAGGACTTTTCTCCTGGCCATCTCTGTGCAAAGCTGACTGAACCTCACGCCATATTAATATAATTCAAAGACATTTAAATGTACAGACAGAATCAGTAGGATTTGTCCGAGCTGTTCGTCAACACACCAGAAAGGTAATTGACTGTTGAGTCTCATTCTCAGGACATCTAATACAGACATTTTGGGTTGGTAAAGCATCCCGCGCACAGCAACAAATTGATAAAATAAGAAACTACAGGCAGAGGGCTGCAGGGTCTCTGCAAATACGAGATGCTAACACGCTTTTTCTCCCCATTCGAGTCTCCCTCTTGTTTCTGTCTTGTTACGTCTTCCTAGGTCTGCTGTGAGCGATGTGCACTGAAATCAATCTTGTGAAGTTGGGAAGGCGGCATGCACTGATGCAAAATAAAAATAATGAATAAATCTCCACAAATGCATTCAAACTGAAGTGTCAAGCCTGTTTTGAAAATGTAGGGAGTAGAAAATACATATTATTATATTTGTGTTAAAAAGTAGGGAGTAAAAGTAAAAAGTGGTCCGAAAAACAAATTATATACTATAAGTAGAGTACAGATACCTGAATACCTTTGTTACTTCCCACCTCTGATACAAACACTGTTGTTGTTTTTGTAAACTACTTGCTGAACCGTGGTGAAGTCTGTGGATCATTTTTGTTTTGGTGAAAAATTCTAAAATCCAAACACAAGTTTGCCTTATTTATCTTGATAAATACACCCTGCAGTATATTCTGTTATAGTGTGTTGGTTGTTGTAAGAAAATGATGTGCGGAAGTTAATCGTCAACCATTTTCATTAAATTCTCTTGTGTTTCTGATACAGACGGACTGCTTCAACTACATCAAGATTTTACTACGCATGAACAGCACTCATCTGTACACGTGTGGAACGTACGCCTTCAGCCCCACCTGTGCTTACATAGTGAGTCTTGTTATATTATGATCGAAAAAGCTGTGTCATTCATTGTTTTGTTTTTAGAGAAGTTGATTACCCCCTAATGCAGGACTTTATATATAGTGATTATTTATTAGATTCTAGAGGAAGAGCCTCTAAACTCTGAGACTTCCTGCCTCTCAGCTCACTTAGCAGTCTGGCTGAGGCCCATGCCGAGCTAGATGCAATATACTGTATGTGCATTATTTTATTATCTCCTGTGCCAAAGGGAAATGGATCAAAATATTTAATGCATGTAATCAGATTATATAAGAATCGACCCAGTTTGCAATCCATTTCTACAAATCTTTTAAAGCCTTTCAGAGCAACAAACATACAGAGATGACCCGTGCTTCAACTTTACCCAAAGACAGACAGAGTGAATATCTTCTCACTGTGGGACGGACAGACAGCGGTGACTGTCAGAGCAGGTTACAGCTCTAATATTCAGCTAAGCATGTGCCATTCAATGTGTGTGTGTGTGTGTGTGTGTCTCGTCCAGAAAACTGCAGACTTCTCCCTTGTCAGAAGTGATACCGGTGAGATTGTTACAGAGGATGGACGAAGCCGCTGCCCATTTAACCCTGAATACAAGTCCACCGCCATCATGGCCGGTAGGTCCCAGAATTACTGTCAGCTGTTGATAGAGTTGAGCTGTTTTCGCATTCACATTTTGATTTATATAGCCACTGTGGGAATCGGTAAAGTAACCAGACACAGAGGGTTGATATGGAGACAAATTGGGGCGTAACCTCTGGATTTCATTACTGTGTATGACGCAGAAAGCCCATTCCCTCGCGGTAAACACTGTGATTAAGCTGGTCTTCTTCTCTTTGCTGCAGATGGAGAGCTGTACGCCGGTACAGTCAGTAATTTCCAAGGAAATGAACCCATCATTTACAAGAGCCTGAGCCAAGGAACTGCTCTAAAAACAGAGAACTCACTCAACTGGCTTCAAGGTACAAGTCTTTTTCATTACATCTTCATATCATAAAAAAAATTGATAACACCATCAGCTAGTCCCTTATCAGCATGCATACCTTTAAATGTTTTTAAAGGAGGACTCTTCCTGTGACACTGCCTCGTTATAAGGCTAGTTAGATAGTTACTCAGGTACAGCAGCTTCTTAACTCACTATCAGAAAGCAGTAATTAGGAGATTATTGAGGAGAAAGTCTTGGTTAATGGCCTAATAGTTGTAGAATATAGTCAAGCAGAATATGTCATTAATAAGTACTTTATAATCTCTTATAAAGAGTTAATGTGGCGCTAATATGCATGCTAATAAGTAGAAATTACGTTAATATGTGTATCCTGATATAAAGTATTATCTACAAATGTATTATTTCATTTTATTTAATCAAAAACAGTTTGTGTCAGATATGCTGACGAGTCCCTGATGCAAATGAATTTTCCATTTGGTGTGTTGATGTCAGAGGGAATAGGGACATCTCTCCCTGGATGCCTGTATTTCATATACTGTAGGTTGACAGTATTGTTCACGTTGTTTTTCTTCCAGACCCGGCCTTTGTTGGCTCTGCCTACATACAGGAGAGCCTGCCCAAGGGCAACCTAGTGGGCGATGACGATAAGATTTACTTCTTCTTCAGTGAAGCAGGAAAGGAGTTTGATTTCTTTGACAACACCATTGTGTCACGCATTGCTCGTGTGTGTAAGGTGAGTGATGCTTGAAGGCAGATAGTCCATCTAAAAAGGAGGTTTTTCTCCCCTTGAGTAGCACCCACTGACACCCCTCCCATCACTTCAGGAATCTATCAGACCATTGTGCATTTATGTGTGTTTGTGTTCAGTATATGCTCCTATACAGAGGTATAAGTAGTCTCCTGAAAGCCTCTGATAGCTCACAGTCTTTCTGGGCTGTGACGCAGGTTCTCTGGTTACAGAAAAACATTCCTCCTCCATGTTTCTCCTCTGTTTGATTCTTTTTCTCCAGATCTGTTCCTCCCTCAATTCTTATCATGTTTCACCAAATATTTGTGTTCAGACAGGACTCAGTAGCCAACTCAAAATGTCTCCAGATTGTTGTAGCACAAGATCCATGCGCAGAAATGGATTATCACCTGGTGAAATACTTAAACTCGGGGCTTTTAAACTAAAACGCAGACCTCACACAGTATTTGTTAATATTACTCTGGGTCTGTAAACATCATAGCAAATCTCAAACCAGTTCTCCAGAACAGACTGCTGCCTGTCTCTGTGAAAACAGTCATGTTTATCCGAGGACAATGAAAAATACTTGCTGACAGTTTGATGTCAGAGAAAATATGTCATGTTAGCGCTGTTGTTCGAGGACATTTTGTCTATTTCAAACTTGTCTCATGACACCATCTAAAATGTTTATTTATTATTTATTTGCATATCCTTTTTTTTGTAAGACTAAAACTTTTTAGGAATCTACTTGGAAAGTCAGTATAGTTTTATTTTCAGACCATCTCCAGGTGTGTGTCTGACAGTCATCCTGCTGTCATATAAAGACACCACCTACAGTGCGTGCATCAGATATAAACCCTGAGGTGGTATCATGCTGTGATTCACAGGCCTGATCCAGTCAGACACTGCCCACAGGTTTATCTTCATTTTTCAAGCAGTTCTCCACTCTGTTTTTCCATAAATCCATTTGGAAAATCATCCTAACTAGCAGAGTTATATAGATATAGACTCATGTAGCATGTTGATGATGGGCTTTCTTACATATGCTTAAAAGAGCAATATGCAAAATGTGGCCTGAATTTTAGTTTAAAGCATTCAAAAACATTATTAAACAATATCAACAGTGAGTGTGAAGAAACAACTGTTAAAGACATCGATATGTTGTCTCAGCGTTGCAGAGATGTCTGTGAAGTTAGCATGCTAACCAGCTAGCCCCGGCCCATTGTGTCTCGTAATTCTAGAGGTGATAGTCCGATAGCCCCTGTAGTGTAGGCTGCCAGCTGTTACAGTAATGAATGAACAAAATAAACTCACAAAATGACAGAATTAAATACTCTTACTCTTCCCTACTCAAAAGAAAAATACAAGCATTCACCTTCTAAATTGAAGTTGTGTCCTTTAACGAACTAAGATGAGCTTAATTGCCTCGTTAACTCGCCCTTAAACTCACTTCACTAAAACTCACCAACACAGTCTTGGTTTGTTTCCACAATCACCTTTGGTTTGGTCGAAATAAATCCACAATTCACCGAAAATGATCCGGCTCCACATGCCGTTTGCACCCTCTGCTGCTGACCGTATCCTCTGTTGTCAAACTGGCTGTGTTCAGTCCAAGTCTGGTGTCCAGCTGTGTTCTCTCTCATGTCAGGCCGCCAAATCCAGCTGAGCTGGGCCCGTCGCCTATTATGACTCCCACTCTGACCCAAGGTCCTGGACCAGGCCAACTCTAGGGCCACAGGCTCGACAGCTAACTAGCCATGAGCTCATTAGCTAACTCTAGGTAGCTGCAGCCAAGGGTAGCTGGCGAGGAACAACAGTTGTCGTTAAGATATGCTGCCCCAGAATTCTGGCCATATTCTACAAATTATACCTTTAAAAAATGTGCTGAATATAAAGTTTCCTGGCACACATTACCCGTAACCACTGAGTTATAATGTGTCACTTCATGGGAGTGTGCTTACAAAACAAATGAAAAGAGTTTCAAAATTTAGGTTAAGCTTTAAAATGAGGTAAATTCTCAGAATACAGATTCTTACTTTAAATTCAATCCTTGTTTGACTTCTTGTGTTGGCTGCGGGCCCCCTCTTTGTTGTTTATTCAGGTGTTTAGTACACAGGTCCCACTTCGTCGAGGCTAACTATGGAATGATAAACAACGTTTTGCTTGAAACAAACAAAACAAAGCCTGCAGGATTGTTCAGTTTCCCAGATAGAAGCCATTACTGCCTACAGTACATGTTCATGGCTTTTTGAACAGCCTTTTGAACAAGGGACGCTCTTACAAGGGATTAATGAACGGGATGCATTTGCTTCAATTATTCAGAAGCCAGTTTAAGCACAGAGTGGCATTAAATTATAAAACTAGGTTCAGCCAGGAGGACGAGAGAATATACTGTATGTCGCTCATTATCTGCCTGGGTTACTACAATAAGTAATTGCTTCAGAAGCTCAGTGTTGGTCATGTGCCATTTCCCCTCACCATGCAGCGCTGCCATTTCCTCTGATAAATGTAATACTGAAGTGGACCCAATTGAAGCTTCATGTTAAAGGGTTTTATGTAGTTTAGATCATTTAGTATTTCTCCTTGGTCCTCTGCTCTGTTCATTTTTAAAACTACAAATTTTCTCCAACGGCTCTCCGACTTTCATCTTGTCAGATCTGTGCCTGTGAGAAAACTGGAATAATTGTTGCCATGAACTGAATGTAAACAGACGGTGTGGTTGGTGCAGAAGATCATCCTCCCTTTAAATCCAAACTAAAATAGCCTCCTGTTTTGTGTAGGTAAAACATCTGTAAGCACCTTCCTGAGGCCTGTAACTCCCTGTGGAATATAGTCCGTCTCACAGTCACACATCACGTACAGTAAATCACTTTCACATTGAGGTTTAAAGATGTAGTTGCTCTCCAATTTGCTCAGCTATCTTATTGTACAATCTGTGTAGCCAAATTAGCCTGCATGTCAAGGAGGTCCCGTGCCACACATCCCTTTGAAGGCTGGTGCCAAAGGCTGCGAATCACAGCGGGAGTGTCATTGAAGAAGGATTGTCGGGGAGCAATGCCTCGTTGTCTTTCATTTAAAAGCGTTTGCCCTCCTCAAAGCCTTTTTCTCAGTGTAAGCCAGTTGATGATGCATATTGTTTTCATGACCTAGAAGTCTGCTGCCTCAGGGTATATATGTGTTACTGGCACAGTGATTTAGATCATCATGGTTATACTACATAAGGTTAACATTTTAATTCAAACAGCTTCACCTTTGGACACAGCGCTTTCTTTTTATTCCTTTTTTTAGTCATGAAGAAGGTAGATACAGATGACAGAATCTTCCCAGTATAATAGAATATGTATGTTATGGTATGTAAGGTATGCCATGACAACATGCCATATGGTGCACATTATTATTTCATGCCTCTTACAAGCCTGTCAGTTCCCATCAAATCAAACTGTTTCCTCAGAGGCATTGTCAACAGTCACCACCTCAGACAGGTGTCAGTGCTGTATTCTTGCACCCTCTACTGGCCACATGTTAAACGGCTCCACATCTGCAATGTCTGTGTTGCAGGGCGACATGGGAGGCGAGAGGGTGCTGCAGAAGAAATGGACGACCTTCCTGAAGGCTCAGCTCTTGTGCTCTCTGCCTGATGATGGCTTCCCCTTCAACATCATCCAGGACATGTTTGTGCTGACGCCCAGCCCTGAGGACTGGAAGAACACCATGTTTTATGGAGTCTTCACGTCTCAGTGGTGAGGACCAACTCTCAATGCTTTGATTAACACATCATCAACTGAAGTAGTGTTACGTTGAGGTGTTTTGTGCAAATTTGGCACCAGTGAGGAATCAAAAAGTCTTTTTGAACGAATCATGCTATAAAAATGTTCTGATTGAAACTAAAGTGCAACCTTTTTTGGGAATATCGGCAGGATTAAAGAATGAGGGTTTGAGCTCTCTGAAGAGGAGTTAACGATGTACAATTACGCTACACCTGTTATTTTTTTAGGATTGTCTCCAAAGAAAAAAAATCAATAGCTGCACACACTTATCACATCATATTTTGAGAGGGAATTGACTTTTTATTCTTTGGAATTGGATTTTTTTTGTGTATTTCATTAAATGTACCACAAAAGAGACAAAAAAGCTTTCACTCACCTTATTTGGGACTTATTCTGATATTTTATACACTAAATATCTTTATCTAGGATGAAATTAGAATAAAAGAGAGGGGATTCATTATTCTCCAACACAATTAAATACCTGTCAGTGTTTGTGAAGGCTTTGAAACAACATTTAGACCATGATTTAGGGAGATACAATATACAGAAAATATATTTAAGCTTCAATCACGAAATATAATTTATAAAATGGTGGTTTTCTGTTTTCAATACTCAAAATGTCTGGGGTGGATGGGGTTCTTCTGGAGGTTGTTGGACTGATTTAAATTTAAATTGTATTACATTTATTTTAAGGGGAACCATGTAGAAAATTAAATTATTGTGCCCTCCCTATTTTTCCAGCCGGTGCTGGATGAGGGTCTAAGGGAGTCTATCTGTGAAGTTTATAGTTTGCTGTTTACTTTTTGTAATTGAGAGCCCTGCGTACATGCAGTCCATTGCCGCCTCCTTATTTCCCATCCTCTGCTGGATTATGTCTATATTAAGGGAGGTCATCTCAAAGGATGTGAGTTTTTCTACTGTTGTGTTATTGGTATCTGTTGTTTAAGGCTGTTGTCTAAAGTGTACTCCAGTTTACTTTGGACTATGTTTCTGAAGTTTCTCCTCAGATAAATCATCAACCAGTAACGTTGAGATGCTTATTTCTGTCTTAAGGTATAAAGGTGCTTCGGGCAGCTCTGCAGTGTGTGCCTTCACTATGGACCAGGTGGAAAAGGCGTTTAATGGGCGATACCGTGAGGTCAACCGAGAGACTCAGCAGTGGTACACATACAACCACCCGGTCCCAGAGCCTAGGCCTGGAGTGGTGAGTACCCACCTGCTGCCCTCTGCTGGAGAACCTGTAGACACCAACACATCAGTACTCAGCTGTGACTTTCATACATTCCTGTCCTCAATCTTGACTGACGATCGGGGCTCAAACAGAGCAGCCATCACTCCTCACCTCTCTTCCTTGACATGATTCTTATCAAACAACTGTTGCTGTCTTTTCCTGGCAGGCTTATCACAGCTGAATCACTGAAAAAATCTAAGCAAGAAAAAAAAAAAACTCAGTAGGTGTTCATCTGCAGTTGGTGTCATTACCCAACGTGAGTGAATGTATGTAAAATACTGCGTTTCCTCCACAGTGTATCACAAATGCTGCAAGGGAACAGGGCATCTCCTCCTCGCTGCACATGCCAGACAAGGTGCTGAATTTTGTCAAAGACCACTTCCTGATGGACAGCGTGATCCGCAGCCAGCCTCTCCTGCTAAAACGGAACGTTCGCTACACTCAGATCGCCGTCCATCGAGTCCAGGTGGCGAAAAAGGCGTATAATGTGCTCTTCATCGGCACAGGTAAACACCCACCCATCAACCCCTTTGTAGTTTCCATTTGTCACGAAAGCTTTAATCTAATTTCAAGTTTTACTGTGTCTTCTAGATGATGGGAGACTTCATAAAGCCATTAATGTCAACAACAAGATGCACATCATTGAGGAGATGGTGCTCTTCCGTGATTCCCAACCAGTGCAACACATCGAGCTGGACACTGAGAAGGTACGGTCGGGTGCTGAGAGAGAAAACAGGCCCAGCTTGTTTAACCGAGCGTTCTCATGGTGCAAACTAATAACAAGCGCAGTAAATGCATTTATTGGCAGTTTAGAGATTCCATGAGCCATGAAGAGTCACAGCCTGAAGCAGACCTCATGTTTAATGAGCTAATTACATACAACTTTCTCTCAGGGGATCTGCAAACAGCTGGGGCTTTAACAGCTGGAATTGTGACACTTAGTGATTCCTGGCTTGTGTTTGATACTCTGCTTGGATTTGTACATTCGGGCGGAGAAATTCATATGAAACTAAATGTGCTGTATTCAATTCAGGGTCAGACGAGGAAGATTGTGGATGAAATTAGTAACTCTTCCTTCCTGTAACGGGCTTCGTCGTCTCTCCTCCACAGGGTCAGCTTTATGTTTCCTCTTTCTCTGAACTGGTGGAGGTCCCAGTAGCTAACTGCACTAATTACCAGAGCTGCGGGGAGTGCATCCTCTCCAGGGATCCTTACTGTGCCTGGAACGGGAGGCAGTGTGTGGATGTCAGACAGGCGCCGCCAAAAAAGTATGCAGTCTACACACAGTTTTGCAGCTAAAGCTTTTAGAGAAACATTTCTATAATATGTAAATATAAGCATTTGGAAATCCCACTTTTCTGATTAAATCTGTGTGTTTCAGTGCCTGGCAGCAGGATGTAGATGAAGCAGACACATCAGTTATTTGCAACAAGACAGTGCCAAGCCCACGGTTTGCTAAACCTCCACCTACACGTAAGTGAACTCCTCTTCTCTGGATTTACAGCACTCTGCGCAGGATTTTTTACACAATTTCCCTTTCAGTTTGAGTCTTGATTGCACATGCATTCATTGTGTCAAACCATTATTATTCTGAATTGTGCACAACATAAAGCGATACAGCTCATTTCATGACTCCATCTTTGTCTCTGCTCTGCTTTTCACAGGAATGTCTTCGTGCCAGGTGATCATTATCCCAGCCAACACGTTCCAAGTACTGCCGTGCAAGCTGCGCTCTAATTTGGCAGAGAGGAAGTGGGAGTTCAGTGAGAGCACAGGTCACTTCCATTACCCCAGCCCAGAGGGTGGGCTAGTAGTGGTAGCTCAAGCTGACAGGCAGGAAACCTACGAGTGCTGGTCAGTGGAGGAAGGCTTCAAACAGCTGCTGGCAAACTACTGTGTGAGGGGTGAGGCCAAGCAGGAGAGCACCACCCTGACAGGCCGTTCACGTACGCCGCAGATCTCCCAGGGGGAGTTTATCATCCTGCCAGGAGAGGCCCGCTCCCCGCAGATCAACACTAAGACCTACTGGAACGAGTTGATAGTGGTGTGTGCCCTCCTGGCGTTTTCCCTCGTGGTCTTCTCACTCTTCGTGGTCTACAGGAACCGCGACCACATGAAGTCCATGCTCAAGGAGGGAGAGTGCCCCAACATGCAGCAGAAGAAGCCGAGAATAGTGGGGAAACCGGCTGAGAACTTGCCGCTTAATGGCAACACAGTGACAGCGTCGGCATCAGATCACAAGGGCTACCAGACCCTTAATGACAACTACATCTGCAGCACTCCACCGCACGAGTGCTCGTCGCCCGACAACAGCAAGAGCTTCTCCGAGTCGGAGAAGAGGCCTCTGCACATGAGAGAGAGCCATGTAGAGATTTCTCCCGCATGCCCACGGCCACGAGTCAGACTGGGCTCTGAGATTAAAGACTCTATAGTGTGAGGCCTGGCTTTGTGATATATGGAGGGACTCATTTTGAACTGAAAGGAAAGAGTGCACTTGCTGAGAAAGACAAAGCCCTGTAAGAGGGAAAACTGAGGAACAGACTCTTCATGGAGAGACATTTCATTACACAGATTTTGCACTTTGTCTTTTTGTTTTGTTTTGTCCCTGTGGTCCATGTGCATTTCATTTTTATTTTTCCTCTCACTCCCTGTTTATTCAAGTGCATTCGAAGCGCACTGAAGAAGTTCCAGTTTGCCTTCAGCCTTTTTGACGCTTTCACGTACGGCTCACAGGAATGTAACAAGTGTAGAGGTGGTGTCACGAGGATGATTCAGTGAGTGAATTTCACTGCATTGCCGCTCAGTCCGTCCATAAAATCCACTGGTAATGCTTTGAAAGGCAGAGTGATATTCAAACATGTTCCCACTAACAGCTGACACAGTGTTTTGTTTTCATTCTGTCATCTGGTTAAGAGCCTACCCTTTGCTGAGGCTATGCACTATGTACTGTTCTGTAGCAAAGTAAACACTCACACCAGAATATACACTAACAATCCAGTGGCAGGCGAGAAAAAAAGTCCTGTCATAGATTTTCTTTTTTTTTTTTTTTAGATAGCCAGTCAAAGAAGTATACTCATTGTTTAAACACAGCAACAGAGAAAGAATTCAGAGAAGAGTTATTGAAAAGTGAAAGAATCACCTCAAGGAAAATGTTGTAGAAACTCCTACCACCTCAGTCACTACACACCAAAAATTATATATATATATATATATATAAATATATAGTCATAAATAAAGTCACATAATGCTTTTTTTTAAGTATCGGTATTATTAGTCAATACAAATATTCCTCTGTGGAAGCCTGACAGGGTTTTCTGTCACTAAATGTGATAAAGGGAAAAATCTCATTCCAGGTATTATCATGCTGTTCTTCACGAGATGGGCAGTCTATGCAAAGCAAATAATGTGAAGTGGGGTAAACACCAAGAGAACCTCACCTCGAGACTGAGTAAGCACAAAGGTGTTGGCGCTGTTAATTACTTTAGGATCAGCGGCGCTGCGAACACACACCCACACACGCGCACTCACACTCGCTCTCATTACACTAACTCTAAGTATGCAAGAGATTTCAGCCATTTTTTTGGTAAGGAGGAAGATTGGCCAGAGAGACATTTTTAATCATCACTCTTTAATGTTTTAAATATCTATCACTAATCTCAAAGGGAAATAATAATAAATATCTAAATACACCTATTCATAGTCTGATTTTAAATAACACACATCTGTATAGACTCAACCTTGATATACACATTAATTGAAGAGAGTTAGTGATTTTAAAGGCAGGCATAAAGGCAATAATTTTCATTCTCATCTAGTGTTAAACAGGAATTGTGCATTTCAATTATCTCGATTAGCCATCTCCTTATCAGAAAAGCAAGCAAACTTATAAACCACATGATCCACCAAACGTATGAGTCAGAGGTTGGAGTAACTCGAAAGCATTTTCATGTCATGTAATATTATCTAAGTCTTACTAGAGTTTGGATCTAGTGTTGTAAAGCAGCCAGCAAAATTTTAAAATTCACAGAAACGCAGGAAGGCGTACCGCTCGACTCAGAATGCATAGGATTTGCACATGATGTTGAAAAGCCTTAGTACAATGCAGGTCATGGATTTGATAACAAATCTGCCTTTGGGGAAAATGGATAATGCCTTCTGAAACAATAATCAAGAGATGTGCCTCTTGGGATAATAAACTAACCAGGTAGTAGTGCTGTAGAGTCGAACGCGACACTGTAGGTGTGACGGGGGTCTGGCCATGCTCGGAAACGAGAGTGAAGACATGGAAAACATGTAATTTAATACTGTCAGCGTTGTACAGTACGTGCTCATGAGGTGTTTTTTTCTTTCTTCTATTTAATTTGTTGTTACGGTGGCTTCAACCTCAGTCAGGGACTAAATTTTACTCTAAAACTGTAGCACATAAATAACCACTGGCTGATTTAAAGATATTTAATTATAGATACGCATTAGTATTATGTTACATTTCTTGTAAATGGCACTGCAAAAATGACTTTGTGAATTTCAAAGACTTGGTCGTCTATATTCAATCATGCAGTATGAAAGATTCATGCTTTGACTGTTATTAAAAACACAAACGGCAGCTTTTGGTGAAGTGGCTGTCATCGGAACAATATTAAATTCGCTAAGTGCAGAACAAATATAACGTGGCAGTGATTTAGTTAAAACATGTGCAGGTACTGAACATGCTTTTCTTTGAATACAAGCCTAAACTAATAACGCCACAGTGGAAGTATCGTCGTCTGCTCTCTCTTAATAAACCACTATAGTCTGGCCTTCTATTTGTGACAGTACAAGTTGCTCAGACTCTTGTCAACATGTATTGTAAGTAAAAAAAAAAAAAAAGAAGAGTTTTTATGTAAAATTGTTTTGTAAATTCAGCTGCCAATGTAAAAATATTGTGAATTGTATTTTTTTGTATCATACATCACTACTGTTTTTTTTTTTTTTGTATTGTATATAAAAAGCACTTTATTTTAATTTTTCAAATAACGATCAAATGGATAATTTTTTTATTTGAATGACTCGTGATTTTATTCAGTAAAACATTTCCTCTAATGATACTATTTTGTAAATGTATCATTGGTGGAATGTAACTAAGTTCATTACAGATCGGTGACGCTACAGACGAGCTTGTGGAGAAATAGGATTACATAATTACGATACCAAATAAAGGTAACTGTATTCCTTTAAAGTTACAGACTTAAATAGATGTAGATTTGATTACAGATACATTTAGTAAAGAAGAAATGGGATTACTAACTGGATTACAATTTATACAAATAATTGTATACTAGTCTGTAATCAGGCACTACAGTCTCATACAACATCACTCTGATGATTATTTTATTTTCCATTGTCCTTATTTGCTTATGTTTGGTAGGGAGGTAATCCAAAAGTAATGCAAAGTAATCATGTTACATTACATTAATATAGTGATACTTGGATAAGGTCACTGACGACATTATTTAACGTGTAATTACTAACTGTACCTGGATACAATTATTTTAAATGAGCCTCCAAACACATGATATGATTAAACCACCCAACAGTAGTTAAAATTACCTCAACAACAGCAATAAAATGCAACATACATGTACTTTATGTTTTTGATAGTAGTATTATTTATCCAAATATATAGGCCTATAATAGAAAACCTGACAGGGGTCACTTTACTGCACAAACAGTACTTTTACCTTTCATATTTTAAGTATATTTTGCTGATAATACTCCTTACATGTAGTTTTAATAGTGTTTTATCAGTACTCCTCCCTCTGTATGCTGGCATGTATGCAGATGAATGTAACTGAGGGTTTTTAATAGCATTTTTTTTTTTTTCCTGTTTTAATCTCACAGGGTGGAGTCAGAAACACACTCAGGTGAACAAAGAGGAGTGTATCTGATAAAACTCTCACATGCTCCACACACACACACCTTAAAGGCAAATAGAGACAAGCACTTGCGTATGAGCGACTCGGCCGCACACATGGGTGACATCTGACTCTGGATGAAAACAAACAACTATAAACTCAGCGGTGACCGAGAGATCCCAGGTAGGAAGTGGCTTATCGGGTCCATTAATTCGGGATGACACCCGCCTACAGTGAGGACCTGGACCAATGAGTGGCTCCTGAACGCCTCTGTGAGACTTTCACTGACACTTTGAGGATTTTATTTTGGACCGTCGCGCAGCAGAAATCACTTCCAACAGAGGACGCGGTTTTTAAACTTTATCTTGTATATGTTTTGTCTGTGTTTTTTACTCGTTCAACTATGGACCGACCCAGCCTCCAGAGACTGTTTTCCGCTTGTGATGTGGACAAGTCCGGTAAGATCGAGTACGATGACTTCACCGTCGTGTGCCGGGAGCTGTGCGTCCCCGAGGCGGAGATCAAAACCCTGTTCGATAAGTTCGACCCGGACGAAGACGGATACATCGACTACAGCAGCTTTTCCTCCAGGTTCCGGGAGGTCTCAGAGACTCTGGACCTGGCGTCTTTCGGCGCCGGGTCGTCCCAGAACCAAAGCTGTCCGTGGGAAGAGTTTGTGGGCGGGATAGATGCGGCGTCCGTGCTCTCTGAGAGGTAAACTCGCATCCGGCTGCCCGCCGTGACTAACGGCTGCTGCTGTCGGCTGTTAGCTGCGCTGGGAGCCGGTCCCTGCTTATATTAACGAAAAAATTGCTTTATTATCATTATATTATTAAGCGTGTCGGATAGTCCTGCTGACCCATTAGCCGTAGACTAAAGACACTCATCAAGGTTTACTTTACTGAAGCCTCAGGCGTCCTGCCGTTGACAGAGTAGTCAACAGGTGTAACGTTCACGTCATCAACAGCAGCCTAGCTTAGCTAGCTAACTTAACTAAACTATATCCAGTTTTTTGTTAATATATTACATGTAGGGCCACTTTATTACTATCATTACTTTCCCCAGTGGTCTGTGTTCATATATGGAAAATAAAAGAAATTGAAATGGCAAAAAAAAATGTAGCTCAAGGTCCTCATAGTCAGCCATTTTCTGGAGTTAAAGCCTTGTAAGTGGACATTGAGTTTAAGAAGACATTATGCTCATTTTTCAAGTTCATCATTTTACTTTGGGTTACTACTAGAATAGGTTTACATGCTTTAAAGCTCACAAAACACATCCGTTTCCTCATACTGCCCAGTGCTGCAGCACTGCATTCCACCTCTGCCTGAAACAGTGTTTAGCTCCTGTCTCTTTAAGCCCCCCCCCCCTAATACCCAGTCTGCTCTGATTGGTCAGCTCAGCCATGCCTGACCCAGCATCGCTAATGGTGTGTTCCATCCCAAATCGTAAGTCGGAATTCCGAAGCGGTATTCCCGACTTCCAATCTAAAAGCGTTCCAGTGCATCTGCTCGGGAAAACATGGACACTCACTGCAAATGTTTGAATGGCAAGTCTGCAAACTTCACAAACAACTGCAGCAGCTGATTTAACAGTTGAGGGCACTTAAAAAGACAGGAGGAGTTGGCTCGTACTACTTCTGTCCGACTCGGGTGGCCGTTCCATTGCACTTTTCCATGTCGGAGGTCGTACAACAGAACGCACCACAACAACGTCCAAGCCCCCAGGAAGAGCGCTGGGCTTTGAAGCCAACTTTCATAGTGGCCAAACCGTGTAGTTACAACGTCTTGTGATGCACCGGGGCCCAAAATACTTTTCCAATGAGCTTACATTCTGAATTCTGTAAAACCATGGATTTTTTTTTTTTTTTGAGCGTCACAACCCCGCAAAATGACTGGTTTGACTGTCAACATTTGAGCCATTCCATCCAATAAAAAAGTGCTGCAAGATTAAATAATTTTATTTCTATTCAAGTAAGCCGGGCACTAAACCGGAAGTTAGCCGGCTCGGTCGGCGGAAGTGCGCAGGCTCTATTGGCCAACGCGTAAGATGTGTGTAATTTTATAGCTGAGAAATCGAGCCATTTTGGTAGGAAAATGACTGCATTTAAGCTAGGTTTATCCAGTTGCTGCCAGCTAAGCCTGTAAGTGGGCATTTTCTTTTGAAAGTGGTCAGAGGTGGCCATGACAGAGGAGAGAAAACTACAGTAAAAGTCAGCCTCTATCAGACATGGGACATGACCAAAATAATTGTGATTTACAGTCATATCCCGATTATCATCACAATATGATTCAGAATTCAAAAGAAAATGAACTGCCAACTATTCTAATAATAAATGAATCTTTTCAATCATTTTTTAAAGCACCAATGTCAAATATTTACTGGTTCCAGTTTCTAAAGTTTAGTAAATGAAGAGTCTTTGGGTTTTGGACTATTGGTTGGACAAAAGACAGATTATGGACTAAATGATTTATCTATTAATCCTGAAAAAAAGCAGATTAATCTATAATGAAAATAATGGTAAAATGCAGCCTTTAAATATTCACACTTATGACTTATGCACATCCAGCTGTTGCTGAGTCAAATGCTGTGACGCTGACGATGACCCTGTGGGGAGTTTTAAACACACCTTCATTTTATTTGTTTAAGAAAATCTTGAGACTGCCCCCGCATTTCCATGCTTGGAGGCTTTTACATAACGTTCAACAGCAGTTGATCCTACAAAGATAGATTTTGGGTGGAGTGACATTGGAAAAAACAACAGTGATCTGTTCGTTGCTGGTAGTTACTGTTTGTTCTCCTCCCAGTCTCAAGGAGCAGCTGGCTGACCTGTACCAGGCCATTCAATCCTCTGCAAACATGACTCTGCTGCAGCAGTATGAGGAAATCATCCACTCTCTGGTCAGCCAAAGCCTGGACAACAGACTACAGTGTGAACAGCTGGAGACCAGTTTTAAGCGGTAAGGACAAATGTCAGTTTAGAATAACTGACCTGTGAAAAAGAAGGAAACAGATTGGTTATGAAATAATGAGCTAGTATTTAAACAATGACTCACATCACATAGTGTTCAACATGATGGACTGTCTTATGTGGCTATAATGTTTGTATGAGCAGTGACATTTAGTAACATTTAAAAGTGACAGTTTGAAAAGTCCTCATTTTCTTTACTGCAACCAAACTGCCTGTGGATGTGTTTTGACCTCAGCACAGTGGTGAACTGCTGCCCTCTTGTGGCTTTAAACTACAAAGACAGTGAATAAACCAAACCTTGACTCCACTGCATCAGCTGGGATTAACTGCTTCACTTTATAATGCATTAAAGGGGAACTTTAAAGGGGTATTTTTCAGCCTGGACCCCATTTCCCCATGTTTAAGTGAAAACAATTTTTGAAATTGGTCCAGCATTGACTGCGCTCACTGCAGCAGGCACATATGAAACAGGCTGCAATATCCCTGCGGGCGATTGTGCACCTTCAAAGTAATCCACTTGAAGTGCTCGTTCGTGCCACTGACTGGCTCAGAGTGTTATTAAGCGTCCAACAACATTAATGAAAACATCGCTACAGAAACAAACCTCTGCGTTAAACAATAAGATCCAGCCAGAAACAGCCGTTGGCAGAAGCCACCAGACTCCATTCGCAGAAACAGTAATTTTATCGTAGTTAAAAACGCTTAATTCAAACATAAAATTGAATTCGCCACAATGTTCTTGGTTTATCTTCACATTGTTCCAACAATCACCAGCTCTGGTTTGGTCAAAAGATACCCTTAATTCATCATGTTAGGTGTGTTCATTTCAGGAAAGGAGCGAGGAGTCGGGCAAAGACATCAGAGAACAAATTAAACAATTTATATGAAATAGATTTACAATTGACAAATCGTATCAACTCTACAAACCAGATACAGTTTTGTTTTCTGCATTATCGTCCTGAGGTCACTGCTTTACAGTTGACAGTAGAGAAAAGATGCTTGACTGTCAGCTTAGATTTATTTGCACCGGTAACTAATATTCAAGCTGAACAATGAATGAATGAATGCAAATATATTCCGGACATGTGAAAACAAAACCAAACAAAGAGTTCAATTAGTTTGACAAATAGAGTTACGTCTTTTAATCATTTCCTTTTCAGTCTGTGACGTGATCCCTCATGTGGTACCTTGACACGACTATTGAATTTCAGTCCTACACGTGGGAAAGTATCGCGTGTCTGAGCTGTTGTTGAGAGTCGTTCTGTGGTTCAGTAAGTACAGAACAGTGACATTCCTCATTCAAGGAAGTAGGAAGAACTTAAAGCTTGAAAAACTCAAATGCACTGCACTTTCCTGTTCTTTTAATCATTTTAGAAACTGGTTATCTGTTGTAACTACAGTGTATTTCCATTAAATTTTGAAATAAATACCTTTTTAAACGTCTGAAATCCTGATATAAAACTCTACTAAAATAAAAAAACTCATATGTGAGGTCTTATTGAGAAGTCTCACTGTCACAGTTTAGCACACCTGTGGAATCTGCTTTTAAAGGGCTGTCCCTCCCTCTCCTCCGGTTGGTTCATGTGTCGTCTGACAAGAGCAGAGTCAGTCGGGTAGATCTGACTTATCGATAGTAGGTGAATGGATTCTCATTTTCGTTCATGCCTATATTAATCTGTCGGACTGCTGTTGGAGGATCTGCTTTTAATTGACTTAACTTCTCTGCTCACACAGAGCCGAGGAGATGAACAACAGTCAACTGACAGAACTGGAGGAGGACATACAGCGGCAACTAGCCAGAGTAGAGGAGAGGGTGCGAGAGGAGGTAAGTGCGATACCTGCGGTATTTATCGTGGACGATTGCTCCTATGAGTTACTCTAATATTCATTAGAAATTTCAAGATAAGCAGCTGCATTTAATCAATAAACATGACACACAAAAATGGAGTCAAAGAATGTGTTTTATTTCGCAGTAAAGTGTAAATTTCAGCACATTTTCCCTGCTTCTCCTGAGCTACCTGCATATTTGTGGTGCAGCACACAGCAGCAGGTTACACGTCTCCTCACAAAGAGCCTCTGTACGGTCAGATGAAAGCCTCTCTTCAAGGCCCGAGCTGCTCCTCACCTCTAACTGCTTTGGTTTCATGTTTGTAGGAGCGAAAGAAAATGGAGGGAGTTCTGGCGACCGCGCAGAGGAAGCACGAGAATAAGGTCACGGACCTGCGTGCAACGGTGGACAGACTGTTAAAGGTAGGCTTTCCCACACAACATGCATTTACTTTGTTGTTCCATGGCAGACAGGTTGTATGGAGAAGGCTTATTTTCTTACATCATGAGGAGAGGAAAAAGGCCACTGGACCTGAAAGACAACACAGAAGCTCCTGCACATACAGCTCTGGCTTCATTTCTGAGAGAGAGAGAGAGAGAGAGAGAGAGAGAGAGAGGAAGTGGTTTCCAGATTTCACATCACATTCTTTAGTAAGACGAACTATCAGTGTACCTTTAAAGACCTATGTAAGGAAAATGTGAACTAAATCACACAGTTGTGCCATTTCAAAATGAAAACATCAGAGACAAAGAACAGAGAAGAGAGGCAGACATGACTCTTATGTTGTGTTAACCAGGCCGTCAGGGAAAATCACAAGGCACTCCAGTGTCCGACCAGTGTGAGAGAGGGAGTCGGCCTGACTTCTCATTCAGGACTTAGGAATGCTGCTTGCTTGTAGTTAGTGCAAGGACAAGCACAGAGGGTAATGTTTGATAAGACGCTGTGTGTGTACAACTTGAGGAATGCTGTTGTTAGCCCATCAGCCGTGCTAGCTCCCATAGTTTAAGCTTACAGTCCAGCTGCAGGCACTTTCCTGTCCTACCTGCCTTTCCGCCACAGCAAACAAATAAATGTCACTACAGTCTGAACTGTACTATAGTCGTCCTTAGATAACCCGTTAAACAACACTAAATAATAATAATAACACGTTCTGTACATAAGAGTAGCAGCACTTCTGGACATCGACTAGCCGGCGTTGCCGCCTACGGGCAATCTGGTCAGTTTTTCTCTTCTGTGTTATAGCTGCTGTTTTTGTTTGTTTGGGTGTGTTTGAGGTGTTATGTTAAACACTTGTACCAAGTGCTAGCCAACATAATAATACATGATTGGTTAAAAAAAAAAACTGTCTCACACCAACCTTCACTGTGCTTCAAAACTGGAAGTGTTGTTTTTTGAAGATGCATAAATATCTTATTTTTTCCCTTTCCAAGCAGCTCTTATTTGCTTGAACACAGTTTGCATATATTACAGCATCTGAGCTGTAGATAAATTAGTGTTAGCGTTAAATGTCAGTTGAAGTAGTCGCCTTTATATTTGCTAACCTGCTCACAATGTTTAAGCTGATAATTGCATGGCAGTAGCCTTCTACTTATTATCACCATGAAGCAAACCTTCCCATCGTTCCTTTACATCACAAAGTAAATACAACACTGTAATCGTAATAACTGTGGGGTAGATAATTACACCAGCCTATGTCTTGGATAATGCAAGACTTATTTGTATTGCGTTTCAGTCGTGCTATCAACAGGTGAAATCTGACGCTGTGCTATAGGTCAATATCTACACCTGTAGCAGGTCCGCCCTACATCACAATGCAGGAGAACAGTTCCACCTCGAGCGTGTCTACAGTGTAAAAAATGTTTGATATCGTTTGTAGGTGAAACATGCAGCACCAAAGACAGATGTTTAATGTGTATCAGTTTTTAGCAGCAGGAACACACACGCACTGTAAACAACAGGTATATGCAGTAATGCTCAATGCCCATGTTTGGCTCAAATGTTAAATTGTGACAGCAGTTACATTCCTTGCCTGTAGATGGCGCTTATTGACAATATATTTATAGGAAGAAAAAAGTCTAGAGGGCTCAGGAAGTTTGAACAAAATGTGGTGAAGAAGCTTTTTGGGAGAGAACACAAACTTCCAAAAAAGAGAAAAATCCAAGGCACTGACAGTTAATGCCGATATACTTATAAACATTGACAATGCACGGTCACTAAATTACAAGAAGCAGCAGCACAACAATGCTAAAGATACAGTATGTTTGCCTGCATCACAGAGAACCAACAGGTTTATTTTTCAGCTGTAAAAAGTCCCACTCAGCACAAGTCTTTCAAACTTAAAGCTGAGTTAAACCAACAAAATGTTGATTATACGTGTTCATGTATCAGTTTGGCCATAACTGATATGTCTACATCCAAAGGGCTTACTGCTACTGCTGCTACTGAGTTTGCCAATACATGAAACGATAAGTCTGGAAATGCCTTCTTGCATCTGAAAGTGTTTGTGTAAACGTCTTTTCTCAAGAGCCAAGAGGAATCTGATTACAACCAGTCAAAGGAGGAGGTGGTCAGACTGAACAGACAGATCAGTGATCTCTCACAGGTAAGTCGTTTTTGATGTGATTGTTTCAGTTGAACCCGTCGGATGTATGTTGTGTAGATTTATTCCAGCTCTTCACTGAATCTCCTCCCAGGAAAACGAGCAGCTGCGGACGTCTCTGCTGCAGGCCCAGACCGACATCGCCGTCCTGCACACGGAGCTGGACAAGCTGAAGAACATTTACGCAGACCAGAAAGCTCAACACGAAAGGTGAGCCACTGCTGTTTAACACTCGTGGCCTGTCGACACAAAACATGATCCAGCATACAGTACGACATGCGGCCTGTGTTTCTTCACAGAGAAACGGAGGATTTGAAGAGCATGCTTTTGGAGTACCAGTCGTATTCCAGTCAGATTCACGTTCTCCAGTAAGTCTGTCTTTTACTTGATGAAGCTTCCGAGTGTGAACGTTCAGGAAGAAAAAGTCAATTGTTTCAGGAGTTAGGGAAAGTGTATGATTACTATCATTTGATCAGAAGTTTGCTTTGGATAGTTTTGGTTGTGATTGCTCAGGTTTTGAGATATCAGTCTCTAAGGGGATGGGATTTTTGATAAGTAACCACCAGTAATGTGAATATAATGACTGAGTGGGTAAAGAGAGGTATTAGAAATAGTAGAACTGTAACTTTATAAAATAACATCACTTAACTGTAATCCAGCCTTTAAAAACAGGAACAGAAAACACTTGATGATATAAAAAATCTAAGACGATGTATAGTTTCATATTGCCCAGTCCTATCTACCACACAACTGTTATATAAAGAAAATGTTTGTCCTTGTGTCTGAACCTGTCTCGTATTTCCTTGAACACATCATTAGGGAAACGAACAAAAAGCTGTACGACAGCAACGACGGGCTGCGCTCTGCGTTGGCCAGCGCATCTAAAAGGAGGGTAAGTCCCGTGATAGCTGATGACATATTTCCTCATACCCACTGGCTCTACATCTGATAGACGCTGACAGTATATTGTTTTCACTAGTTCAAGTGTTAAAAAAAAAGTTTCCTCCCTGACGTTCCTAATCTGCTCAACAGCTGTCTCCCCAAAATGAAATCCCAGCCCGGAGGATGAAACCCCTCCGACAGAGCACACTCAACCACGGCAGGTATATAAAGTTTTTTACACCTCTGTGAATCCGAGGATTGATTTCGGCGAATTCAATCGTCACAGCTTAAAGCTAAAGTGTGTTGGTGCTTTGGTGCAGCTCGGAGCTGGATCCAAGCAAAATGACCTACTCTCATGTGGCCACCTGGGCTGATAAGTACCTGGACAGTGGAGTCTCGCTGCCGATGGACACAGCCGAGAGCGCAGGCAGCGATTACGACAGCGACGACAGCAGGAGCTCGACAGAAACTGTGCATCACAGTTACTCTTACGTCCCGTCCGATGTGGAGGTCAGAGCAGACATCAGGTTCAAATAGCTCAGAGGTCAGATCATGTCAATGTGCTGTTGAGTTAAAAATAGTGTCTTCTTTGTCTGTTACAGATATCAGAGGTGAAATCTGAAGCTACAGTGTCAGTGGCTCCGAGCAGGACAAACTCCATTGCATCATCCCTACGAAGACGTTTGTCTGCATTTTCCACAAAGGTAAATCGGCTTTTTAATGCATGAGACCTCCTCCGTAAGCGTCCGTTTCACACCCGACAAAAATATAAACAACAACACCTTTGTTTTTGCTCCCAAACCAAGACTTATTCCACACACACAAAAGGCTAATTTCTCTCTAATTTTGTTCACAAATATGTTTAAATCCACGTCAGTGAGCACTGAGATCACCCACCCACCTGACAGGTGTGGTGTATCAAGATGCTGATTAACAGCTCGATTACTACACAGGTGTGCCCCGGCTGGTAACAATAGAAGGTCACCAGGCACGTGTTTACCATTTGAGGCGGGTTTAATCATCATTTTGATCTATTTCCTGTTTTTGTTGAACAGTTCCAAAGAAGTAAAATGGTATTTTTACATGTCTGGGAATTTCATGCTAGGTGGTTAATACCAAGGAATATATTTTAAATGTCTTTGAAATTACCTCCAAATTACCACAATAATTACCTCAAAATGTACTGAAAATACTATTTAATAATAATATTGTGCTATTTCTGCTATAATCTTTTTTTTAAATGATTAAGTATTGTACTTCGATTTACTGACCAGCAGAAGTTTGACAGAAACTACTTTCTACTACTTTCCTGGAAATTACCAGCTATTTATTAACCGCTTATTGGATATAGCAGAATGTTATTATTAAATAATGTTGGGGTTATTTCCAATACATTTTGAGGTAGTTATTGTGGCAATTTCACAGAAATTTCTAATCTGTCACTTGGTCATTGGACACGATCTACTGAACAAGAAATTTAGCGGACCTCTAAAATGAAGCGTTACCAAAATTGTTAGTTATTTACGAAGACAAAACTCCAAAGATTAGATTATATTGCAACACCTTCTGGGGGCCCTTACCACCTGGTTGGGAAGCACTGATGCATCACCACCAGTGTCTTACCTTTCGTGTTGAAAAATGTGATTCATCCAAATCCTCCTCTTCAAGAATCAACAGCATTTAAATGACAATATTTGAATGTGTATTTCAACTACGTGTTGATTTATGGTTATTTAAATGTCAGTAAAACACGAGTAAAAAAACTAATTCTTTCTACATTTTCTTCCTGGTTTAGACGTCATATCACGTAAATCATGACAAGTAAATCTTGCAAAGAAAAAAAAAACATCTTAACTTTGGGTCCAGTTAATACGTTTTACTGGAGCTTTCAACCACGTCTCATAGTTTTCATGTTTGCTCAGTTGTATGGAGCTTTGGTCATGTGATTACAGGTGGTTGTATGATGGCAAAGGCTTTGAGATTTGAGCGAAGGCTCCAGAAAAATAATGAAGTGGAGCTCGAGTCGAGAATAAACGTACTTACTGATTTCTTAATTAAAAAATAAAGCAGAAACCAAAAGAGTTTTCGTATTAAAGTAATCTTTTGTCCCGTTTGAGAAGCATTTAGAAGCAGACATAGTGGAATCTGAAGAACCTGTTCCGATGTACCGTCTGGTTTTAGCCGGAGACGCAGGATCTGGAAAGTCCAGCTTCCTGCTGAGACTTACGCTCAACGAGTTCAGAGGAGACATGCAGACAACGCTGGGTGGGTGCCACAGCAAACACATAACATTTAATCAGAGGCTGACGCATTCTTGATTTCAGAAGTTTAAAATCTGGTTTTTGGTTCTCAGGAGTTGATTTCCAAATGAAGAGGATGCTGGTGGACGGAGAGAAGACGAGCCTGCAGATATGGGACACAGCTGGGCAGGAGAGGTAGAGGAGTTCAAACAGGAAAGACATGTCATCAATTAAATCTGTGTTAACGACACGTTTCTTAGAATTGAAAATACACTAAAAACCGGGTTGCATTTCTTTTTATTGTAGGTTTCGTAGCATCGCCAGGTCCTATTTCCGTAAAGCTCATGGAGTCCTGCTCCTCTACGACGTCACTTCAGAAACCAGCTTCCTTAATGTCAGAGCGTGGGTGGATCAGATTCAGGTAACTGGAAATGTAAAGTGTTTAATAACTGACGAAGACGCAGGAATATATTTTACAATGTCCTTTGTTTTTAAACAGGACTCAGCAGAGGAGAAAATCCCCATGTGTGTTATTGGAAACAAGGTGGACCTGCGAGAGAAGCTTCCAGAGGGAAGCTGTGTGAGCAGTTTGCACGGAGAGAAGTTGGCCAAGGTGTGTAACTTTTTCATTCCACCTGATTGAAGAATGTTTATACAGACGCCCGGCCCTCCCAGGTGTCTAAATAAACCCTCTGCAGTCAGGTATGTTGATGCTTTGCTTGCAGGCGTACGGCGCCTTGTTCTGCGAGACGAGTGCCAAAGAGGGAACGAACGTCGTCGAGGCCGTGCTTCATCTAGCGAGGTAGGAGGCAGGAGACATTGAGTTTTAAAGTGTTTTTTTTCCCCCCCTTCTCAAACCATGGCAACACTTAGACTTGTTTTCCCTTTTCCACAGAGAGGTAAAGAAAAATGTCAAACTGAGGCGGCAGTCAGACTCTCAGGTCAGACTGAGTCCGTCCAACCCAAAGAAGAAGCTGAACGCCTGCTGTGGACTGTAGATCGATATCAGTCGACACGACGGAGCAATGAAGGACACCAAGTGATTTTTATTTTTGTGATGAAGAACATATTTTTCCTGCAAGAACTTTTTAAGCGTTGAAATATTTAACTCTCGAGCCTTAAATATATTTTTCTCTGATCAAAATGAAGATTTCTGTTGATGGAAATGTGCACAAATAATGCAAATAACGTAATCATGCTTATATTTTTCTTAGGTTATGTATTTATTTGGTAGTGAAGTAATTTTATGAAGTAAATAAATAAGGAACAATAATTGAGATTTAACTTGAATGTTTTTTAATGGTTTCACCAAAAGCCTTTTTAAATTAATTCACATTTTTACCTCTGCGACCAAACTTCTGTGACGGAGGTGGTTAGTTTTTAAACAATCGAGACGGACCAAGTACATTTTTTAAAACATTTTTATTAAGCATCGCAAGCATTGATATGTGAGCAATATTACATTTCAGTTTCAACAATTACTGGAGCTCTGATCAAATATATCTCAGAATTGTGATGTTGAAAGCGTTATTCATTTACTAATTACATTTTTGGTTACACGCTTTTACAAAAGTTCCTTTTCTTTCTTTTTTTGGTGTCTGTGATACCAGAATATTTTCCAGGACCCTTTTTTTTTTTTTTTTTTTTTTTTGGACAAACAAAAATGTAATCCCTTTTCCAAATAAAACAGACGCAACTGCAAAAGAAACTTCTGTCTTATCCATCAGCAGCAAATCTCTGCTGGAACTGTGAATTCACTCGATGCTGTACTGTCATCATTATCATAAATACTTTACACCTTTCACTCAAACATGTTTCTACCACGTAAAAACTCACATAAACACAACCCCAGGCTTCAGTGCGTCTTCTGTGTTGCATTCCTTCTCGTCTCTTTACAGTAAAAAACTCTTCAAATGACTAAATAAGACTAGAAGGCAATGCTCTGCACCTGCACACGATGACAATGATGATGATGGTGGTGACGAGGACTTTCAAAGCGCCTCCTGCTGAGGATCTCAGTTTCTCGCGGTCAGGACCACCGACGTCACTAAGCTGCCCAAGGCCACAACCAGAGCTCCGAGTATAAACTTCCAGGAAAGTCCCTTAAAACACACAAACAACAAAGAGGAGTCAAAATGGAGTAAGAATAGAAAATGTTTACATATTTTCTGTTGAGGCTTACAGATGGTTTCTTCTTAGAAGGAATAAGAAATGGTGCGATGTTGTCTCCGAGCATCTCCGCCGGCTTGGCTCTCCATTCCTGAGTGTCGCTGCCTCCTGCTTGCCTTCTGACGAGTTTAGATAACTCGACGTGGATCGCCTTAAAGAAAAGCGATAAAGAAGACATCTTAATACATCCTGTAAACAAATAAAAAGATCTAATGTTGGAAGGGAGGCAGTTTCAAAAATGTCCAGCAGGGGAGAGCAGAGGTCTGAAACACAAATCCTTCCAGAGTCGACCTCAAAGACTGAAGGCCAAAAACAAATGAATCATAACAATCAGAGTTTTCTTTGAAATTGCAAATGCCTGTGCTTAATTTCCAACATTTGTACACAACTTGTCATAAAATGTATTAAAACAAAGCAAGCAAAACATGTATTCTTGTCTGTTTGTGCTTCATCTTCATAGTCCAGCCGCAGTACGATAACTTTCTCCCACAGCAGCTAAAACTGGTTTTCCTCAAAGTATTTAATCCAGCGTTGAGACAAGGGTGTAATTACCAAAGCGGCAGATATTTTTGGTTTGTCTAGACGAGACCAGACATATTTGTGACAGTGGCAGTGTGCCCTTTAGGTCAGGTCACTGTAATACTGGCAGCAGTGTGCTGTAAACAGCTGATCATTAACTCTTAGCAATCTCACACAGCCTGCAGCGAGTGAAACCAACTAGTCAGCCGAAATAAACAATGAACTGAGATTATTGTTGTTTTTTTGATGTAATGAAGAGAGAAGTCGTCTGGATTATACAGAGTGGAGGGCGACTCTGGCTCTTTCTTACCTTCGCTCTACTACTTTTGGAGCGCAGGGCTCACAGTGACAATATTTAGCTCACATGTTTGTTATTTTTACCAACTTCGCCGGACAATTCTGAGCAGTGCGGTCACATCTGTAGGCTGCCAGATGTGCAGTTTTGCCAGAGCCTCCGTGTGGAGGATTTGGCAGATTAGACAAACCACACAAACAAGACCGGACAGGCCTTCAGCAGAAGTCGCTCACCAGGATCCCTCTCTTCAGGCTCTAAATTCTCTAAAGTTTCATAATGAACATGAAGAGCGTCGTTCACAGTTTGCTGAAGATGAACAGACAATAAAACGAGCAGCTGTGAGATATAAAGAGCGTGGATGAAGATGAGAGAAACTGAAGAGTGAGGATTTAATGAGGCAGAAAATTAAGTTATTGTGTTCTCAACTGTCCTGTTCTGAAAAAAATCTTACAAATTATGGACTTTATAATATTTCTTCATGAACTGAATCAGACAAACCACGTGTTAACTTACATAAACTTACATAAACTGCTGCGTGAATAAATATTTTGTGAAGTTTCTGAGGATGATTTATAAGAAGTTTGTTGCTCCTTTAACTTTTCATTTAGCTTTTTTTCCATTAAGTTTTTCGAGTATTTTGTTTTCTGACAAAATGCCTGCAAACCTAATGACATCCCATCAGCCTCAGCTTTACTTTGTGTTTTGTACCAATTAGCAAATGCTAGCATGCAAACACACTAAATTTAGATGGTGATAGCATCATCACAAGTAGGGTGCAGCCAATCAGCCGAGTAACCACTAACTGCTGCTAGCTGTGGCTGTCAGCTAGTTAGCTCAGTTAGCCGTGCAGCTGGCAGTCCAGGGCACATGGGGAGTGTTGGTTTTTACATCGCTGACACGTAAACTTTGGACCAGGACGAGCCGAGGCTAGCTGGTTAGCGTGCTAACTTCAGTAGATGGCAGCACAATACACAGATGTCACAACATCAAACTGTGATTTCTTCACATTCTGATGATAATATTCCTTAATTTTCTGAATGTTTCAAACTAAAATTCTCACAATGAACCATATCAGAGCCATTAGCACCTTAGTCTTGTTAATTTAAAGTCATGCTACATTTACATTGTGTTTATGTGACTTGGACATATACAATAGGCTGTTTGAATTGTATATACAAAAAGCTCATTCTAAGGTAACGAAAACCTAAAAATTCTTAGTTTCAGAGGATTGTAAACTTATGAAAACACAATAATGAATATTATATTTCAGCTAATACATCCCCCTAAATCCTACATACTGGACCTTTAAGTGGGCCACCTTTCATTCGTATTGATTGGCTGGTTCGGTGGCTCTGATAATAATGGCGACCTAATTTAAGAATGACCTTTCCTTTGTGCGTGAGGGATTCACGGGCAGATTTGGGATGAACGAGGCGAGGGGGACGGACCGGCTCACCCACATAATCTCACCTTGGTGGCCGGCTCCAGTTTCAAGGCCTTTTTTAGCACCTCCATCGCCTCTTTGTATTCCCCCTTGTCCGACAGGAGCTGAGAGAGATTAGAGAAGGTACAGTGAGAGCGGTGCTGGAGGACCCATAAATCAAAACAGGCAGAGAACAGATAGCAATAATGTAGCAGCTATTTCTTCCTCAGAAATAATCAAATCTAATCCCAAATTAAACAAATTCCGCTTGCTTGCAGGAACCGTCCCTGCAATAATCATTTATGGATTGATAAGGATCAAATGAGATGCTCCTCGCAGTTGTCTCTCAGTAATAACCCGGCAGACTTGGCCCTCACCTTCCCCGCCCTGAAGAGGGCCTTGACGTTGTTTGGCTCGAGGGTCAGAACGTCCCTGCTGGTGTGCAGCGCCTCGTCGTACTGCTCCAATTTGAGCTGAGCGGCGGCCAGGTTGTTCAAACACTTCACCCGGTAGTCCTGCACCTCCTCCTCCTCCACCTTCACACTGCCATCGCTGCCATCTGTACAGAGACCAAGACACACAGCGTCTGATGTTTGCTCTGCTGTGGACATTTAGTGACACAGTTACTGTCAACACAAAAAAAGCCAAGAACAGTTGACAGAGATTAGTCATCTAATGTCGGAGAGGACTTAGAAATATAGCAGAATCTTGAAAATAGTTGGACACTCGAAGAGAAACTCCCATCGGGGGTCATTATAAGGACTGTTCATCTTCTGTTCTTTTATTCATCTGGATATTGTATCACTGTCCCTACTGGAAAAAACGGCATGGTTTCATCATTAGACACACGAGTCCAGCTGAATGCAGCGGTAACCCGAGTAATGAGCACTTTTCGTACTTGGCCCGAGTATGATGGTTGATAAATGTTAGCAGATCAGCGACCACCTGCGTGCATCTCGTCATAACTCCACTCAGCCACTCGGGGGCAACAGAACAAGCAGTTAATGCTACGCTAACACCTTAATTGAGTTCCCAGTTGTTTGGTACGGCCAATTCGAAGCAGCAGTTTCCAATTTACACTTACAGCAGCACAGACCTACATCAATAATAACTTGGAGTCTTGTCATCTCCTTCATGAATTTGAGGTCAATATTGACTCTCTTTTTTTTTTTTAGCTTGATCTGGTTAGTGTGTGCATTGTTTTGCAAGTGAGTGAAAGAAAGATGCAACATTTTTTTCATTGCTTTTTTTAAACATAGCTGTGTTTGTGCCTATGTAACGTTAATAAATGTTGTGATGCCTGTGAGCTAGTTCAGGCAGACATCTCGATGATATATCTCACTAGCCGTATTTCCATAAAGCATTTTTATGCTCATTTTGAAGAATATCACATTAAAAAATTGTATGAAAACTGCAAAATTTACCTCTCGCCTCTGTTTACTTCCACATCCACGCGTGACGTAGCCACGTAGCCAACACTGCGTCATCCACTGACGACATTACGCTTTGTGTAGCCTAGTTCATTCGCTCAAAACAGCTTATGGAAACGCACCAGATTCGCATTTTTATTATGTGTTTTAATTTTGCGAACTTTTTAAAAGTTTGCTTAAAATTCGCTTGACATTTTATGAAAACATGGCTGATGTAAACATATCTGCGGGGAGTCATGAGGTCGGAGTCTTGGCGCCAAACTCTAACCCAGTTTTGCTGCTATATGAAACATTTCAAACGTGAGTTGTCAGACTGAACTGCAATATGACGATGGTGAAATACAGTAAACTTTGTTTAAGTAACATTACCATTCATACACCTCGGTTACATGTAATCCTTCAGCTAGCAGATTCGGTTTCTCGGTAGTCGTAGTTTTGCTGAGCTAAAGCTAAAGTTATCAACATTCCCCGGTAATGTAAAGTCTTCGTAATAATAAGCTGACAGCAAGATAAAGCAGTAGCGAGGCCAACATAAAATGTTACTTTAAAAGCTGCCGTACCACCAGACTACAGAGCAGCTTCTTCCCTCAGGGTGAAACTACTCAGTTCATCCTCAGCACTCCAACATAAAAGATTGTTTTAATTTTAAGAATGGGGCCCTGGTGGCAGCCATTAAGACAAACTATATTGAGATCGCATATCTTCTATGCTGATGGTCCCATCTGCTCATGTAGGTCATTGAGAGGCATCAGTATCACATTTAACAGTCAGTTACCTTTAAAATTCTAGAGATATTTAATAAATTCGAGTGATTAATAATCTCCATGTGTCACGAATCGTACTTGTAAAATAATTCTCATGGGCCCAAAACGATCCAAAAAGAGTTAAAGACGTCGGCGTCTCTGCTTCGTTATCGTCCATTTTCCTGCTCGTCTTCTCATCCGCTAATCACACGATCTCGATGCCCTGATAAACCCGTCTCTCCAGTGCCACAGTGAGTTCACTCGCTGCTCCGCCATCATTGACACATTACGAAGCAGTTCATGTTTTTCTCTTCACTGACTTGTTCAGTCACATTTCCCTCACGGGCCCGTCCTGCCTCGTCGATGATTGGAGTGATTAAGAAGGTGGAAATAATATGAAAGTTGATTAGCTTTGATTATGCAAAAAACGAATTAAGCAAAAACGTTTATGGTGGCACTCGGCGCAGATAGATGTGGCTCTGCATGGTGATGGTGTGATTAGTGTGATGGAGGACCGGAGGGGAGAGCTGAACTGTTATGTCATTCTGGGCTCGGATGGATGTGAAATGTGTCTGAAGTCTCTATCAAACGCTGTGTTTCATATTTCTAATGCGTGTGTGTGTTGTATCTGTTTTTTTTTCCATTTCCATTTTCACCTCTTCCCATGAAGATGGAGCTCATATCAGCTACTGCAACACTTTCCTGGGTGACAGTGCGGTAATATTTTCTATGAATAAATTCAGGTTCTGATGCTGGCCGTACCTCTGCTGCGTGTGGTTAGCATATCCAGAGCCATACAATAGGCTCTGGCGGCCAGGCAGTACTCCTCCCTCTGGAAAAGAAAGTTTCCTCGCTCTCGTTTCTGGTTGCCGATGCGGATGCGGTCGGCGACGGGCAGAGTCAACGGGTCCGGTTTCTCTCTGATGTCCAGCAGCTGCAGCTGGTAGAGTAACGGAGCCCAGGCTGGAATATCAGGCTCCCTGGCGAGTAAACAAAAGACAAAAACAAACACACACGTGATCAATATCATCACAGGGAGTAAAAGAGCAAAGGAGTGTCTGAGGAGTTATCTTTGAGTCAGGAGTCTTTTATCTTTCTTTATCTCTTAAAGATTATTTCAATCAATCGAGAAATCAATTTCTTTTCAAGTGAGAAAGCCGAACAAGCTGGTCGACACGCTGCGCAACGAACACAAAGCTGTAACTCACACGTGAAATCTGATCACCACGTTCAAAATACAAGACAATGTTTGGACGGAAGTTGAATCTTTCAAATAAATGTCCATGAGTTTCAGAATGTGTTACTATGTGGTTTGCCCCCCTGTTGCTTTAACGACAGCATGCACTCGAGCTGGCATGGACTCCACAAGTTTGTGTGGAAAAGCTTGTGAAGCGAATGAATTGATCTGATGACGGTGTGGTCACGCTTTGGATACAACTGATCCAGTTTCTGAAAAGCAAAACCTGAGTCATCAGGTTTGCACAAACTTGTAGAGTCCATGCCAGCATGAGTGCATGCTGTCATTAAAGCAAAAGCGGGGCATACCAAGATATTCTCAAGCTCATGGCCTATTTTCAAAGATTCAACTTTACACTTGGCTTGTTAAGCTTTGATGACAGCATATTAAGCCTAGTTTTTACACAAACTTGTGGAGTCCATGCCAGCTTGAGTGCATGCTGTCGTTAAAGCAACATGGGCGACACAACAAATACTTAGGTATTCTGCAGACCATCAGAAGATCAACAAATTAAAGCTAGTTTTTTACACAAACTTGTGGGGTCCTTGCCAGCTCGAGTGCATGTGGTCGTTAAAGCAAAAATGGGGCAAACCAAATACTAAGATATTCCGAGACATTTTTCTAAGATTCAACTTTTCACTTGACTTGTTAAGCTGGCATGGACTCCACAAGTTTGTGCAAAACCCGTAAACTCGTGTTACGCTGTTCAGAAACTGGATCAGTTTTATCCAAAGTGTGGCCACACCATCAGAAGATCAACAAATTAAACCTAGATTTTTACACAAATTTGTGGAGTCCATGCCATGCTGTCAGACTTTTTGACCCTACTGTATGTTTTCAATGTTTTTGTACTTACACGTGTCTTTGTGTCATGTTTTTTTTTAAATGAATTTCTGTTTTAAGGTATCGTGTAGTGTATGTACTGTATACCATGACAAAAAAACATTCTGAGTTGAAAGTATCTTTAAAAAATTGAATAAGTTGAAAAAAATCTTATTTGTCAGACATTATCTTAACAAGTTAAATTAATACAGTAACTTGTTGATAAATGACATTTTTAATATAAAACAGTTTTAAAAATTGAAAGCTCAAAATATATATTTTATAAATTTTTTTCTGTCTTCAACAAAACAATTTAATCAGCTTTTGTTCACATACAACAAACTACTGAGCTTCTCTTGAACATGTGTACATCCCTATAGACACTGTACACATGGATCACGTTACATTGAATTTCCATTCACCATGATTACCAGCCAGCACATTAACATGTGAGCTAGAACACAGCACAATAGATTTTATCAGGAATTTCTGTTGATGATTTCTTGGATATAAAGGAACAGTAGCCTCTTCTCATGCTCAGATTTGAATGGAGACCAAGTAAAACTAAGAAAGCCTTGAGGGGCTAAGTTCCTTGGAGTGATGACTCAGTTTCAAATTTAGTCTGAAGTTTAAACTTCTCATGAAAACAACAAGGATGAGTGAGCAGGAGAAACAATTGAACCCCAGCATTACTGAGGAAAAGCTCTCGCATGCTTCTGAGGTATTTCGACAAACGTGTCCGGGAAAATCTTTTCATCAGTCCGTGAATACACACAGCAAACTGAAGACACACTGTGTTTTTGAGCATGTACTTGTGTTTTTTCTGTGTACAGATTACTGTTATTTACACTTGTTAACTCCCATCTCTCAATACAGAGTTCACTTTTTCAAAACTCTTCACACGAGTCAATGAGGTGCAACCTTTGGCTCATTTTCCATTGCTTTCACACAATGACCACATCTTCAATTCAACTGTTTTCTCACCAAAACTCTGTTTATTTCATTTTTTTGCACATTTGCATACCTGTAACAAAACTGTTAAACAACGCACCAAAGTAGAGTCGTCATCGGGACACTGAGAGTCTGTATTTATGCCTCCATGACCTCAAAGAAGACCAGAACATTTTGTTATTATATGGAACAATGTGTGATTTCGCCATCTCTTCCAGTCATAGAGTGGTCTCACTTTTCCTTCCACCTTTCTCTCCATTCCACAACCTCATAGTGGAAATGTTTATGACCACCATCCACATGATCAGATGTCCCTCTTGGACACCATGAGTGCTGGATGTCTGGACATATCTGCTGAAGGTTGCCAGGTAGGGATCAGACCAGGCATGCAAAAAAGACTCTTTTCCAGGCGCGTTGCAAGAAAAAACAGAAAGTACGAATCGGAATGAACCACCGCACACTGAAACGACTTTACTGTGTTTATCGAGAGCGAACAACACATTTTTCTGATCGTTTTCTTCAGATGCACTCAGCAAAATTGAGCGAGCGCTCGCAGGTTTTTGATCTTTTTAACTTTATACGTTCCTGCAAACGAACAGCAGCTGATCACAAATGCTGGCTGTGCGAGGGGAGGTCTGTTTTTCTGAACGACAGAAAGCATTGACAAGGACTACCACTGTTGTATTTCTTTAACTGTAGCTCTCTTGTGTAAGTGTGTGTAGTTTTGTATTGCATTACTTGTGCACTCTGCAAAAATGGCACCAAAAAGCCTGTTGAAGCTTCAGTAATCCATGCAATAAAGAAGTGACCTTAATTTTGATGTAACTGAATCTTTGTGTTTGCTGAATAAGTACAAACATAAACACAAAAGATACTTTCACAAAGACAGTAGTGACACATTTTAATTAGGGATGCAAATTTTAAGTCGGCTGCCATAACAATCAATCATCGTATCATAATATATGAAATACGTTGGATGTTTTGCCATTAGAGACCTGTTTTAACCACTGACATGATTAATGTTTGATGCAAAGTCATAAAGTCGCCTGAATGATAAACTAAATAGCACAAAAAAAGACTTCTCCTGTCTGTCGCTACTCAACAACTATTCCAGCAAAATCAAATAATATAATAAATTGAGGCTGCTAAATGTTCAAAATGAAATCAGTTTGTACAGAATGTCTTTTCATATTATTAAATCATGAATCACTTGACTTGTTATTTAATTAATACTTTTCTTTTTACCAGTCTTTTGTATTTCATTTTGATATATTTGGTTATCAAGTATTTGCACTTTCATGTATTTCTGCCCATCTCTGATTGTTGGTAATGTATTTTAATCGATGACTAATCATTCTCATCCCTTACTTTAATGCTGCCTGTTGTTGGTGATTTTTAGCTCACTAGTGGATGATTTACGGTCATAAGTGATGTTGTCGGGAGGCAAATGTGTTCATTCTGAGATGTGCGTGAAGTGTTTTGGTTGCATTAGTGCAGTTTGTTTTGCTGAGCTGCACGTCGGTAAAGACAACTGTGTAACGCAATTTGAAAAAATTAACTCAGCATAGAGAAACGTGAGTTAGAAAAAAAAAAAAAACTACATTTCACTGTATCCAACAGCTCGTGCAGTTTAAAAGGCGTCTGAGTGACTCCGGCTCATTTAAGCAGACAAGAATTTGAAACTGGTAGGAACCTGTGAGCCGTCGTCGGCTTCATCTTACTCAAGAGTCACTCAGAAGGAAAGTTAATTTGGTTTTCAATCATCAGGCTCCTGTGACCGCATGGCTCACAATGGTCCATTATCAGTTACTCTGTGGAGGCTCTGATTCCAAAGGTGTGTGTGTGTGTGTGTGTGTGTGTGTGTGTGTGAGTGTGTGTGTGTGTGTGTGTGTGTGTGTGTGTGTGTGTGTGTGTGTGTGTGTGTGTGTGTGTGAGTGTGAGAGAGAGACAGGAAGGGAATGAATGCAATGACAGCTCGAGCTCATTTTGAAAAGCTGATTTTTGAAGTGGCCTACATTACTGATTGTAGCGAGACAAGACAAGAAATTACAAAAATACTGTTCGATTCATGTTCAAACACACAAACATGATTAGCTGTTTGTTCAGAATAATAACACCTGACAATCAAACTTTTAAGAGATCCTGTCTCAACAAAAATAAAGATCTGAAACCAAGTCGGACAGAAGGACGTGCAGCTCCCAGCAAGCGCGACCCACTGACTGATTACTGCAAAGTGACAGTGCTGAGGAGTTGTGTCAGGTCATGAATTATTCAAACTGGTTGTGTCAATGACACAATTTATGTCTGTCCAACAGAATTAGTTGTATCCCCAGCTACTGGCAGCTTGTGTCAGCAGGTGGGATCAGATTACCCTTTCACCTCTCCTCTCTGGAGACCTCGTCCGCTGTCTCAGGACGCACGGGAGTGTGAAACCGGCAGCTGATCCGAGGCCTCGGAAACCTGAGCCGGATCCCTGAGCTCAGGACTCAGGAGGAAGTGGCGTTCGGGGACGTTATCGTTTAGGGCCGTGAATGAGTAGATGCAGGTCTTTTGGAAGTGAATTCTTTCTGACAGCAGCGTTTAGTCCTGTCGGCTTGTTTTTGCATACCACCGCATGTTTACGAGGATCAGAGACGTGTTGCGCAACAGGTCGTTCAAGAGCAGCCGAGAAAGAAGACAGTTGATCCATTTATGAAGAGCATACAGCACATGACTTGAGTTGCACTGTCAGTCCTTCTTAAACAGGCCGCATACATCTGATCATTAGAGACGGATCCTTCCTTCCTGCTAATGTCATGAGTTTTGCTGCCATACTAAGAATGTGACACCATCACCAAATGATTCACAGTTTGTACCATGCATGTACATACTGTAGCTGCTCGCTGTCCTTGCATGCTTCTCTCTACTCTTATCTGAAAAATATTACACAATATTCTGAAGGCTGCGTGTTATGTAACAGTGTGCAGAGTATAACAATAACACACACACAGTGTCCTGCAGACTGTGCCCTGCTAGTGCCTGGCTCCAGATTACAAGGACTTCTGTGAATTCACCTCTGAAACGGCTTGTTTTTCAGTTGCTAAATGAAAACTAGTGCACGGTATAAGTCTGAAACAAGTTTAAAAATGTACTTTTTAAGTACAAGAAACCTTGTGTCTGCTTTAAAGTCATTTTAGTATTCTTTTAGTCACAGTTCATAAATATTACGTAATAAATAATTCACTCATCCACCGTTTCCTGTACAGTCGTGGAAGAAGATATGTTCCTTAAAAGGCAAACGATGCAGGAACTGTCTGTCACTGCTTGTATTCAAAGGTGCAGTAAACTATTCTGAAGAAAGATAGTTGATGTTGCTGTCTCATTTGCAGGTTGGCAAATAAAACCAACGCTTTGGGTTGGTGAGTCAACAAACCGAAAGTGTTGGTTGGTAGTTTGCCAACCCAAGGCATCGATATTTGACATCCTGGGACTGAGAAGATACACAGCCACAGACTTCCAGAGGGTCATAAGTGATGATTGAGAGGGACTATATTTATTGTTTTTGTTGTTTTTAGGGCAATCGTGCATATTATACTCCAAGTCAAGATGTAAACAACATGTTGACAATATAAAAAAAAAAACTATCTGCAAAATGTACTTAAGGAATCACAGGTTAAAAGATTAAATTAATAAAAATGACCCCCATGATTGTTATACATTTATACTATTGGATTATCATTACCAGTTCATCTTAGTCTAAGCTGCATTATACTGTTGTAGTTGGTCCGTAGTTTGATCTAAACAATGCATCAGACTTTATAAGCCAATCATATGTGTTGGGTGTAAAATCACAAATTGTAAAGTAATCAGTAACTACAGCTTCCAGATAAAGTGCAGTACAAAGTGCAAAGGAAGTGGCAAATTCTTACATACGGCAGCTTTAAGTACTCTTAGTTATATTCCACCACTGTCCCGATATGACAGAGTGAGAAGTGAAGATTTTGTACACTAATTAATCACCTACATATCTAGAGTCACACGAATTTGGCCGCCACTGAGGAGCAGGTTAAATAGATTTACTGGATGTCTCATTAAAGGAAGGAAGGAAACAGGTTATTATATCAAATCATTATTTCCAACTGGACCTCCAGATGTCAGAATCGTGAGTTAAACATTGTATGGTTTGTAAATAAATCAGCCGCAAAGCCTCTTCTGTCATTATGCCATTAGATATTGATTTTTTTTTTACAGAGAAAACACACACAGGCTTTGCTGCTCATGACTCACACAGTTCTAGACACATTAGATGGGAAGTGATGAGTCATTTCTAACTAATCGATGCAGGTACAGCTGCCTCGATGCTAACCGCACAAACCAAATGTGCCACGTCAGAACTTAATGAATCCCAAATGATTTGTTATCATCCTACAAAAGAAACAGAGGTCTCACACACACACACACACACACACATACACACACACACACACACACATACTCACACACACACATACTCACACAGTCCTAGTAAGCTTCTCTTCACATACAAGATTCAACAGGTGGTGACCTTTGAAGCATTATTGTGTCATGAACTCAGTAGCTAACATGAACGAGCGATAAGCCGAAAAGCATTGCAGAAAACCGAGTGAGGATTTGTGTCTTAAACACAGAGGAATAATATGAATAACTGAGATCTGATCTGCCGTTGTCTCCCTCATGAGTGTTAAATAAAGCTGGCATGACTCGGGAGCTGTCCAGTGTAATCTGAGAACACTGCGCTGACAGATCTATAAGGTTTATAGTGTCATGTGGGTCACTGGTGATTAGCACCACACCAGCGTGCTGCTGCGCTGAGCTTAGCCAATGAGCCCCCAGGGTCTTATTAGTGCAAACAGGAAGCAGGGGCTGGTCAGCGGGGTGAGATCCGTCCGCAAGATCCCAATGAAACCTGAACCTGCAACGTTAGACCGGGTCCACGTCCTAAAAGGGAGCTACAGAGCGGGTCTCCTCTCCTGTCAGCCTCTCTCTGCTGTTCTTTAAAGCTAGTAAATATGGCTGCCTGCACACGCTCTGTACTCAATGTGCATGACCGGAGTCTTCCACAAGACAAGGCGGATGTATTGCTAAAACTATTAGCAAGCTAGTGGCACAAGGGATATGATTAGCGATGTTGACAATGCTCTGTGCTCACAGTGGCTTACACAGGCCCCGGACCTGTTGTTCAGGAGCTAGCCAGCTAACTCATTAGCACTAAGCAAACAATCCCTGAGCTTCGGCTGCTTACCGAGTACCACAAAGCACACACCCTGAGCCCAATAAAAGAGCCACTGCTGCGGCAACACACAGCCACCTGTAACGGCTAACGTGCGCACAAAGCACATAGCCCCTGAGCCAAGCTAACCCAGTTAGCACAAAGCACACAGCTACAGCATCAACGAATAGCTGTCGCATCAGGTAGCCCCTTTTTGGACTGAGGCCTAATCATGATGGCTATTTTGCTTGTGTTTATATAATCCTATAAGACATAAGACATTCAACTGAGTTGTTTATTTTATTTATTAGATTAAAAACAGTTAAGAGGGCTTGTTGAACATTGCAGGCTAGCTGCTAACACACCTCCCAGCTGGCTAGCAAGTGCTAGTCAGCCAGTTTGTGTTCATGTGTTTCAGAGGAGTGGCATTAAGGGAGGGGATGGGATACTTCAGTTGGACACTTTCAAAATGTAGCTTGTTCTTGCTTGTTTCTACAATCTCACCAACCCCAGAGTCTCAAACACTCATCACACATCACACAAACACAAGCTAAGGTTGATTGCCTTTAGCTTGACACGTTTGTTATATCAATTCAGTTTTTGAGTTTATTTATTGAGCGAAACAATGGTTAAATCATCATCTATTGATTGATACCGAGATGAGAAGTGTGCGTTTGACATCCACAGTTAATATCTGGAGCAGCTAGTTTGCTTGCAACTAGAAAAAAGTTGGAATTTAGGTCTAATGACGGCACTACATCACCAAAGTTATTATAATTCAACCTGAGGGTGACATGAATATTGCACCATCTAATAGCAGTTGGGATATTTCAATTTAAACCAAAAACTTCAATATGCTGGTGGCAGTGCATGAAATGTCAGGGGATCAGCAAGGTCATTAGGATCCTCTAAGCATGACGACGGTCTGAACAAAAAATTCACAAAAATGGATCCAATTCTCGTCAAGATATTCCACTGGTGACCAAAGTGGGGGACTGACTGTATATCACAGTGTTATGTTGAGAGTTGTTGTTGCCGGTTTAGATATAAATTTAAGCACTGTGGTTTCAAACAATCTCGCAGAGAAATGACCCCGACCAAACCAGAGAAGGAGGTCAGTGAGAAGAGACACAGGGAGATCTTTTGGGGCGATCGGCAGTGGGACAGAGCCTGAGGGCTGAAGAGATCAGGACTGAGGTGTGTTCAAGATATGAAGCAGCAGCTCAGACAGCACCGAGAGACAGAGACAGGTTTTACCAAAATATGAACAATTTCTATAGGAGTTATAGTATGTCTGCCAGTCTACTTTCAACGACCAATACAGCTGTGCAGACCAGTCGCCAGAATAAAATGTCTCAATTTGTCTGGCTATGGCGCAGGAAGACTATGCCGCCATTCTTAATCCTGCACATAGATCTCTGGCTTGGTTGGTTGTTTGTTCAACTGCAGGTTCTTCCACCAGCACAGTACTTGGACTGCTGGAGAAAGGTCAGAGAGGCCTAAACCAGGCTAGACAAAAACATAACTACAGTTGAATATAACATCACTGTACATCTCCCCTGAGTAATAAAAACATAATGAAGAAGACGACAATCACAGTCAGTGGTATCTTCACCGGTCACTCGTCAATGGCAAACAACAGAAATCAAACAAAGGTCTAATCTACATTAATGACGTCACTAGTCAGCGGTGTTTATATTGTGTGACGTGTGTGTGGCGTGCTCGTATTTCTCGTATTGTGACTATAAACAGATCGGTGTTTTCATTCTTCTCGTGTTCCTATGAACGGTGCGATAAGGACGACAGGCTTTTCCCTCTCGTCTCGTGTGAAGTCGAGCGTTCATTATAGATGGATTTGATTCATGTGTTGTGGCTTAGCAAACTTCCTCATTAAGGTGCATGAAAGTGCCGCTGACTCATCCTGTTATCTGTCGAGCTGGCCCCTCGCCGCTCTGACTGAAAGGAAAAACTCCCTCAGAGGGAAAACAGTGGTCACTTTGACGTCACGCTCTGTGTTTTAAAAGACGGAAAGGCCAGCGACGTGCCTCGCGCTGGTTCCTATGGTTACAACCCCAGATAGTGCACTAATATGCCATAAAAAATGTGGCGTGCAGCTTTGATAATACAAAATCCCAGAGGGTTTATGAGGTTGTTTATTTTTTCACGGCGGTGGTGGAAGCAGGTCTGCTGCTGCTGTTGTTCAGTGTCTGTTTTGACTCTTCGATGGACACAATGCAGTCGGGCAAAGGAGCTTAGCTTTAATCCGGGCGCTGGTGAGACGTCACAGCTGTTTTCGCTCGCCTGTTGCCATACTAGTTAATTTGCAGCAAAACAGCCTCCCATTATCAGAGATGTCAAAACTAACTCGTTGGCTGAGCTCAGCGCAGGAGCACTCGGGTGTAGCGCTAATCACCAGTGACCCACATGACACCTTTGAGCTGCAGCCCTTGGCATGTGCTCTCCTCTGCTTTTTTGTTTTTATTTTCTCCTCCAGCAATGAACCAATGAAAGTGTGCTCGCAGGGATCAAGGGCAGCTACTGCCTACATCCTGGCTGCTGAGCTCCTCAAAAGCGTCCATATAATCTAGAGCAGATTTCCTTAGCCTGTTAAAATGAATCCAATTTCAGCCGTGGACTACCTGCAGGGCACAGAGTCGCTGTTTAATAGCAGGGAGGGATGTGTAGCTGGCAGGCCGCTTCAGACGGCGGTTACGCAACTTTATTAAACCAGCTTTAAGTACAGTACAGGCAGTAGTTATCTGCAGTCGTGAGGGTGACGGCCTGAACCAGAGCCCGTCTGAGACGTCAACCAACATCCTTATAGATACACTGTGGGGTCTTCATGCTGACATCAAGTGTGCATTGTGTGCATCTTTGAGGCCTTATAAACTGTTCAGTGCATTTCCATTCTGGTAAAACAGATAAATGACTCTCTCACTAAGAGTATCACAGAGATTATAGCAGTATATAATTCATATATATATATGAAGCATAGTAATAGAATTTGCTTCCCCAGTGGCGATCAAACCAAATTTTATGTCGCTGTCCTCATAGTCTTGGTTTAATTTTGCATTTTCCTTCTTAGTGTCTCCATTTTCCTCACTGTCTGTGGGCCTTTGTTCAGCAGCCCCAGTAAAAAAACTGTTGATGTAGTCTGCTTCTTCATTTTTTCTCTCACTAACTAGCTAATTTAACGTGACCCCCCCCCCCCCCCCCCCCCCCCCCCCCCCGACATGTACAAATTTGACCCATATACCCCATTTCATTGTCTTGTTTACACTTTTATGTAAATAAAACTAAATTTTTTGTTAAATTAAACATTATTTGCCTTAAATAAATGGCAACTGCATCACCCCCCCCTTAGTTCCTACTGGGTTTTCACAGCCCGCTGAATGACCCAAGGCCTGGTACTGGCCCACAGCCCACAGCAGCCCCCCTGCTGTACGCAACCCACTCAGCCACAATGGCTCACTTTCAGATGTGGTTTCTGATGCTGTTTTGGTGCAACATTAATTATGATGTTCCCGGGACAACACCAGCACCAAGATTTTGGATACTCCTCATTTATATATTATAAAAAATGTCACTTGATGCAACTTAAAAACAAAAAGTCATCACATCACTGTCAACAATCACTAGCAAACAAAGGTTGATGAATGATACGTATAATTATCCATCACAACAAACTTGTTTTAAATAAAATCTAATTCATCAGTTCAATCAGACTGAAATTAGTAGCGAGCTCCACCTCCCTGCAGCGAACGAAAGTCAAAGCTTTTTACCAAAACAACGGCTTCCCGCTGACTCCCAGGTGAGCAGGACAGCTTTCATATTCCACCTTATGCAATAATCTGAAATCTCTCACAGGTTCGGGCTCTGATATGTGGCAGCATCCAGATGAATAATTCTTTTTAAAAAAGTTCAAAGCTTTTGGTCTGCATCCAGGTGGATAAGAGCAATCTGTCTTACACAGAAATCACCAGAGGTCATTGAGAAAATCAGACTCTGTGTTATCTGTGGAAGATATCTTATCCCAGGATCGAGTTTAAATCTATAATCAATCAACATGAACGAGCAGACGTCGAGGAGGTGTGCACGGTGCGGTCAAGTGGCAATTTCTCACGCGGCCCCGGGGAGCGAGGTTTCAGTTTCGGGTTAAATGTGAAGCTGTAGTTAACAGCGACGACAGCTCGGCTCTTTCTTTGCACAGACATTATGTCTACTGTTTATATAAACCGAATCTCTGCCAGTTTTGGATTTCACTTCTAAACTTCAAAGCTTCCTAAGTTACGACAAATTCAGAGCGAGGAGCCAAAAATCCTTCCCTTTGAAAGATGAAAGTCCTCCTCTTCCATTACTGTTATACTCCACATAGATGTCTGCCCACTTCTGTGGACACATCAATCCCTGAGTGTTGGAGGAGTATTTTATGCTTTCTATTTAGATGAGCAATTTAATTTGCATTCGGATCAAAGATTTATTTTTTCTAGAAAGTGCGATTTGGGGCGTAAAATACGGTCGAGGCGTTCATTATCATTCAGCGGGCTTTGCCGTTCGTCTCCCTCTGTGGTTTCAGAGTTGTGGACATTAATGTTTGTGACCAGAAGCTGCTCATCGCTTTATGTACGGCATTCTGGTCGGGGGAATAAATGTCATAAAGAGATATTGATCAGAAATTAATTTCCCTTCTAGGTCCACGCTGTCACACATGCATGTGCTGAAACCAGATAACTCCCGCCGAGAAAATGTCACCTTCCCTTGGATATCATTTTGCAAATTGAGCGCACAACAAACGGACAGCAGCTATCACGCTCGCTGACTGATGATTAAATGAAATGGATCTTTAAAGCAGCACCTGTACAGCTGCACCTGACTTTTAATGTTTGGGAATATCTGAGGAGCAATTTACAGCCACATACATTACATGTTGACTTTCCTGAGGTTGTGAGCGTACATCAAACAAAACAACATTATCTTTCACTGTCGCGCTCCCGTCCACGAGACATATGACTGCCTCAGTGAGTGTGTGTCTGTTATCTAACCAATAAAGATCCAGCTTCCTTTCAGCAGCGGCGAGCTCTACCTCCCTGTGCAGCCTGTGAATCAATAGCAGCACACTGAACTACTGACTTATGAGTCAGGTTGTCACGGAGGAGCAGCCTGCGTCTGCTCTCTGAGTAAAGCAAATGTAGCGAAGCCATTAGCACGCTCCTTTAGTCTCTTTCTGGTGGCTGTGTGGGGCTATGAGACCTGGAACATTAATCACAGGCAAGAGAGAGACGGAGAACATTTCTTAGGGAGGAAGGGCTTGACTTTTCTTGACCAGAGCCAGTGGCAATGGCATAGGTCAGCCTCATCACAGAGAGCTTAGAAAGCAGACACAGGCAGTCAATTTTCAAGGAATTTCAGCCTGTTTTTCCTTTTTCCTACACAGACAAACTTCTGTTGTTTTCTTGCACAGATGAGGCGTTTTCTATACGTGAGCTCACTTGTTTTGTCCTTCAACATCTGGAGTGACAGTATGAAACATTACCGAGATGCAACTAATCCCATCAGTGCTGCAAAACAACTGAGATTATTTCATTCATAATGAGATCTACGTGGTTAATCCCCAAAGATTAATCGCCGCACATCTGATTTTGATTTTGCTGCGAGGACGTCAGCGGGAGTCTGCCAGTCATTAACTTTGAGAGGAATATTTTGGGCTTGTGTGTGTGTGTGTGTGTGTGTGTGTGTGTGTGTGTGTGTGTCTGCATGTGTGTGTGACTGCTGCAGACGACTGGTGACGAAGCAATGACGTCGGAGCGAGATGAGTCACACTCCACGTCCCCACTGTCGGTACCCCTTCATCCCCCCTAACACGGATACACACACACACACACACACCACAGCGTCACACACACACACGCACACACATACCAGCGCCACTTGTCACTCCGCTACAGATCTCCTTCCTCAAGGCTCGCAGGCAGCACTCGCCACCTCACATCCCTCCACAGCAGCTCTGCAGACTCATAAGCTTATCTTGATACACTGCCATCCGTACTTCTGCCACAGTGCATGATAAATTCAGCATGTTAACTTTGGGATACAGACCTGTTACACGCTGCTTGTGTGTGTGTGTGTGTGTGTGTGTGTGTGTGTGTTTGTGTGTGTTTGTGTGTCACTGTCCGCAAGTTACAGCTTGCCCCTCCACTTTCCCATCTGCTTCCATTCTACTGGATGTACTGGCAAATGAGCAAAAATGTACGAAGTGGGTTCATTACTGTGTCTGTTATCACAACACCGTCTGTCTGAGCTCACGTTACGGGAAAGTCGCATTCCTCGGTCGATTGAAACGTGTATCTAAAAATCGTTAAAATTTTTACAAAAAGTGACTTTTCGAAACCACATGTGACGAGTGGGACTGGGTGGTCCTGGAAGTCGAAGAAGTCCAGAAACAGCTCCTGTGTATGAGCAGCGACGAGGCAGATTGGAAGCAGCTATGAATACAAAGCACGAGTACAAGGCGGTCTGTGCTCGAAGCAAACTAGTTGGTGCAACGTGTCATAAGCAAAAGTGTTTATAGCTGCTCTGAGTGGCCACACAAAACAAAGAAAAAACAAGACTCTACAGGCATGCTAGTGGCTCTGTGAGACTGCTGTACGTGCTTTGAGCTACATGCTAACACACATGTACATGACAATGACAATACTTACATGCTAAGCAGGGATAATGTTTCCCAGGATCAACATCTTGGTTAAACTTTTAAGAGGCAACTCTTCGTCATTCTGAATACTGATTGCACAATGTAATGTCTGTAGAAAAATGACACCAATGACACACTTTCCTTGACTATGCTACTGCGTCTGCCACTGGGACCCAAGGTCGAATTACAGCATAAAGGAAGTGCGTCTGTCATTGCGCAACCAAAACAGGAAGAGACATCGTTTCCCCCGGTCACTATCCCCAGGTAACAGTGGAGGAACTGGAACAACTGCGGAAACTCTGCACTTCAAAAGAAAAAGGTTGATGGAGGAGGCAAAGAAGGCGAAGATAGAAACCGAGGTAAAACAAGAGCGAACGGACGGGCGTTCACTCAACGGAGAGAGGTCTGGTGTTGTGTTCCAATAGATCAGTACATAACAAAACCTGCCTACTTATTAACACAACTGGGTGTTTTTCTCTGCCTTTTCACAGCACTGAGATCAGGATTTGTACGTTGCTTTTTGCTTTGGACAGTAGCCACGTTGCAAACGGTGTCTTTGCAGCAGCAGCGGTAACAATGACACCATAAGAAAAATGCTAGAAGCAGTAAGAGTTTTAAAATAGTCTATTTTCGCTTTAAAGCAGCTATAAGGACCTTCCATGTTTTTTGTTGATCCCTGCGGCCCCTGTGTACAAAAATGGTTTGAGCACCACCTCCTCCTGTAGAGAAGATCCTCTTGATCTGGCTAGTGTGTGCATTTGTTTTGAAAGCGAGTAGAAGAAAGACACGCCATATTTTTTATACTATTTTTTCCTTTTTAAACACAGCCATTTCCAGGATACATGGAAATTAGGTAATGTATCTATTTGTGGCCATGTAAGAATAAAATTGTAATATAACGATGGTGCAAGCGAACTCTGTTTTAGTTGCCGTTCATCACCCAGGTCACATGTCAGCCTGCAGCTAACTGATTCGATTGCTCGGTAACAGATATTTTGTTGTGGTTAGCTAAAGTTATCGACGTTCCCTCATAATGTGTCTCAACAATAACTAGTTCACAGCAAGACATAGTTGGGTAGCAAGGCATAAACATAAAATGTTACTCAATAAGCCAGTTGCTCTGCCGTCGTATCCACTGTTGTACCACCAGGCTGCAGAGCAGAGCAGAGCGAAGCTTTCTTCCTCAGATACATACTTCTGTGGGTCATATAGAGGCACCATGATTAAATAATACATAAATAAAAAATAATTCTGACTTCAGAGAGGTGTCAGGGTTAGAGACACTGTTTGGTGTTCCCAGAAGCACCGAAGATTTCCAAATAATCTTAATTGCTTGTTTTTAATGAGGGGTTTTATATTTTGGACATTGTACATCCAAGTCGCATACAACCACACAGGAGCAACAGCAAGAGCACATTAGGTTACTTTTAAAACCTGTTCTGTGCAGCCATCTATGTTTTGTCATGCTCTACTAATCTCTCTCTCTCTCCCTCTCTGGCTGTGCGTATTGAGCACAGCAGGCATGGATGATTTAAAAAGAGTGCCTGGCTCGGGTAGGGAAGGTGCTGGTGGGGCTGAAGTGCCATCTCACGTGTGTTTCTCCCGTGTGTCCCTCCTGCTCGCCACGCTCTGGAAAACAGACTCTGTCGCAACATCGTGCGGTTATACAACAGAGCACAGCTAGTGGCACCGCGGACGAGAGGTGATGTCGGTGGAGCGTGACAGCATTTTCAGTGTTCCAGCACAGGCAGCATGTTTTGACACCAACGTATGAGAGTTACATATCAGCGGTGAGGGTAGCACAGCAGGTACAGATGGCAGCCTTTCTGATATGGGACCTAGCTGTGGTTTTGGGAAGAAGTGTTTATTTTTTAAAGTCCGAAACATCTTTTAACAGCGGCTGAGGTGTTGAAGATTGAGAAAGCGCGGTAAGAAAAAAGATGTAGGAGGCAGAGGTGCCTGAACAAAAGACTGCTCAAATAAAATAAACAGGCTTGATGAAACAGAAATTACAGTTATATGATAAGCTAAAGCTCCAATTTGCATTTGTGTGACTGTACATCTCCTGTTTGTCTTAGGTGACAGTCGCAGTAAGAAGTGTTTGGTTTGTATCAAGTTGGCTAATGTCCCGTTTACTCTTATATCATATTGTGGGTTTTAATTTGCATGTAATGACACAACAGGCCTCTGTTGAAAACTTGCCCAACTCAGTCAACACCTTCCCCTGATTGAGCAACAGAGTTAGCAGGGACGAGGACCGCAATGCTTTGGTGTCGAGCGGGGAGAAAATGGGGGACAAAAATAAATAACAAGTTCAGACAAAGCGGTGTAAAACTAGCTCCAACCAGTGTGGCGGTCACGCAATACAGAGCCAACTTGCCTCCACCGAGTGTTATCTGCTCTAAAAATAGACTATCTACCTAAAATTCAATAAAAGCACAGTTCAGTTGAGGAGATTTACAGTCCCACTTAATCGCCCCTGACCACTGAAAGCAGAAGTAACTGAGGGCAGAGCTATATTACAACCCAGGCTGTGTCGATGAGAGCGATAAGCTTGCTCGCAGTAGAAGGGAAAAAGGTAAACATCCAGGGAGATTAGATGAGGAACATGCACAGTTCAAACACTGGTCTGAGTGGGAAAAATACTGCAGCGGAGCCAAAACAACCCCCCATCTCGTCTTCATAAGTAAAACAACGAGTCGATTCTGTTCAGATTTAAGTTTTTACATTTCTTTTTTTGGCTTCAAATCAACACGTGAATCGTCAAACTTCTGTGGCAGCGGTTGTCGTCAACAGAAGACAGCGTGCTGATTGAGAACAGATCTTATCTGAAGCGTGCTACAGCTGTCGGTGCTTGCCGGCCTGCTCCTGGAGCGTGAGGTCTGGGTGTGGTTTCTAGTCAGCCTGCTGCGACTGTGTCGGGAAACACACACACATACACACTCACACACACACACACACACACACACACACACACACACACACACAGCCCAAAAGCCACAGTCAAACTTGTTTAGGTCACGTGAGCAGGCAGCCAAGAGTTCAGCTGTTCCTGGAATACTTTCTAATTGATGACAAATAGGAAAACAAAGAAATGCTCTTCATGTTGACACCCAGAGAGCGATGCGGATAAGACCGGCTTAGATTCATCATTGTGTTTTCCAACAGAGGAGCGTCTCAAAGGTCACATTATTCATTTGACCCAGGTGGCTGTGCTGAGTGAGTCATACCACCTTAAGCACAGAGAGGAACTCCACCTCGCAGATTTTTCTGAGTGGACGACTGGCTTACGTATCTGGAGCGAGGGGAGGAAGGGCTCGGGTGCATAAAAGTGACAGACTCCAGTCCGGCTCTGCGGTGAGTGAGTCACTGTACCTGTCTACTGGCAAGTGTCTGATTAAATGAAAAACAGAACTGCCAGTTCTTGGTTGCATCATACTACATCCGGTGATGAGAAGAGAGATGGCTTTAAAAGAACACACACAATTAATCCACCATTTAAATAAATGCTGGCACACACATGCTAAGCAGCTTTTCTGTAACGTCTATAAAGAGGCTGAATGTGTCACAAGTCCCTGACATTTCTCACTTCATTCAAGGGTGGCTTCGCCTACACAAGTAGCATCACTCACCATCCATTGATCGCACTGCTAACTTGAAACTTTCTCGTGTTGATACTTTGCTCAGTGAATCTCTCTGTCCACATGCCTTCCTGCCCTGAAAAATGTCATTGTTACCTTTCACAGCTGCATTCCCCGCTGGTATGGGTGTGCCTCGGTGTGAGGCTTCGACACACGCCAACTCCTTCAAGAGTGTCAACAAAGATTCCCCTTGAGCTCATTCCCAAGAAGACGATTCAGTGGTCAGAGCATGTTCACTATTAGATCTGGGTAAATATTTCTTACTGCATGTCAAACAACGCTCGCACACAGACTCCAATTAAATATGTTTTTTAAAAATGATTTGGCGGTATCGAGATTGTGACCTAATCCAAATAATTCTGACATGATGACATTCTAGTTTGGATGAAAACATTGTCTGATGTAATGGCTCGTCATGCAAAACATGTTCGTGTGCAGACATGTTGATACAATTCTTGACTTTTTGATGGGATTTCTTTTTTTTATAGGTCGTAAATGATTTAACTTTGTGGTTATTCTTTTTTTTTTTAGCCATAATACAAAGTAGTCGGTCCACATCATTAGCCCAGGATTGAATATCCCAACAACTACAGGATATATTAGCAGCACAGTCTACAGCTATTGGATGGATGGCCACTTTACGCTGACGTCACTCTCGGTGTTATAAGGTCAAATGTCATGCTGCTCTGTTCCAGGCTGTAAGTCATATAAACATAAGGAATCTGACAAATTATTATCGTTTCACTGTTTGCTAGTTGATCAGCAACTAAAGTGAAAATTTGGAGAGACATTGGCCGGTAAAACAACATATCTGTTAATAACCCATTAGCGTCAACGCACATCTTTGACACGTTTATTTAAGCCTTGAGGTGAAACACACCGGATGTGTAATCAAACTGTAACGTTAGCTAGTAAGTGGTTGGATGCTAACATTAGCTAATGGGTTATCAAATATGTGGTTTTCCCCTGAAATATGTCCCGATGTCCCTCCAGATGTCGCTATCTGTTGTCTTTTCACTTGCTGATCAATCAGGAAATGTTGAAATGACAATGACTTGTCAGCTTCCTGTTTCAACAAACAACCTGAAACGCAGCAGTACAACATTTGTGATGTCAGAGGAAAATGGCTGCCTCGTAAATACGGCCCGTTGCAATTACATTTGGCTCACACATTCATTCCTCGTTAGAATGAATCGTAATAACTTCGAATAATATCTGACTTCTCCTCAAGTGCTATCATCAAGACGAAAATGTAATTTGGCCAGTTCTTTGGTAGCCTTGCAAATGTTAGCATACTAACACGCTATACTAAGATGGTCAACATGGTAACCATCACACCTGCTTATCATCAGCATGGCAGCATTGTCAGCTTTAACATTAGCTGTATGTAAGTACAGCCTCACAGAGCTGCTAGCATGGCTGACGACTCTAAGTCTTATTTGATCGTATATAATGTCTTCATCTTTTTATCTTGCCCAATTCCTGAAAAATAATTGTTTGATTCAATCTATGATGTATTGCATCTACTCTAAGCTTTTAACACTGTCCACTATCTACTGCTCACTGTGACAGCCTGGCAGTCTGACAAAACAAAAAACCACAAACACGCAAGATCAAATAAACAGTAACAGATGATTAATGTTGGGCAAAAACCATCAGTCATCAAGGCTAGAGTAAAGGTACTTTCCCACGAACTGAAGCTTCACTTAACTTGCTCCACCCTGAATCTGTACTGCCTGATCACTAGGTCTGGTGTAATCAAGGCTTCAACAGCCTTCAGTCCCACCTCCTCCATGGTCAAAAAGAGGGAGATTCCTCCCTCTCCTCCAACAGTAGGACTTGTTTTTCTTGATGATAGCCATCTGGTGTGTCCTCGGTGTCTCTACTTTTCCATGACATGGTGTTTGTTGAGTTATGGGATTATCTGCTTCAGTTGCATGTTTGTTGTTCCCAGTCTCTGCAGGTATTTTATTATCTTGTACTCCATCAGGGATACACCAGGGTTCATTTCTGGGTCCCTTACAGTTCTTTCTGTAGATGCTACTACCTGGTTAAAATGTATATTTCACACTAAAACCCAGCAACTCAGCTGAGCTGACCACATTAAAAAAATGTCTTGAGGACATAAAATGACACAACTTTTTTCTTCTTTTCTCTTCAATTATTTGGATATTAATTTTCCATTGATTAACCTGGATCACATGCTATAATACTGTGATGTTTCAGAGTACTATAATTCTGATGTTAACGTTTTACAACTTTTCTCAACATCCCCTCGACTTACCTACTGCAAAACAATACATACTTTTAATATCTCAGATGTTGGCCAGTTAGTGCAGATTGGTGCTGTTACTTGCAAGTACAAATACTTTGTTACTGTACTTTAGTAGATTTTCAGGTATCTCTACTCGAGTCATTATTTTTTTGACAACTTTTTACTCTTACATCCCACAACACAAATATCTGTACTTTCTATTCCTTTTCATTTCCAAACCAGGCGTACTTTAGTTTTAATTCATTTGAGGGTCACTGCATGGCGCCTTCCCAACATCACAAGACGGATTTCAACCTGTCAGTGCATATCACGCACGGCAGATGTAGCAAGATGAAACAACGTAAGAGACGTAACGAGACGGAAACAAGACAAAGAGGGAGGCTGGAATGAGGCGAAAATGCGTGTTAGTGTCTCGTATCTTCAGAGACCCAGGCAGCCCTCTGCATGGATTTTCTTATCTTCTGAATTTGTTGCTGTGCTTAGGATGCTTTACCTAACCAAAATGTCGAAATGTGATGTCCTGATGACCTCTGACAGTTTGTTAAGGAATCAAATTCAATCGTAGCCTAATGGTTAAGTCGCATGCCACATAAATGTCCACAGTTTGATTTTAGCTGGGGACCTTTGTTGCGTTTCATATCCCTCTCTCTCTTTTGCCCTGTGCTTCCAATCTATATCTTCTCAGTCTAGTATCAAATAAAAGTAAAAATCCCCCCAAAAGGTCCGTCATGCCCTCACACCTGATTGCGTTAGGGAACAACCAACCGCCCACTGCACAGATCGACCCAAACAAAGTAAAGTCTACAAAGTTTTTTCATGTTGGCACCTGCTGGAGTCGACAATTGTGATTGATTCTTTTATTTTTTTGTGCAGTTTTAAATTTACCAATCGGTCATTTGTGGTTGAAGTGTTTTCCTTGTTGAACAAATGAACAAAAACATGTTTCAAACTGTTAATTCTCCTGTGTATAAGGTTCATGTGGACTTCTGTGCATGTCATATGTTTTATTTTTGTACAAAATAAACTTGAACTGCAGCACTAATCGTAAAAAGCACACACTCCCCTTGTGACACATTATTACGACAGTAGTGATTAACTGGCTGACAATGTCCATCTGGACTTGGATTAAACTATTAATTTAACTATGACACATCCCTGTGGTTTTTATTAACTCCACCTCAACATGCGCCACTGAGGTAGTAAGTACGGTGACACCTTTGCTGGCGGTGCCGGAGGTTTAAGCTTCTGTTTGTTGACAGCCAGCCAAAGTAACCTTAAAATGTGTTGCACTCACATATGGCTGGAAACGCGGTTGTGCTTTATACTGTATAATAGAAGTAGAGGTCTGGGAAGTATAGTTTTATTCAAATGAAAATAAAGCAGCTGCCAGTGACACTTAATGCTGTTGACTTTGGGGTGGTGCAGGGCTGATGAGGCAGACTCCCTCTGGCCCCTGGAGGGTTTATGAGTGTTAAAGTTGCGCCTGTCCAGCGATCAACAGATGTTACCTTCCACTTCTCTCTGATAATGACCTACTGACTGAGGGGGGCAGTCTGTGTCTCTGACTAAGTGGTATTTCTCAGTGGGGAAGTGTTTTGACGCAAGCTGCTGTTCCCTGAAAAGGAGAACGTGATGGAGTTTGTCGTCATTTCTCTTTTTTCAAACTCTCACAACTTTAATGACACGGGGAAAAACATCAGTGTTTCTTGCAGCAGACTTAGTCCTGACCAATTCATCAGTCGTAATCAATCAGGTAAACGCTCCAGACTTTTCCAGGAGTTTCATTATCCTCTCATTCACCTTTTTACAGCTCTGATCACATCAGGCGCTGCGGCTCGCCCATCACCCACACACTGAGCTACAGACCACTCTGCTGTGCTGAATCACGCCGTCTGACCGGCTTCGCGCACTGTTCTGATAAATAACTGTCGAGAGCTCTTAGCAGCGCTGTTTGCAACAGGCAACTGACAGAGTTCAATCAATGCATCTGCCAGAAAACACAGAGCGGCTAATGAGATTTCCCCTCATTGTCTCGCTGTCATTTTGCAGCACAGACACGCTGAGCCTGTCAAATCTACTCTGAAACATGATGTCTGTCACTGCTTGTGATCCTTAATTTTTGTCAGCTTATTTGCTCTAATAATTTATTTATTAAATACTTTTGTAAAAGCAGGTTAAGTAGATGTTTTTTCCAGAAAAACATGTCATTAACGATGAGGGAGTCTTATCATTATCATTTTGGGAAAAATCTCTTATTTGCTCTCCTTCCAAGAGTTAGAATAAAAGATCGTCTATTTCTGTATGGCAAATGTGAAGCAACAGTCTGCAGCCAGTTAGCTTAGCTTAGTACAAAGATTGTAAACGGGGAAACAGCTAACCTGACTCCGTTAAAAAGGTAACAAAATCTGGCTTTTGGCTCCTAAGGCTCAGTAGATAACACAGTTTGGTAAATGCATACCAAAACAAAGTGTGAAAACAACAATTTGCTGTTTTACTAAAAGTTACATGTTTTACTATTTCTTCGCAGTGACTCCTAACTTCTTGAAATCTTTGCTTGTCTTTATACGCCTTAGTTTATACGGATTAAACTAACAAAATATAACCTGTTAATCAGAGTTTTAGAGGTGTACGGTCGCCCTGCATACAGTCATGCTAAGCTATGCTAACTGCCTGGCGATGGTAGCTTCATATTAAAAGGTGCAATGTGTAAGAAGTGGCCACATGTCGAATTCATAATTACAACAAATAGAGGGAAGCATTTCACCGGAGTTAGCCCTTAACGCTGCTAACAGTAGCTACCATTCGCTAGTTAGCTCAGATAGCAATGGAGCACCAGGGAAGTGCTTATACTGCTAGCACGGGAGCTTTGGACCAGTACAGGTCAGGGCTGGCTGGTTGGCATGCTGACTTCAGTAGATATCTCTTTATCATAACATGTCACATTCTGTTGATACTTTTTGAATGTTTGCAGATAAAATTCTTACATTTTGCACAGATATTTCAGTGATCTTTTTCGTTTATCTCTCGTCAAGAAAGAAAAAGCCCCTCAACAGATGCTTTCACAGGGTTTAGAGACAGAAGATTTTTTTCCATTACTGGCAGATCTTTTTTAAGTTTACTTGAGTTTGTAACACGCTGCTTTCTCATTATGTAACAAATGTATTCAACCTCAGAAATAGGAGAAAATCACATTCGGAGCACAGAGCAACCTCAGTAACTGAATCATGTTCAAAGGGCTGGCACAGAGCTCTGATTGTCTACCTTATGGTTCAGCTAAATTTGACTCCGCAGCACACAACCCTAATCAGCTGCATCAAAACAATCATTAACTAACCTCCCGCCGCCTCTCCCCCCTTTTCTTGGCCTCATTCGCCGCACACGACAGAGGGCGAGACTCCAGACAACACCTCGGAGACTCCTCGCTCTCACCTCGCACACCCCCGTGTCCCATCATCCCCTCCGTAAAACAAACAAGAGCTCACAGACGGGAGAGGCTGAAACACTATAGTGCACACACTGGAACAAAAACATGATTTCCCAACCAAATGTTCAGTACATTTGATTATTGTGCTGTCAACAATGTTCAGATGTACTGCCTTTTTTGTTTCAGCCTGTAAAATTGGATGAGGATAATACATTTAGCTTTTTATCCTGAACCTTTCTGAGGCTTTTACTGCCACATGATAATTCTGGGCACATGTTTGTTTTTATGCATTACTCCTCTGTACAGCCACTCTGTTAATGGTACAGTATGCCCTGCATGTAGCACAGCACATCCTAAAAAGACTGCAGGTAAACACTTTCCCAGCTTTTATTTTAACAACATTTTGCGTCCACTCACACAGCACACGTGGCTGAAAATATCTAATAATGTTTAATTTACTCTAACGGGTGTGGGCTCATAAAAACACTGGCATACAGTTGATAATATCGCGTTCAGAAATCAAATTAATGGTCACACTTTTGCTAATATACAGTGCATCAGCGTCTCCTTGAAAAGCCTTACAGCAGCGGGAACTACAGAAAGTAATTTGCAACATAATCAACCGGCAAACAAATTAAATCCCATTAAATCTCCCTCTAGTCACACCTCAAAATACTTTTCCTTCAAACATTTTCACTGATATGTAATCTCATCAAATCACTGCGCTGCATTAAAGCCTCATTCTAACATGTTCGGGTTCCCTAAAGCAAACATTAAAACTATAAACAATCAGTTCTCGTCAGCCAGCCTCCTCTGTGTTTATCCTGGCTCTTTAACGGTGTAAAAGGTTATAAACCATTGGCTGTAATACGAGTGCAGTCTTCCCATAGGTTGGGAGGTTACAAACACACCATTGATAGGCCGCCTCTGAATGGTGTTAGGAGGAAGCCATCTGCTCCTGTTTATGGTTCATTAACCCCGCTACCCCTGGATGACCAGGCTGCCCCCGCAGCAACAGGTATAAAGAAGCCTGGGCCTCTTGTTGAGATGATACTTCGAAACAATTATAACTGGATAAGTCTCGCTTCTGCTTCTACGTGCTCCTTAATTCAACAGTTTATCATTAAACTTCAAAGCCTTACCTTCCCAGAAGTCCATAAGCATACTGTGAATCAGCCAGCAGTAACGTGATCTCACCCCTCTGCATGGATAGGACACACTCCTCCAGGGCCTGCAGGTGTCAGAGAACAATGTGTTATTAACTGACAGAGCTTTTTGCATAATTACACAGAATACATTTAAGCACGACTTTGAGTTGTGCATTTTAATGTCCTTCATTGACTAAAACATCTGAAGATGAATTTCAAGTTTTGAAGCATGTTGACCTGCTTTTCTTTTAGCAGCGGTAGCCTGAGGGATGACAAATGTTGGAAGGGGGATCAGATTATAATATGAATATATGTTGGATTGCTGTAAAATTTGGTGGACATATTTGTGGTTTTCACAGGATTTATGGTAATGATTTTGGAGACCCCTTAACATTTCCTCCAGCACCACCGACATTTTTTACATTTTAGCTACTGGATGGATTGTCATGAATCTTGGTACGTACACACACATCCTCCAATACTTTGGTTTGTATTCATAGACTGTATATAAAGTAGTGGACGTACTGCGACATCATTGTTTTAGACTTCTGTTTTGAAGCCTTGAGTTTGGAGTGATGGGGAGGTGACCGTATGTGGATGAGCACATGGATACACAATGCAATGCTTCTGTAGGTTGAATCACAGTGACGCCGCGCTGACAACAGTCACATCCAGGCAGACAACTGGTGGTTGATTTGCATTTGATAAATCAGCTACTTTGTTTAATTCTGTTGTCAATTTCCATAACGTCTAAAGATATATATTTAAACACAATGGTCAGACCTATCTGACATTTCTGCTGTGCGTATTTTACATACCATGTTGCTTTGCTAGCTTCTTACATCGGCCAACAGCAACATCTCGGACTAAACTCAGGCTGTCATTGTCTTTAACCTGAGGCCGATAAATAGATTTCCAACCACACATTACTGAAAGTGTTCTCATTAATGATTCATAAAATCATCAAACATGCATTTTAGATGGATTAGATGTATACACTTTGAAATAACATCATTAAACAAGACAGTTTTCAACTTGAAAGTTGTGATTCACAAAAGCTGCGATGGTTCTGCTCTGATTAATGTCAGCCTTCGTAACTTGATCTGTAAACGTGTCAATCACAGGGTAGCCACACCCTACAGCTGCCCTGCTTTATCGTCTGTTTAGCTGTAAATGAGACTATAATTCACAAAATGAACATCATGCCGTATTGGTGAAGACTTGAAACTAGCGATTGAGACCATAAACTAATTTTGAAACCGTTTAGTGAAGTAAGAAATCAAGTAAGAAGTAGAGTCATTTTCTCATAAGCTTATATACAATTGGACCAGTGGAGTTGCCCCCTGCAGGGTTATACTGTCTATGTTTATAATCCATAAAACCAATGTTCCCATCAGCCTTAGCTGCACTTTGTGTTTTGCAATTTTTAAATGAAAATTTAAATTGGAGCATGCTAACACGCTAAGCTATGGTGGTGAAAATGGTTCAACATCAGCAAGTTAGCACTGTCATCATGATGTTAGCATGCCAACGTTAGCATTTTGCAAGAGCTAGCTGGCTGTAGACTCTGAAGAAAACTGAAGAAAACTACCCAAAATGACCTTGATGTGGGGCACAAGCCCAAACCTGTTGCTTTAAACCTGTTAGTTTAACAATTAAGTTGTTCTTTATACTTCAAGTGTCGCTGGAGCTTTGACCTCTTTGGAAAATTAACCTGTCAGACAAAACTGCAGGGTTAAAACCTTTTTACCTGGTTTACATCTCCCTCTCCAATAACAAAAACCAGCTTGCAGTCCTTCTCCACCACAGTGCGGTCCTCCAGGACACACTGCATCTTCACAGTGACCTCCTGGCCCCAGGCTGGTAGCAGGGCATCCGGTGCACTGGACTCCAGCACCTTCTTCCTCAACAGCCGGTCCTCTGAGTGAGGAAAGAAGAGAAGGTTGTGTTCAGCAGGGAGGGATAATCTGCTAGCTGTTGGCAAACATGTGTTCAGAAAGAGCCACAAACACATCAAGCTTGATTTCAAACATTTTTAATCACGTTTATTCTAGTTAGGGATAAGTTAGTGATGCAATACCAAGTCTAAAGAGTGTCTCCACCGTCCTCTGATGTAGTCTCACCTGCGATGTCCTGCCAGTCTTCTGCCATGAACAGCTCCTCAAAGGTCGAGGAAGTCCACTCCTTCAGAGCGTATTCAGGAAAGAGACTCTCTGCTGAGCTATCCCTCTCCAACACATCATCATCCTCCGATGGGTCTTGGAATCGCACCATTTTCCAGCTGTTTGTTTTTCTCAGTTTCCTCTGTTCCTTGCATGCTGTGCCTCCACTTTCTCGCACAGGATCAGAGGGGCTTTTTATCTCCGTGCTTTCACTCCCACCCGCACAGCTCTCCGTTTCAACCTGCTCCTTCCCCAACAGCTCCTCGCCTTCTTCTGCAGACCCACAGGGCGGCGAGGTGTGACTGTCCCCATCAGCAGTCTCAGAAATGGCCCCTTGTACCTCAGGCTCTGTGGGCTCCACCGCAGAGTCTTTGAGCTCTTCACAACACGGCTCTGTCTCCATTTCACTACAGAGAGCGATGGACACCGTCTGCATTAGTCTGCAAAAGAGATGATCCTCCTTGTCCAGCCAATCTTCCACTTACAGTAGGTGCAGGTTAGTAATTCTGTTGTGAACCAACTTCTGCAAACCTAAAATCTGTCAAAACAAACAGGATATATCCACAGTGTGATACATGTTGTGTTTCAATAATCCAACTCAGAGTGCATCCCTAAATCCCCGGCTTCATCTACAGTTTTTTCTCCAGGGGGGGCAGCCACGTAGTTTCTGCAGTTCTGTTGCACTTTGACCTCCCCTCTCTCCTGCCCGTGTCCGCCTTAGTCTACAAAGTCCAGTGAGCGACAAAAAAATGATCAATGTAAAGAAACTGCGCAGCGCAACGAAGCACTCCCAGCCAGCAGGCTTGTGCAGTGGTAATCTGCAGGATTAGAAGAGAAAAACCTAATCTGCCAGAACGTCTGTAAGCTTCTTAATGACTTCACCGTTGTGCTCCATAACGCAGTTTCCATGAACGCAACCTACCAATAAGATCTCGGGGGATACAGGCTCTAACTTAATTTGCCTCGAGTTGCGTCTGGAGATTTCTGCTTTCACTTTTTAAGAAGTGCCACAACACTGCAGGCTGTAAAGGTGACATTAGATTACATATTAAATACAGTGCTGTTACGGTGCGAAGCTGCCGGAGGATACACATGTCACACCATGTGTATGACTCATTCACAATTTTTTCTTGAAAACTGAAACAAATGTTCTGTTTTTTTAACCCGTGAAGGTAATTAAAAGATGTTTGTTCTTTCAGGTTCATCGAGAAAATAAATTGACCTACATTTTTCCTAGCCTTAAATAATTACAGATAAATACTGTAATTTAACCGGGAGGAGTTTTGTTCTTTCGGTTCAAAAGACTGTGACAAGTTCAAGAAAAGTGAGGTTTCTGTTTGATATAACGACAACAGGCCGGAGATAACATTGATTAAAGTGTTGCGAAGCTAAAGCTCTAGCAGACTTTATGAATCTGTCTTACAGCAAACGACTGGAACAGAAAACATACAGTCGTTAAGTTGATGCAACGCTGCAAATGTATTCACCACTTCACGTTTAAGTAAACAGCAAACATAACAGAAGATCACACATTACTACAAATATTTGGCTGTAATGTCAAGTGCCTTTGAATCATATTTCCGGTCTCAGAAGATGACAGACTGCGGAGGAAACATGAGCCCTGCAGGAGCCGACGTGGACTAATGTAACACTAACATACTGTAAATAAACACTGCACTTCTGACAGCGAGGCGGCGCTTTAATCCACAGCTGAAGCATGTTGTCCATCAGGGATTAAATTAATCCAGATTCCATATTTGTCTTTTAATTTCCCTGACACACACACACACACACACACACACACACACACACACACACACAGAAACGATACACACAGCGAGTAAAGCTGTGTCATTTATTTGTTCATTTCAGTCATTTCAGAATATTGTACTTTTTACGACAATGCTTTTATCTGACAGCTACAGCTACATTTACGATTAAATCATGCGATAATCTTACAAACTACGCAGGTTATTATGTATTCAACTACTTGACTGTGTAATGCTAGCTAAAATTAGCTCAGCCTCCACCAGATGATAGCATGATGTAACACTTAAAAGCTATTGTTGTATTTATACTTTAAATGTATTAATGACATAATGATCTGTATGTAATGTCTCACTATTATCTGTGTTTATACCTGCACTGTATATGTTTTTGTCAGCTATGTATATAACTTATATTTATATCTACATACCGTAAACATTGGACTCCGTTTAAGTATTATATGCAGTAGTGCTGTCACAGTATCAGATTTTCATTGGATGATTGTCGTGGCGAAAGAATTCACAATTTTACGATTACGGATTATCGCAATATATGTATCGCCTATATGTATATACAGTAAATGTATAGATTTCTTTATGTTGTAATATCTAGGGGTGTATAATGACAAGTTTCATCACGATACAATGATATATTGATTCATGGACGACAATACGATATTTGCCGATATCACAAAGTCTGCTAAAATAGGATTTTGATCCGATACGATACAGGGGCTTGTGATCGGATGATCGGATGATCAGATGATATCATATGCCCATTTAACAGTTACATTTATATCACCTCACAAAAAGCAACTAAAATATGATTTGACAATGTTATTACTGAACTCTTCAGTGGAAATATTTTATCAGTGATTCCAGACATTCAAATGGAAAACAATCTATTATTTTTAATAAAAAGAAAGCACTGTTTTGAAAGGAGTTGGGCATGGATGGAAACTGTGGCACAGATGTGCCATGGGAAATTCAAAATAAGGTGTATCTTAAGGATGGCGCCTACATGAATTGATGTTTTCACTTTGCATCGATGCTATTGGATCGTTGATCAATGAATCTATATATATATCGATCTGGATCGATTTATCATTACACCCCTAGTACTTACCAACACACATTATTAGTACAATACTTTGGCCATGCTGTATTTTGTTGTGGAGTTGTCAATAAAGCTATTAGATTAAAAAAAAACTGTGCATATTAAACTGGATTTCAGCGTCTCTGTACTTTCAGTCTGTTTAACGACAGATCTCCGTCTTTCACTGCAGACTTTCGCTTCAGGAGTAAACAAAGATGTTTCATGAATTTTTGATTTGGTTACAATCTTAATTACAATCTATACAAAGGTCATTTGCCACTTGTAGCCTACATTTCTCTGCAGGTGTGTTTGTACCTCACCGGTGTGTGTGTGTGTGTGTGTGCGCGCGCTGTGGACTCTCAAGTGACCAACGACAGTGACCTGGAAAGCGAAAGCACACTAGTTTCTTTAAATCATACTTCCTGCGTGTGTGTGTGTGTGTGTGTATACGTGTGCGTGCTTGCCTGCGTGCCTGCCCGGCTGCGTGCGTGCGCGCATGTGTTTGTGTGTAAGCCCCGCCCACGCGCTCTCTCCTCCCGTGACGTCTCGGGCAGAATGTCGCCAATAGCCTTCAGTTGTAGAAATGGCAGCGCTGAGACAGGAGCATCGGTATGGGCTCTCCTGTGGCAAAATCAACAAAAACACCCCGAATCAAACTCTCTACCACGTCAAACTCACTGACACTGCCATCCGGACCCTCGAAGCCTACCAGAACCTGAAGGTAAGACGGAACCATCGCGTTGAACTTTGGATCTTATGTGTGTCTCTATGTGTGTGTGTGTGTGTGTGTTTTTCCTTTTACCAGCTATATTTTCATTTTTTTTTTTTTTTTTTAATCGCCTCCCAACTCCGGGAACTGTAAAACCCTCTACTAGGAAACAGCTCGTCTTTCCGTTTGGTAGCGATAATAATTATAAAAGTAAAGTTGAGATAGTTCAGACTTGGAAATCTGCTCGACAGACGCGATAACGTTGTCTTGTGTTGGTTTTTTATCTCGGCTGTGATACAGTAGAAAGCAGAAAGCTTGATTTCAGTGCGATCAGAAGAGGCACATTGAATAATCTGTGATGAATGAAGCAGTTTAAAGTGTGTTTTTCCGGCTGTTTATACAATTGTGCGTGTGTGCCAAACGCGTAATCTCCCGAAACAACACACACAAAAAAAAGGTATTAAAGTTCCTACATGACAGCAGAGGGTTGTGATCGTGCCCCCAGCTCTGAAACCCTGCTGCTTTCTTTACATACATTACATTCATTATTTAGATTAGCACATGATTGCCAGTCATTAAATTTTTTTTTTTTTCTTTCTTAAAAAAAAAGGGTGTTTTTTTTCTGCTCGTTTCGCTCTCGGGAATAAATTAATGAACAAGCTATCAGGCAAATTATTCGACTCCTCTGAATCTGGAGACTGTTTTATAGCTTTTATGGTCCATTAGATTAGACCGAGATAATTTAGTCGATCCAAATGGTCTTTCCCAGAGCAATGCTTGATAAAGACAGTTAGTCCTTTACAGTTTAAGGGGCTCATTTGGTGGAGGGTGTTTTTTTCACCCCCTCCTGGATGTGGGGAAGCAGTGGTTCAAGCTGTGTACAGTCCGGCCATGGGCTCAGTAAGTTGTTGCTGAGCTCTTGTGTATTATTGTTTTTTTGCCTTTTACACGCCTGGAAGCCCGCCCAGCTCCAGAGCTCATTGGTCTGTGAAGCAGAGTAAACTCCAGAGCTCACACAGCCTGACAGCTTCCTCCAGGCCAAAGCAGGCAAAGGCAAGGCAAGGCAAGGCAAGGCAAGGCAGGAGAGGTTACTGCAAAAGTTTTCCAAGTCGAAAGACCACCCCAGAAAGTACTGGTTTCAGACCGCCGGACTCCCACTGTGGTGCGCTGAGATGCAGTCCAACCTCAACCTGAAAGAGCGTTTATGATTTATTCATGTGTTTTCATGTCTGTGTTGTGAGGAAAAAGGGGAAAATACAGCATTCTTGTACATGAAATTGTATAGTCTTTAAATCAAAATTTGGCTGCAACTTGTGTTTTTACGTGCAGATTGTTTTCTCAAGTGTTTGATTGACAACATGTCTTAAAATAAAAATCATATAAGACTTAGAAAACCAGTAAATGTTCACATGTGAGAAGTCAGAACCACCGAAACTAAACAAAATACTTGAACGACTAATCCGTTATGAAATATAAATGCAGAATGATTTTCAGCTGATCCACTAATTCATTAATCCACATCCCTATTATACGAAGGGTTTATTATTGTAGCTAATGGCTTCATTAATAGTTAATATATAATTTGCTAATGCTCTAGAGATCAGTTATAAGCCATTAAAGCACCAACTTTGGGTTGCCAGGTTGTAAAAAGTCCATTTGGCTGGTGTTTATTAATTCTGTTCTGTAATGCAGTTATAAATGTTGGTAATCCATTAATAAACTCCAATTTCTGCAGTAAATAAAGAAGTTGCTAATACATGGATAGTGGTCGAAACGCTTCAGCTAGAGGAGGATGCAAAAACGATTGGTCTCAACCTGGCAACCGAAAATTTTGTATTCTTTTTATAATCGCTAATAACTAGTCTACAACCCCCGATTCCTAAACAGCTTGAGCGCTGCGGTTCATCCGATTCATACTGAGTGTATATTGACAAAAACAATAAAGTTTATCAGTTTGAACATAGCTAAATAAAATGATTTATCAGCATCTATAAAGCTATGAGTTACAACTTGTTAAAAGGCGCCTCATAAACCACTGGTTCCAGCTCTAATGATTACTCCAAAATATTAATAATCACGTTTTAGGTCGAGCCAAATCCACACCTTATATTAAGTGAGTGTGATTTCACCCTGCGGCTGTGTTTGGAATATGTATCAAACATTTTGCGCTTTAATATTTATTATTTCATTCAATATTAAAAGCTAACGGATGATGAAGAAAAATCACAACAATGCTCCTCAACAGGGAAGACGTTTCCCAAAACCATTAATAATAAATAAAGAGCGCTGTCAATCACGGGCACAGCTGTACTTCACAGATTATGGTCTCCATCTATTAACCATGTATCGTGTTGCCTCAGAGGCAGATATTTCCTTATGATTTAATATTTCTTTATCAGCAGGCGGGGACAGAAACAATATGATGTCGGGGAGCTTAAGCCAGGTACTCTGTGGTCATGGAGAGCAGCGCGGTTACACCACAACCACAGAACGGAGGCCTTATAAAAGTAGCTTTTTTAAGGAAATGTAATTGGTTTCAGAAGGAGCTTCGTCTTTTGTCTGCTGGGATCGTTTGTGGCCTTTATTCACGTCGTCATTTAGAGGGGAAATCAGCTGAAAAACATGAAAACTGATTGACGTTAGCAGTGTTTTCTGTAAGCTCTGGATCGATTAATCACACACATTCCTCTGAAGATTAGGGCCAGACACCCCTGAACTGGAGGCTTAATGATATAGAAATATGACAGTAATTAATCGGGGGAACGTTTTGGCATTTAATGAGGAAAAAGTTCTGTCTTATCAAGCCAGGATACCGTTATCGAGGGAAATCCACAGAGCCGAGCTGGAACAATGGCAATATATTTCCGCTCATAATGTATGAGCTGTCCGTTAGATTAAACATGAACACGATTCCTGACCACTTTCTTCTTTTTCCTCTCTCTCCTCAGGCATCACTATCAAATCAGCCAGCGATTTGCTTCAAGGGGAGCCAGGGGGTAAGATGTTTTGCATACTCTCCCTAATGCCTCAGAAATTGAATGCTCTAATTAGTTCTGATTTGCTGTGGAGCGCACTTGTGACAGTTCCTCTCGCACATCTTATTTGATTCTCAAGCGTTTTCGAGAAGCACACGCATGCATCCGCAAAGAGGTCGGCCTTGTGACTTTACAAATGTCGGGATGAATTTCATTTCAGTCGCTGCCTTGGACTGTTTTATGTTCTCCAGTGATCAACATGGAGAACGTGGCTGCTTTGTATGCACCAGAGCCCGCAGCCTGAGGGAAATGTGTCATGAATTTGCTTAGTTATACTATGTTGTGTCAGACATCCTAGACTGTATATGTACATACAGAGACGAGGTCCATAATCTACTAAAACACTTGGCGCTGAAAGCAAGAGAGCATTCCTGCAAAGCGTCTGTAAAGAAAGATGCCTGTGTCCGGCCGGATTAGCCCGGGCCACTATTACACCCTGCCCGGCTCTGCCTGCTAGGCTACTACACATTTACCACACAATCGGCCCTGTCTAAAAGGAGCTGTTCTAATCCCCGCAAGAGCCGATTGCATTGACGAAAGTGACTTTGCTCTGTACACAAATGCTGGCCCTGTGTGCTCACACGGGTCCTGGAAGCCCCTAAGACAGGGTGCGCTATACCCCCAGGCTGCTAGCCAGGTTACTGGGTCAGGCTCGCAACTGGGGAGGCTTTGTTCAGGGAGGGGGAGGAGGTAAGGGGAGTTGGCGAACCCCAGGGAGCCCCCGTGTCTCCGTGCCTGTTGTCCATGTGCAGACATGAAAGATCTGAAATACAGGAATGACGCATGAACGCTGGAATTTCGATCCAGGCGGCGGGCGTAATGTGTCCAAATCACAAATAATATATGTAAACATGTCACGAAACATCTGTAAAGCGAGCCGCAGATTAACCTGCTCATGAGAGTCTTTCTGTGAAGAAATGTTAAGTGAGTGCAATTTAAGTGTTCTTTAATCACTGAATAGGATTTGGTGATTATATCTCGGCTGGCACATTACATATTCAAATTGCTTTGCGGAATTCAAGCACGGGCTCCCTCCCCCTCCGACAATAGTCCCCGAGCTGGACGATTGGGCATTAATGAGGTAGCTGCAACCATTGGTGGTGGTGGGGGAGGCCAGATTAAGCCGTTAGTGGGGGGAGGATGTTGGTGAACATGGCAGTCTGGCATACAACAGACCGAAGGGATCACCAGTATCTGTGTCTCCCATGTTGGAGGTTTACAGCATCACGCATGTAGGTCTCTTCCCTCACTATTATTTGATGGATAAGTGTTCGCTGAGCTCATCCCCTTTCCTCAAAAGCAGCATGAGGCCCGAGAGGTCACGAGTAGCGGGCGAGGAGCTCTGTGACCACTGACAGTTGCCAGCTGTAGAGCTCCATCACAGAAGCCATGGCTGCTTCTTTTCTGATCTTTGTCCACGCCGGCTCATGTCACATTTCCTGTAAAGAGGGCACTTCCAGGGCCGCAAAAGCCAGAGGAATTCTTCAAATCACTGCCCTGGCCTCACTCCAGGGCTCAGCGGTATCAGGGGCCAAGGCTTCTATCGAGAAATAGCACGCTGAGGTTTTCGGCTGCCTTTCTCTCTGACCCTGCGGCATTTAGCCCTACTATTGTAAATTGCCTGCCAAGCTTGTAATCATGCGATGAAAGACACGAGCACTCCCGAGTTTGAGGCCGCTGGGAAACTTACAAACTACGCAAAACAATTCTGCTTTTGAATCTACCTCACCTCTGCTTTCACACACCTATATCGGGCACGAACAGACCTTAAAACTGGACGACAGTGGAGGAAAGGGAACTGAATGGGTCTGATCGATAGCGAGCGTCTGGAGCAGTGAAAGAAAATCTGAAAAGGTGGAGAATGTGATGCAACTATAAAGAAATAAAAGACACTCTTTTTTTCACGTTTTGTTGAAGCTGGAAGTTGAAAAGAAATTAGATTCTGGATTACTTTGAAATAATCAGCAGGGATTAAGGAATATATTCAGAGCTGGTCTGGGTTCCCATGGCCTGGAATTTCACATCCCAGTGCTTATTTTCCTTCAGGGCTGGCAGCGGCGCCTGCTTGTTGGCATGATCTATATCCATTAAGCACGAAACGAATGCTTGTGTAAGTTCTTATTTATTAGATCAATGCCACAGGGTGCATATTGATTAGGAAATGTGTTTTACCCATTGCAACAGCGCTGTTTTTTTTTTTCATAAATGCACATACTTCTTGTTCCTTCGTTCTACTTCCAGAGAGCACTGTACTCGCCGATCACAGCCGAGTGCTTTGGTGCAATACTGTTGTAGTAAATTTGGATATTACATTTGAATGCCGGTTGTTGTGCTGTGTCAGGTGTGACATCCGTTTCATTTCCTTCCGCAGTTCATAAATGTTGAATTGCAGTCGCCAGAGTAATTGTTTTTGTTTATGGCCCTGTCTGTATTTATGTGCACAGCTGTCACACAAAGGCAGCAGCAGTGTTGGGATGAGGGGAATGTGGAGGCGCTCTTAAAGATATTCTCATGACGACTGTGTGTGAAGGCTGAGCTTCCCCTGGGCTCCCTCCTGCCTGCCCTCTTGATTATTTTGCCATTTCACCCCATGCCTTGGCTGAATTCTTGGGAGACATCAGGGCCTCTATCTCACACACGGCTGCTCTGACTCTACCCCCCGCCACCACGCCGCTTTGCTTCGCCTCCCGCTCGCACTGCAAATAAGCTTTTGCGGTGTGCGAGTGTGTATGTGTGCATGCACACATCATTTTTTTTCTCCCCCCCCCCTTTTTTTTTTTTTTCTGGAAGCTAATTAGAATAACAATAACAGGAATGCGGTTTGAGAGCCGTCCTCTCCCAGTGGCATAGCAGTGAGAGGGAGAGTTGTCCCACGTGTTTCTGAAAGGGCACACGCCGCTCTATTCATCCAGATGTGTTAAGCCAGGCAAAAGTCTCTGTGTTCGCTGCTCGTCTGAGGCACAGTGTTTATGCAGAAGCAGTTGGCCTAAGGATCTTTAGATCACACAGTATATTTTAGGAACAAGCCTCATGAGATCCTGCAGTTAAAAAGAGGGCTTTTCGAGAGTTAGCTCCTCTATCATTATTGTGTTCTTCAGCTTCAGACAAGGGATTCTGGAGGATGCCATGGTGACTGTGGCAGGGTTTCATGGTTACAAGAGCGCTGTAAAAGATCAAAAATCAATAGCACAAGCTGAACAGCAGGCGGTCGGACTTAAGGGAAATAAAAACTCGAATTTGTCAGAATTGGAAATGGATTCAAACACATACAGAAGATGGGTGCACTTGTTGTGGCTTCATGTTGTTGTTTATTTACATTCTGAGCTAATCCGGGACCCTTCAGGAGTAAATATGTAACCATCACCCTGGGAGACTGGAAATAGCAGTGAGAGAAACTCTGCTGTGAAAAAGCGACAGAGGGGGAAATTTAACTACTGTTTGATTGGTACAGACTCAAAGGGAAGGTTCGGTGTGAACAACTGTAAGATACTGCCATATTGACTATTGATTAATCAGTTTGAATATTTTTTATATAAGGCTATATGTGTAGTACAGGAGTATTTTAGGTGGGAAGGACGATTTTGCTAATGCTACTCTTGGTGTTTTACATGATATACAATGATTAGTGACAAACATAATCACAGGGAACGTGTATCTGAAAGTCGCCCTGGTGCACCGTCTTAAATGTAGTCGCGCTTTAGACTGATGATGAATGTTCGGGCGGTGGGAGCTTCTGTGTGCTCGATGACCTCTCAGGATCAAAGTATAATGCTAGTTATACTGTGTGTAGCTGATGGCAGCGTGGTGCTCGTCTTTACTAAAAATGTCTGGTTCATATATGGAACTGAACTATTGCTCAGTAAAAATAGACGAGCCCCTCGACGATTTGAGTCCAATCAGGAAGACAATGTGTTAACTACTGTTGTCAAAACACTAACACAGCATCAGCACAATCTCATACATCTTTTATGAGAATTATGTGTAATTATTTGCCGTCTTTACATGTTCGAATCAAGAATCATTAGGATCTATAAATATTTAGCTTATTATAAAGAAGTTGCCATTTAACTGACCTACAATCTAGTCGTCCAACAAGTCCCCTGGTGTTGTAAAAATAGACATAAGAAGAATAGAGAATAATGAACATACTTCAGACGGCGTCCTCGCTGGCCTCTGTGGATCACAAACATTTTTTTTTCCGCGGATTTAAAAATGCAGCACAACAGGAAATGAGCAACACAAACACTGCAAGTACGCACGTGCAGTGTTTTTGTTTACAGTAGTGACGAGTCTTTAAAGCCTGAGAGCAACTCCAGGGAGCTGTTGTTGAACCTAAACACAGAGCGCTTTAACAGGTTTACGCGATCCTTATTAGTTTTGTGGAGTATTTTTCACTAGATTTATCTTATTGTGAGCTCTGTGAGTTCGGTTTGAGGTTTCCCTGCAAGTTAATCAGGTTTGGACATAGTTTCCAGCGCACAATCTGTGAATTGTTAAAGGATTACAGACTGCCTGCCTGCGTGGAGAGAAAAGTCCAGTAATGGGACTACAGTGCAACGCTCCAAGTGGTTTTTGTGGGATTGGTCCAGTGAAACAGCTAAGAATCGACAAGGGAAACACATTACGGGTATCAGTGCATCTGAGGTCTAATAACCAGCGCGTAACGGGAATTTCCTAACTTCCAAATCATCTCCACCTAATGCAAATCAGGCAAGGGGGGAAATCCATTTATGGAAAAAAAAAACACAAGAGTGTGTCTAATTGTTGTTTTCTTTTAAATGTGGTTCCAGTTTACATATTTGGAAAAGAGGGGACATTTAAAAAATCTCCATCCCTCCAGAGGAAGGCACCTACAGTAACGGGGGTGCAAGTGGGGGGTGTCGGGGGTGGGGGGGAGACGGAGAGTGTTTGTCGTGGTTGACAGATTAGCTCCAGCTCCTTGGAAAAAAAGACTGATTCTGCTTGGCATAACAGGCCGTACCTTTGGGGGATGCTCGACAGTTGCCCATCCCCATATCCCCACACTAACTCCCGTCAGTCCCCACCCCTCCTTCCTCTGCTTTCCTGTCTCTCCCAACCCCCCTCAATGAATAGATCCTCGAGCACAGGAACCACCACATCCACCCCGGCTCGCTAAAAGCACGACCGTGAGACCGTGAGAGGTGATGTCAGGCGTTTGTTTTGTTTTCAAACAAATGAGTCACAGTGGAATTGTTGATCACACTGTACAAAGCTTAGGGACAGTGGATAGGAATAATTAATGTGACCCCGTGTTTCTCTGAGACACTGTTAGTCAGCATCAGTACACTTGCTTGACTGCATGTGACAGGAAACATGGCTGACAGTCGAGTCTTTCCCTCAACTTGTGGAGTCCGTTACACAATGTGTCTTGACTAAATAAAGGGGAAATAAGGACAAATACACTTGTTCCATAACAGGATCCATCCCCCTCTTCTCTGCTGAGTTGCTCGGCACATTCCTAAAGGAAGACTATTTAGGGCCATCCCTCATGCACTGGCTCTACTGGGAGCCACAGTCGACCCCCCCCTCCTCCCCTCCATACACACCCAAACCCCCAATCCCTCCCTTTACCCTCCAACAACACACAGCCACACGTCCCCGCTGTTCATGAATAATCCAGGCGGGCCGACAGCCCATTGCACTCAGCTTTGTGGGGGAAGACGCTAGAACAAAAGACGGGCAGCTCGCAGAGCAGCTATGGCTGAGTAGGCTCAGATGAGAAGACAATGGTAACTAGTGTCAGTACAGACAGGGGCAGGAGGCAAAGACTTCAGAGTAAATCACATATCCATGCGCCTGCACCCATCTCAGTGTTGCCATGCCAAATACCAGAGCCGGGAACCTTTCCTTCTCGTTTTCGTCCGCAGAGCAAAGCAAAGAAAGACACAGAGAGAAACTCTCCTCTCATCTTTCCCTGCAGATGTTTGGCTTGCAAAAGCTCAGCACTGAGAGGGGAGTAGATTTCTTTAGTGGAGCTATTTTTTTTCCCTTCCTCACCAAATGGCAGGGTTAAGAACTCTGTTTAACCCCATCAAAGATGAGCAGTTCAAACATGCTCGGGGAGTCAAAGATGAAGTTTAACAAGGACATCACCAACGGTGTCCTTTGTCCTCGCTCAACTGCTGAGCCCCCTGCCAAGATTTTCTGTTCCAGTCCAGTTCACACCTTATAACAGCTTGAAAGTATTTGACATCTCCAAACACACAGGCCCTGGAGTAGCAGATGTGGCTGGGTCGTGGCCACAGAGGCAGTTATTGTATCAGCCTGTCCGCTCCATGGGGGGCTGCACTGACAAGGTGCTAAGGATTGTCGTCCTGATGCCATTTGGTTGCTCTAACTAACTGTCCAACGGCTAAACTTGACTCGTGTCGTCGTGACGTGCGGCGTAACAGCACGCGGCTCTCACTGCTTCTGTGAAGCTGTTGAATTTTATTAAACTGACCCATGTTAATAGGACCCTCTAATGACAATAATACCACATTAAGCTTTTCTCTGATTAATTAAGCATCAGATTAAGGACTCACGCAATCATCATTAGAATAATACGGAGCGTGAGCAATTAAATTAATTCTTTCCCTCGTTCTGATGTGGACAAATACTGCTGATTTAATAACTGCCACTGCGGGAGGAGAAAATTATACATCAGAAAACATTTGAATTTGAATAAAAAGACGAATATCTTAATAATTACAGTGACACATTATTCTGGAATAAAAAAGAGCTTGAGCAAAACCGATGTTTTGAGAATATTTCTTTAACCGCAGCATTCAGCTTATTGATAATAAGATATGTCTACTCACTGAGTACCAGAGCAGTATACATGCCATACAATCATCAGCACTTAAAGGAATAATATGTAACATTCCCACATTAAAATGTCAAAAAATGACTACAACCCTGTTACGTTCAAACTCATATAACATTTTTATTGAAAGTAAATTTGGCCCTGTCAAATTTCTTCAGAGAAAGGAAGTCTGCCAAGTAGCTTGCTAGTTAGCGTTGGGTTGGCTAACGATACTTGCAGCTATATCACTATAATTAAATGGCATAACGTGAATAAATGTGACTACATGTAACGTGAGGAAAACTTTAATACATTACATCGTCCATGAACCGGTCATCATAAAGATATTCGACAACAATGTTTGTTTCCTTAAAGCTGCTGTTATCGTTGCTGTTGTTTTAGCTAACTGTCTGTTCTGCGGATAGCAATCCTCTCCCTCATCTCTACGTCACCACCTAATCAACCAGACATAGCAACAAGCAGACTGCTCTCTGCCAATTATGAGCAGACAGGACCGCCTCTTTATGGAGTTCTCTGTCCTGATTGGATAAAGTGGGCAGGGATACCAGAAAATGTCTGTTGTCTTTTGCTGCATGAGCAGGAGGAGAGACATGGGTTACCAGCCTAACACTCTATAACAGTGATTACTGAATACAGAGCTATTTAACACTGTACAACACAAAAAATATTGCTAACGGCTGCTTTAATAAAAAGACAGCAACTCCCATGATCCCACACTACCTCACAACATCATCAAACGCTGTCTTTTGTTATTGTTTGTATTAAAATATCCCTTGCAGCAGAAATGAGATAAAGTTTGTTTTAGTTGCTGTCACAGTCACAGTCTAGTCCTTGACCTGAGAGCGCCGCAGTTGTATTTTTATATGAACTCTGTTTGCCGATTTGAGAACTTGTTTTTCCTATTTGCACTTATTGTGACTCATTAACCACGTTGCTCACATATACAGAGATGATTCAGTATCTTTGTATTTATTTTTGCTCGTTCGTTTGTTATCGTACATGGTGACTCCACAAATTCTGACTGATAATCGCTGCTCTCTGTTGACACGGGGCCTAAACCGTCTGCTAAATATTTGACCTAACTCCCTGCATCATGTGCCTGGCGGGAGTGTGGGGCTTCCTCCGCCTAAAAAAAGACAAAACGACAATACACACACACACACACACACACACACACACACACACACACGGCCTCAGGGGATAGGACCAAATCTCCATATGGAGAGGTCTGTGACTCAGCGTCTCTATGTAAATCTACACCTCCTACTTGACTGACAGCAGCTTCAGGACCGCAAACCTGTTGGGTCAAGTGGTGTCCCTGAAACACCTCAAGTTAATTTCATCAGTCTGGGTGAGATGATGATGAAAAAGGCCACTTTGCATAAATTGGCTGTGATGATTAGTGTTTGCTGTAGACGCCATCTGTAAACGTCCGGTTGTTAAGACTACAGCAAAGTTGTTGAGTTGGTTCTTCTTGTTTTTGGTATGCGGTGAAAATGTCTTCGTCTGACCAGGTAGCACGATTGTCAACATGTTATTTCCTGAAGCGCTAAAGATAGAAAGCATAGGGCAGTAATAACAGCAGACTCTGAGCAGAGTAGGGAGAGCGTCTCATGATAACCACCCTGTTTTTCAGTGTTCCGCCTCCACCAAACAAATTGAGGCCGTATGATAACGATATACTAATTGTTGAACGTTAACATTGCAATATGTAAGAATATTTTTTTTTTTTTAAGTTCAGGACCTTTTTTAAAAACCTCCCTGTTACCCCAAGCTCCCAGCCTGGACCACTAGCAGCATGGCTAACTGAGCTAACTAGCTAACAGCAACTACAATTGGCATAGTTAGGGACTACTCTGGCGGTATACCGCACCGTATTTGTTGTGACCAGACGGGGTTAGACTTTTAAAGTGAGTTCCTCACAAAGGAATCCACAGTCCAACAGCATTAAACAACTTAAACGAATCATCCATGGACGGGGAAGGTCTCATATTTCATGTCGCGTTACATAAAAAGGTGATTAACACATATAAATTGCAACAAATTGTTACATACAGCCCCTTAAACTAACTCTCATTAGGAAAGCGTATAAGCAACGTCTTGTTTTTTTGTTCCTTGCTGCACATTCAGGGTTAAGTCCAGACAGGCTCTGCTTTACGAGTCAGGAACTGGGAACTAATGGGTTAAATGACATATGGTTATGAAGCTTGAGAAGGAAGCTGTGAATAAAACGGGGGCAACCTCTGAACAGTCTGACCTGAGTGACATTGATTAGAATTAGAATGTGAAGTGTGCACGGTGGCATGGATGGGGGTGACAGGCAAATCTAATGCATGGCTGGAGGGGGCTCATGCTGCTGCCATCGACTGAAAGAGGCGACGTGGTGGCACTATTGCGATGCTAAATGCGTAAATGTGCGCTCTCGTCTTATCACGAGCTGGCTTTTGTTTCCGCGGCGCTCTTATTTTTAAAAAACAAATTCAAGCGCAGTTCTTCTGCATGCTTCCCTTTACTTCAATGACCCAGTTTTAGTGACTTGTTGCTTCTAATTTTGGTCAAAGCGGCTACTACTTTACTCTCTTAAAGTAATAGGTCCTGAGGACACAGCTCGCCTCTTGTCCCCGCTCACTTTGATGCTTTTTCGGTTGATCGTCCTTAATTAGCGTAAAAAAAAAAAAACCCAAAGCGGACATATGCAGGGCTGCGCTTTACCACTTCATGTGAACGATCAGACATAAATAGGTCAGAATTAATGGTCAGCTGTGTGTCTCAAGTGTCCGTGGCCTTGTGGGCTGCTTTGCGTTTTTGTGTTGACATGGGTGGGCTTGTGCACATGAGGGAAAGCTGGAGGCTGATGGGGGTAGGGTGAATGGCATGCGTTGGGTTTTAGAAGAGGAGGAGGGGTGTCGAGGAGAGGAGCTGTTCATTGGCTCCGTGCTGCAAAAAAAAAAAAAAAAAACTGCTTATGGCTTTGCTGCATGACTGGGCATTTGTGACAGCTATAGTCCTGCCTGCCACATCTGCCAGGGACACTGTGCTCGCAGCCAGTCAGCTTATAATCAATCACTTGCGACTGATAACTAAAGAGGCAGCTTCAAGTCCAGCTGACTGACGTTTGTTTTTCTTGAGACCTGCAGTTAAAAAAGCGCCTGTGTGCTTTGGCCTGAGGTGGTACCACGAGGTCTGCTACAAAAAGGAGTGCAGGAGAGGAAATATTTGAGCTGCTGCAGCCATCTCACATAAAGTGCAACTCATCAGCAAGCGTGTATTCATGCTTGTGAAGGATGGTTGGCAATCATCTGGCTCCTGTTGAATCTAGGACATTCAATCAACAAAAGCACTAAACTGGCCATTTTCAGGCTGAAACACAGCTGCAGGCGGTGCAGAAGAGAGCCGCTGCCAAATGTGTTTTAAAGGTCATATTACCTGTTGGTTAATGACTTTCTATGTTGAACTGTCCTTTTAGAGGAAGTGGGTTTTTGGGTCATTTTATGTAACAGGTCTCTGACAGAGATAGACCTCACCCCGCTGGCTTGTGTGCTGCGTGGACAGTCTGTGACAGAAGAGGTTATCGTCTAAGTGAGAAAGCTGTCCGCTGTACTATTGTTGTGTTTCGCCTTTCAGACAAGGCTCCTCCCATGACTGGCTGCAGGTCATCATCCTCTGACCTGGGAGGTACCGTGTGGCCTCTGTGATTGGCCCAAGTGGGAGATTATTTAGGTCACAAAAACAGCGACTCAAAGATTGCTCCAATCTCTTTCGATTAAAAAAAAAAAAAAAAAAAAGCTGCTTTTGTTGTTTTACTTTATCCTGTGTTTTTCCACTTTCAGATTATATTAAATCAGATCAGGCTGCATCTGGGAGAGATAAAACTGCTTATTGCATAACTAACCACTCACATTAGCAATGCTAGCCGAAACACTCGAGCATGTCGGAGTGTGCTACAGAGGATTGTAACTGTGGAAGGCTCAAAATAAACTTGGCTTTTAAATACCTGAATACCTGTTGCTTACCATTAACTTCATCAGCTGTGACTTTATGTGATTAGTTCACACCTATTATATCATTAATTCATTATTACTGAATAACCTGTTTCATAAACGATTCCAGTCACATAAAACTTTCAGACCCATGTGTTTGCTTTGCATCTCTGAACAACCCCATCGCCAGAAGAAATGTTTATTTATCTTCAGTTTTGTGTTGACGACGCTGTGATTCGGGTCTTGTTTAGGTTTTGGCATGAAAATCACTTGGTTAGAGTTTGAGAAAGATAAAGTTTCGGCTTACCTGGTTCAGTCGCCACGAACACGACGGAAAAATGTCCCGATGTCTTGCTATAAATATCCAGTGATTTCAGGCTTACCAGTGTCGAAGCGCCGTCTCGAACAGTGGCCTCTGGTTAGGAAGGCGTCTCTCCCAGCTCGCACACCACATAACACTTTTATGTAACCAAAATTCAGCGGACCCGGGGCATATCAGATGACAGGAAATCTCGGCACATCCTTCATTAATTCATGCATTAAACCATCACGAGCCACTGGTCAGTCAATCATGAGTCAGTGATGTGTACCTTTTGTTATAAACGTCTACTTTTCTTCGAAAGATGCTCAATGTTTTTGAATGATTTGATACTGATTGTTTTTGTTTTTTTATTTGTCTTTATAGTACGTAAAGATCCCGGCGCCGACCCCCGAATCCCCTGATGGCTTCAGAGTCTTCACGTTCTACCTGTCGAGTGACAGCAAAGACAAACCTCAGTCCAGCTTCGACTGCATTCACCAGTATGTCTCGGGGTAAGCAGCACACAGAAGTCTTTCCACACTCGACCACAAATGGAATTTGTAGTAAATTTAGTGTCAGAGTGAGCCTGCGGGGCCTTTCCGAACAGTGGCCTCTCTCTTCAGTCCTACAACAACAGTCGGTACCGCTGTCAGGCTGCGTTCAAACAAGACGACAATAACACCCGAAGGCCGTCATGACTCAACTGACCTCGAAGGTGTGACCAGTAATAAGTGAGAACAGAGAGGTAGTGTTTGAGGTTATGCAGGGTCAAAGCGTTGATTAAAGCTTTAGATTAGAGCTGCTTTATTTATACTTAAGTCTTTTAGTCTTCAAAACTGATGCTTTTTAACACAGGAGTAGAAATGCATGCGGATAAGTCAAAGAACCAGTTTGTATGACAGCAAGAATCTCTAATACTTGTGTTTGACAGGCTGCCAGTTAATTGAGCCGAGCCAGAGAATTTGTAAGCTTAAACCCTTAAATCTTCTCCCTCTTCTTGTTTCTCTTTCTCAAAGGGAGGGCAGGGATCACCTGGAGGGCCAGGGCAGCATTCAGGACAAGATCACAGTTTGTGCGACGGATGACTCGTACCAGACGACCCGGGAGCGCATGTCTCAGGTGGAGAAGGACATCTGGAGCCGCTCAGCGATTGAGATCAAGCCGGGGCCAAGTAAGCTTTTGCCTAATAGCTGTATCCACATTCTGTTGTATCTTCCAGCCTGCGTCGTGGCAGCATTCAAGCACGTAGGGATCAAGGACAGATAACCGGAGAGTTTTCATGTTCCCGGAAAGCTTCTAAACCATCGCTTCTCACCATTTCATCCTGCTGATAATTGCCATATGGTGTGGAAGTTATCACATAATTGATCAAAGTGCTGCGTTGCAATTATTCATGCGAGAGGGATGCCGCTCTTTCTTGTAATTTTCCTTTCATTTTGACCAGATTGCTCAGGCAGAGTGCCAACTCGCCTGCCAGCACCATTAATGTGATTGAGTTTGCCAGAAGTATGTGCTAACAAGTCTCATGCTGATGAAGTTTTGCCTAAAATGTAATTACACTAACTGGAATTTAATTTATTTCCATTTGATAAAACACATCATCTGAAGAAGAGGTCACTCTTAACCTGCAGTGATCTGGGCCTAACATGAAGGATCTCTTTTTTGCAATTAATTTTCTTAGTCACTGCCTCGCTGCCATGGCTTTGGAGTAATTGTCGATTAAATTGACCGTGCTTCAACTTTATAAATGGTCTAGCCTTGAGGCCTCGTGACATTATGAGGACCTGTGTGAATTTAACTGCTTGTCTAGATTATGTTTTATGAATGGAAAGGCACTGTGAAGACCAAAAGTACAACATGATATTTGGGGTAATTGCTGAGGAAGCCGGTTGTTCAAACTGGCTCCTAAACATTATGTGTCACGCTTCGCTGCAGAAACAGTCTCTCAGAGGCTTTTTTAGGAAATAAATGTAAAATGCCCGGCACATGTACGCGTCTAATAAAGAGATTCTTGTTAGAAACATGCAGTTACAGAATATCTCATAACTTTACTTCTCTTCTCGTGGACGCCAGAAAGAGAAATGAGTTACGGATCAATGTATGTGCCATATGCAGTGGAGAGCACACAGCTGTTTAGTGGTGACTGACTGTCTTTTTATGGTACAGTAATGCTACACTCATCAGAAAGAATGTCCGTATACCAACTCGCAATTACAGGTTTCAGAGTAGAAAAATGTCCAGAGTTCACATAATGATGTATGATTTGAAGTTCAGGGAAAAGAAGACACTGACAAATAGGCAGCGGAAATTCGTGCACACCTTGGAAAAGCATTTTTTAAAATAAATTCAATACGTTTCAAAGTCTTGATTTGCCCTCTCGAGCATTTATAATGATTTTGATCTTGATTTAGTTTATTTTTACTGTCTGGTCATTGCTCATAAATACGCCCACAACACTGTAAAGAGCGTCAGTTATCCCAACTGATACATCACTGTCATTACGGGGAAACTGGCATGCGAGTGTTTGAAAACTTCCCTCGAGCTTCTTTAATTTATTACCGTCAAACAAGGCGTCTAGTCGCTGCTTGTCTGAAAAGTGGCAGTGCAGGTTGTTTCAGTGTGAGAAGGATATTTGTCTAAAATCTTCATGGCCTGGTTTAGGGTAATTGTTGAAACAAGTTCCTGCAAGACTGTTGTGTTTTGCATGGTAGATTTAAAGTGACTCCATTTGCATCTTACAAGGAACGCTGCTGTGAATATTACATATTTCTGAACTATCGAACGTGTAAACATCTTCAGTTTGCACGGGATCGCTGCCCTTTAAAAACATCCTGAACACACATGATACTTCTACCATGTTGTCCCTTTGGAAGCGCCGTTAGCCTTTGACCTATAGAAACCTCCAAAGTATGGCTTAATGTTGTAATGAGATTACGGTCTGTAGATATCTATAAGCACTGCCTGACCGGGTCCAACTGAATTAGTACTGCAACAGGAAGAAAGGGCCTCTCTGTGTTAGTCCCTTCAGTTTCCATGCTCCTCTGTTTACTCAGCAGTAGGCTGACCCTACTCTCAAACCCCTTTCACTGTTTTCCACTTTTTCTGTTTTATGTGTGTACATTGCCTTTCAGATTGGGCTGAATATACTGCACATACTGTATCGGTTGAGTGTGCATAAAGCAGATTGCATGACAATGGAGAGATAATGAAGATCAAATGTATGAGGTTGTCTCTTGTGTGCAGGCCTCTCTTTCAAACTTAGGGTGTGATTTGTATAACTGGCCCGAGGACTGGATTAGGGATGATACGTTGGCTGTGCTATTACATGATACTGTCAACGTATGTGAATGCCGTTATCAGATCAGTTATAATCTCCTTGCTCCTCTCTAGTTTTGTGCGATTGAATGGCCATTCAGAGACAGATTTAGATTTCTGCTGCGATAACTTTTTGATTCGATTGACCGAAGAAACGTCACGTTGAAACTCTGCTGTGTGTCCCTTTGTTTTGATCTTAGGTAAGTACATGAAGGTCCAGAGGAAGCAGGCTCTGGTATCAGGCTCGGATAGCAGCAACAAGCACTCCCCCAGCAACAAGAGGAGCCTGGTTGCCAGTCCTGTGGCTCACCGGTCCTTGAGGGATCGCATCATTCATCTATTGGCCTTAAAGCCCTACAGGAAACCTGAGCTGCTACTGTGGTTGGAGAGGGAGCGGGCCAGTCCAAAGGACAAGGCTGACCTGACCTCAGTATTGGATGAGGTAAGACATCTGGCACATTGTCGACTGATGGTGAAAGATGCAACAAGGAGAAGAAAATACAAACAATGTTAATGTTATAGCTGATTTTAGAGGATTTAAACTAAAAACCTAAATTATCACCGAACTTGTTTGCTAATGATACTAATGAACAGACATTCGCTGCACAGCTATAACGCTGAGCTCTAAAAAAGGTGCTGTCAGTAAGTTTATTTCAGGCATATTTCCTGTGTTCACAATGTATGAGTGTCCCACTGTAGTCATCAAGTGGAGCCTGTGCCGCTGCTGGTAGCTGTAATTAGGGCTGTGCTTTAATTATCTTTGGAGGAGAAGATTGTGTTTTGACAGGAGAGGGGTGGGGTGTCTCCAGCTGGGATCTGACTACTTTCAGAATTGAAAGTGGTTGGTTTGCCTAGATTCGTATCAGCAGGATTAAGTCGTATAAAGGCAGGGTTAAACTGTTGACTGCAGAAACAATATAGACCCACTGAAGAAAGGTCTTGTTTTATTTAAATATAAGGTGGAGTTACGGCACGGCAGGTTAACACAGTTCAGTGCTTTTATGACCTCAGCTGGCCTGTTTTCCTGTTATAATCTGTCCTCTGTCTGTTGATTTATTTACATGAGGAACTGTCTGTTTTTCAGGTTGGTAAACTAAACCCTAAAGACCACAGTTACTCTCTGAAGGATGAGCTCTACAGACACGTGCACAGAGACTGGCCTGGATATCTAGAAGAGGAGAAGCAACTCATCCATAGGCTCCTGATCAGGTGGGTGGTAAAGCAAAAATAATGGTATTTTTAAACCTGGGCTGAGTCTCAAAAAAAAAAGCCACAATGACTGCAGCATGATCCTTGACAGCAAATGCAGTCATCGAAGTACGTTGACTAAAGGTGCTTGATTTTGCCATTGACGGGCTAAGATGTGTCTGACAACTTGTTTGTTAAAAAGAACGATTCGATGCAATACGATACGATACGATACGATACGATGCGATGCGATGCGATGCGATACGATTCGATATGCAATGTACTTTATTGTCCCCTTAGGGAATTTTTTCTTGGGCTCAGTGTAGCTGCATTTAAGTAGTTTACAAACCACAACTGACATTATCAAAAAATATTGTGTTTACTTTTTTTAAAGCGATGAGCTATCGTCAGGAGCCACTGAGCTTAGTTTAGCAATAAAGACTGGAGACAGGTATACTGGTATACCTGGTATAACAGGTATTCCACGTACCAGTACCTCTACAGATCACTAATTAATACGTCAAATCCTGTTTGTTTAATCCATACAAGAACCAAGTTTTAGAGGTGTACGTAGACGTATTTGTTACCTTTGGACAGAGTCAGGCTAGCTTTTTCCCTTGATTTCAGTCTTTGTGCTAAGCTAAGCTAATCATCCTCAGGCTGTAGCTCTTTATTTACCCTACAAACACGAGAGCGTAATTCATCTTTTCATCTCCATCAAGGCAGGAAAGCAAATAGCACATTTCCCAAATTGTCAAACTGTTGCTTTAAAGTTCTTTCAGACCTTAAGAGGCCCGTTTGCGTAGATAATGCAGAAAAGACTACGGGATGGATGCGTTTTGACAGTGCTGGCGTTGATACAGAAAGGCCCCTGAATTAATGTAGAAGTCTGCTGTGATCACGCTGAAAAGGGGAGCTTCTAAATGACTATTTCTCTGCACTGATGAATCTCTTAATGGACACATCAAAGAAGAGGAAAATATTCCATGCACCGAGTTGCCAAATGGCATTAGCATGGAAGAGCAAGGCTGAGCTTTTCAGGGCGAGCTTCCTCCCCTCGTACGTTTCTGCCTGCCAGTAAACATGCGGGCCATGTGCTTCATGAGCATTTTGGAAAAAGCGCAAGTCATGTTGGCTGATTGCACAACCCCCCTCTGTTCACCACCCCTGCTAAGTGTAAAAAGCTCACAATTGTAATCATCAAACTCTTTGCCAAGTGTGATAAAAATGCGATAGCCTGTAAACACTGCAAACTCCAGATTTGTTTCCTCTAGTTTATTCATTTCTCGGAGTAGGTTCTTCTTATTTACCGTCATTAAGACATTAATATGTTGATGTTTAATGCGTCTGAACTGCACACACACACTGACCATGTGATTAAAGAGGGTTGCATGAATCCTCTTGGGGGGGTGTGACTTGTTGTGGCGTCTGTTTGAGGAAGGAGCTGTAGGAAGCAGATTAACAGAGAAGAGGGTTTGGTCCTACAGGAGGTGAAATCTGCTGCTATTGTTCTGCTCACTGGACTCTGTTTAGTCTTTGTGGTTGCCTCCTGTAGACTGCATCACCAGAGACACAAAAAGTTCCACATAAACACGCAAAAAGCTTTGATTGAAGTAAAAAAAAGACCTACAGTTTTCTAATGTCAGTGATTATTTCCTCTGCCACCTCCATCTTTCTCTCTGCGTGTCATAATAAATGATAATTGCTCATCCACTTGCTCTTAAATCTGCCACTGAACGCTTTATGACCTACATACTGCCTCTTCCTGTTTGGCTTTTCGGGCCATTTACCTCGCAGTTACTGTCCGACTGAAGGTGCTGTGTTCTTCCATCTTTCTTTCAGGAAACTTCAGCCAATCCACAGTAGCCAGTTGAAGAGTCCCCAGTCCAACCATTCATTCCACAAAACTCCCGGGGACTCTCCTTCACAACTCAGTCCTGCCAAGAATCTCTCCACGGTAATTATCCACCTTCAGGGAATTCTATTTTCCTCCACTTCCTCTTTCTTCAGAAAAAAACAGACAGGGTATGTCCTCTTTACTGGAATTATGATATTTCTGCTGTACGTTTTGTCATAACGGTGAGTAGCTTCCGAGTATATACTTAATTAAAGGAAAGGAATGAAGTTTTGGAAAATGCTGATTCACATTTGTAAAAGATAGACAGCACTCTAATGTCTTCTGCGGTACATACTGTTTATAGAGTAGCTGGAGCTGGTTAGGTTAGTTTAGTTTAAAAGGTTTCACGGTACACTGATTCTGAAGTTGTCAACAACTAACAGAGACTTACAGAGACTCAATAAACGTACTGGTCCCTGTCAAGAAATCCTCTGGCACACAACTGGTAGTAAAATCTTAACTGTTTTGACTTGACTTTCTTCCTGTGGGCCAAAACTTAAACTTTATGGTCAGCCACAGGACAAAAGCAAACACCAGTTGTGTTTTATTGGATTTTTAAGATGCATAATGGTAAGATCCCAAGTTCCCATAACTGAATGACTTCTAAGGGTGGGGAAACAATCGATTCTCTCATGAAAGTTTATGTCTTGATGAAGAGAAGACATTATGATTTCCTGTATAAATGTTATAAGACCTGGCTATAAAATGGAAATAAACATGGGCGTTGTGTTAACGTCGTAGCTAGGCTGCTTCTTCAGTTTTGGTGGGGAAGGCTGAGCCAAAGCAAAGAAGATGAAATTATATTCATCTGTTTATTTCAATTATGGTCATCACAAACAATAGTAATAGTAATCTAGTATTTTAATTCACCAGGATGCATTGATTATCTTTTTATTATCGCATCATAGCCCTCTGAGTCAATATCAAATCTAATTATGTGGTGCCCAGAGATCCCCGGCCACTTCCTGTGCAAAAAAAAACCATGCCCAGATTATGAAACTCAGTAGAGAACAAACCTCCACCAACCTCCACCAAGATACCAGCAGCCTAAAACCAGCCTAAAACAAGCAGCCTAAAACAAAAGTGAGAAAAAATACTACTAGATCTGTCTGTTTATCCGGATCCACAACAAAAATTAAAGGGGTCTATTCTGGGCTGCTACCCATCCTCCATCCAGGTTTCGTGTAAATCCGTCTAGTAGTTTTTGTGTAATCCTGGTGACAAACAAACAAACTGGGTGAAAACATAACCTCCTTAGCGGAAATAATGAGTGCTCCTACATAGTTAAAAGGCACTTTAAACTCACAGAGAAAAAAAAACAGAGTTTATATTCAAATTTTAAAAAACCTTGGATCATACAAACTAGATAAAACATGTCAACATGTGAGCTGTTGTTACCGGTGGACAGAGGACGGCTAGCTGCAGCTTTTTGATTCCTGTGTTAATGCTAAGCTAAGCTAAACGGCTGCTGGCGATAGCTTCATATTTACTGTGCAAATATGAGAATGGAGGATCTACTCTCAGCAAATAACATATTTCCGAAAATGTCAAACTACACCTTTAAAGTAAATACTTATGCACATGCTACAGGCTCTTTGGCACAGCCCATGGAAGTTTAATATGTCAAAGTTAAACCAAATAATTTACTATGTTCTTTTTTTCCATCCTAGAAACGCCCACTGCCCTCAGACCCATCCAACGTTCAGACCCCCAAAAAACAAAGACTATTAGACCAGTGTTTGCCTCTGCAGTCGCCCTCTTATGGAGACTACGGCACAAATGGGACTCGTAGCTCGTCCAGTCATGGAAACTCTGGCGTGCAGATCAAACTGGAGTTTGACAAAACCAACAATCATCACCAGGGGAGTCCACATCGTCTGTACTCGCCGCACAAACTCAGCGGGACTTCTACAACTCCTAAAGTGGAGAGGACAGAGCCGGCCCCTACTCCACCCAGCTCCAAGCTCCCACACACCGACACATCCATTTGCACTGACCAACAGTTCACCAATGGCCAACATAAAAAGAAGAGGTCCAAAAAGCACAAAGACAAGGAACGAGAGCGCTTAAAACCCGACTGGATCGAGACCAGTCCAGACCTGAAGCAGAACCAAGAAAATCTCAAAGGTAAAAAGGCCATAAAACTGTTAAACTGTCTTCTCTCTAAGGTTCTGCCACACTTCACATATTCCATTGTGTTGTCATGAATCTGTTTTAGATTATTTGTCCGAGCCAGGACGTTAACCTCTTTTATTTAACAAAGCATAACTCAAAAAACTGTAGTTATAGCTGCTGCTGCTGGAAGCCCACAAGGAGAAATTCATGTATTTTCATTTGAAAGAGCAGTGAGTGTTGTCAAGACTGCAACACTCTCTCTCCGCCCTCCAGTCCTCACCCCTCGCTCGAGTCTGTTGATGATTGACTGCGAAACAGCTGGGTGACCTACGGTCGAGCGAGTCAGCAGGCAGCATTGCCTCCCACTCTGATCTGCTGACGTGACTGCTTGCCTTGGATCGGATCTGTTATCGGAGGCAGCGATAAATGATTCCATCAGCCTTGATATGATGGGCGCATTATCGCATTTGCATTGGCAGATTGCTTTAACCTTTTTTTTCACTGCATGTGCGTGTGTGTGTTTTTCCTATCTGCAGCCCATGAGGGAGAGAAAACACCTGTCAATCGAACCTCAGCAGAGGAACTTCCTGACTATTTAATGTAAGATAAATACACACTGCGTCCCTGACTGTGCTGTATGTTATAATCCCAGATTCAGAGGGGATTTGTGATTCACGAGTGAAATCCAAATAATTGTCACAACACCAGTGGGTCCACACAAGTCGCTGTTGATGTCATCTGTCACCGAGGGGTTTAGGTTACATTGTCTAACCGAGTGTTGTTGAGAAAAGAAACGGACTCGTCCCAGAAGGGTTCAGCTTCAAAACATTCACATAAATAGAGGGAAGTTAAACACATGTGTAAATGAGCTGTCACACAGCTTTCACTGAGAATGGCTTACATTTATACATCTGGTCAACACATCATGCTCTTAAATCAGTGACGTGTCAGGCCTCTCACTCCACTGTTCTGCAGTGCCATCTGCTGGGAGGATTGGGGAAAAACAACTTTAAGAGATCACTTCTGCTTTCAAATATCAGCCTTCAAAACGTTCGGTTTCTTTTTTTTTTTTTTTCTCAGAAAATACAGCACCATAACAGCACTGGAGCAGCGTCAACAGTACAAGGACGACTTCTGTGCCGAGTACGATGAATACAGAGCTCTTCATGACCGGATCGGGGCTATCACAGAGATGTTTGTTCAGTTGGGCTCAAAGATCAACACCCTCTCGCCGGGAACACAAGAGTACAAGGTACTGCTCTGATCCAGGAGCCTTCAACTGCTCTGATTCTGCTGAAACACTGAACAAATCAGACTCATCCTAACACTCTTTCCCTTTTGTAATCTTTTCAGCTTATGGAGGACCAAATTCTACAAAAGTACCGGAAATATAAGAAAGTAAGGATTATTTCAAGTTGACCTCACTTCATGTAGCACGATACACTGGGCCTCATGCAAGAACATATTCATTATCAAATGGCACATGCAAGGAATTTAAGATAATTTACACATTTAAAAGAGGTTTTCTTGCTTGAAGCATCAACTAAAATCAACTAAAACTTCAAAAACAAAGTAAAACTTCCAGTTATGTAAATTTTCTGTTCACCTTATCAGTGTGATGTGCTTCTTGGCTTGCCAGTTCACTGAGAGATTGGACAACTTCCCCTTTTCCATGTTATTGCCATGAGTAATTTGGCATAACAAATTTTTACAGTTCATCGGTTGCTCGGAAAATTCTGCGTCAGACAAGTTTTATATGCATGTTGCTGTCCAGGGGGAAAATCATCTGTTAAAGCAGTTTTACATCACCTGCAATCAAATTTATCATGTCATGTCTTCCTGGACGACCTCCCGTGTTAGTCAGGGACTATTATGCTTCAGCAAGACATCTGCTATCCAACTTCATGGCAACCAATCCTTCATTATTTTCTGGCCTGGCTTTGATTGTCAAGTTAAGTCATTTTTTTAATTTATATAGCCCGTATTATGATATTATAAACCACAGTTTGCCTCAAGGGGCTTTACAATCTCGATTGGGAGAATGGAAGAAACTTAGGAAGAGCAGCAGAGAAGGGGGCCCTCCACAGGGAATAGATCATAATCATAACATCTACATTTTGATGACAATAAAACATATATATTTAGATTGTTGTTAGGATTACTTTTGGCCCCACTGTTGTTAAGAAAGCATTAGCAATATGGCTACCGCTAACGGTCTGGCTATAGTCCAAATGGTTGGTGAAAAACAACCATAAGAATCCCAATTTGACCAACAGTTTCTGCATAATGTTGGATTTTGATGTGCATTACCAACAGCTCACTGATGCTCTCTTGTTTTTTTCTTTTCAGAAGTTCCCTGGGTATCGGGAAGAGAAGAAGCGATGCGAGTACCTCCATCAGAAACTGTCGCATATCAAAGGCCTGATCACAGATTACGACCGAGCACAGGAACTCTCCTAGTAACTGGCCTCCGCCCTCAGCAGGGTGTGATACGACTGGACCAAAAGACTCCTGACGGACACAAAGACTGCCCAGCCGGGTCCTGGAGTCGCGGAGACACTATTCACTTTACTCCTCCGAGCGTCAGTGGAATCGAGGAGCGAGGTTATTTTTCAAAGGCGGGCTGAGACCACCGACTCGTGATCAAACGTTGGCCCTTTAACGTTATGGCTTTTGACGACGAGCATCGCTGTAATGGCTGGATTTTGTTCTGCTGTAAAATGGTCAGATGACAAAGTGAAAGCCAAAATCTGTGGGGGGGGTTTTCTGAAATGCGAAACAGATGTGATCCTTCCTGCTTAATTGCATTTTTTTTATTCTATTCTTTATCTTATCAGAACTAAAAAGAAGTTGATTTATAAAAAAAAAGTATTAAATTGATGGTACAATCAATCGTAGGGGAAAATAAATGCTACTAAAGTCTTTATATTTAACACAGAGGAATTTGTTTATTTGCTGTTTGCTGATAGAAAGTCGAACAATGAGAGAATACATTCAATCACATCAGTTATTCATTAATTACAGTATTAATGAATGTTCATGGTCGTGCCATGAAGACTGTCCGACCACCTGCAAACACATTTTATCATCCATACAAAGCCTGTATTTCTGCAGGACTAAGACCCTTCAAAGTACGGGTGTCACGATTTTTAATACCGTGTGGAAAATCAATCAAAATGAGTTTGAAATGAGTTTTCAGTTTCAATTATCCAAATCAAAAGCACATGCTGCAAAAAGTGTGGGGGTTTTGCAGTTAAAGACCCTTCTTCCAACTAGTGACTCATCATTTTGTTGCCAGCTGACTGGTGAAATAGTGTTATTACATTTTAAAGGTGCAATATGTGAGAATTGGCCATCTGTTGAATTCATATGGGAAACAGTTAGGGGGCAGCGTAACTGCTAACTGCTGCTATATGTAGCTGGTGTTAGCTAGTTAGTTCAGTTAGCCATGCAGCCAGCGGTCCTGAACCGGAGCTCGGAGCACCACGGGGAGTTTTGAAGTTTGGATCACTAACACAGGAGCTTTGGACTGAGACAGGCTGGGGGTAGCTGGTTAGCATGCTAACTTTAGTAGGTGTATCTGCATCAAAATACATAGACATCATAACGTCAAAAGTATTATTTCTTTACATTCTGTTGGTAATTTTTGTTATTTTTTGTATGTTTTCAACTAAAATCTTACATATTGCACCTTTGAATACATTTTTTTGTTACAGGACGATCGCCATGTCAGAAAATATGACTGTTTCACGGTATCGGGGTAAACTGTATTACACAGTTTTTGTAATAATAAGCAGTTGCAATGACCCTTAAAGGAATAAAAACAGAAGGTATTTTCTAGTTGGAAAAGTTTTATTATCATTTCCCACAATATTGGGACGCTAACGGAAGTTTAAATCGGAAACTGAATCAAATCGTGACGTTAAAATCGAAGTTCAGATCGGATCGTGAAGGATCGTGACACCCCTACTTCAAAGCTTTATCTGAAAGTATCACTATAAAGATGACGTGACATTTAAAACACAACACTCAGAGTTGTTTGACATCATGCCACTGAATCTGTGGTGGGCACCAGCTTCTTTGAGCTTTGATCATGAGGAATTTAACCCGCTAGCTTTCTGCTAACGTCCTGTTTCATTTCTGAGAAATGTTGGAATGCCACAACCCCCTTTCCCACCGGCACCATGACGCTGGTTTCAAGACAGTGCTTGTGCACATTTAGTGTCAATCTCACCCACATGTAGCCTACCATGAACTGCCTTTTCATTATCACACCTCTGTTTTTATTTACGCTGTAGATAAATGATGACAAGTTGCTTCATGGAACACTCAACGGGCAGTTTTAAAACCTAAGAGGGTATTTATGTTGGTAATCCGAACATTTTGATTTTCTATGATCTTTTCTTTGGTTTAGGTCTTGAAGTGGGATTTAGCTGAATAACAGTAATTCACTTCAGTGCTGGATGTGACAGAGATGCCTTTAATAAATTGGACTGTAATTGTTTAGCCCCATGTGTGAAGCGTGGGGAGGATGGCACTGTGGGTCGGTCACTCGCTTCTGACCGCTTTGGGTTGAGCTGGGTGTACAGGAGCAGGCCGACCTCTAGAGGCTGCTAGACTCATTGTAGACTTTCTGGAATTATTTGTACCGAGGCAGGTGCACCTGAATAACCGCAACCTGTAATTTTATTTCACTTTAATTAGCTGTGGCCTGAAGTAGGAAGTAGTGATCAGATTTCAGTTTTCTCTGCATCAATGTAGCTGTGCTCACAACTGTTGTCTTTATGGGAGAATGAAGCTAATATTTGCCTTAACGTGTATGTTCAGACATTTCCAAGATGATCCCTGTTCGGAAATGTTCTTGCACAGTTCGAAGCGTTCTCAAACTATTTCTGTACATGTCTTTTTAGTTTGAAGGAAAGTTCAGATACTGGATAGTTGTTGTGCAACAGTTGTCTCATCCGTGTTTGGTCTTATTTTTGTCTTAATCATTTTCTGTTTTAGCTTCATTTGTTGTCTCATAATCTGTCGGATAATCATGAACTGTAAAAGGAAATTAATTCACTGTCTCGTCCTATCAAGCACCACTATCAAATGAATCACTGCAAAGATCTAAAATGAAATAACGTGCTTCGCTTCTTCTTGATCTCTCAATGCAAATCCTCAACGGGCTTATTGTCGTGTACTCTGCAGCTCTTTTGCGTAAGTTAAACGTACATTTTTTTTTTTTTTTTTTTACATTTGGTATTCTGGGATGTTTGAAGGATTAGCAACAGTTGCTCTGTCTTGGCACATATGAACGTTTCCAAGAAAGGAATATTTATCAGCACTGACTATTGGGAAAATGAGAATTGTAAGCCCAGACAAATATCATCAAAGCTACAAAAGCTCCGGTACACATACACAAATGTTTTTATTATTCCGGCTGTTCGCGGGATTAATCGATGAATCTTTTGTCAATATGCATTTTGTTTTGCTGAGCAAATGTGCCGGATCAGCGTGCTTTGTTCTGGTACTGGATCTGCAAATCATTGAGTTCAGTTGTATTCAAAGAGAAGAACACACGGCCTGCTCAGTTATACAAAATTATTTATTTGTGTTTCACACAATTTTCCATTCACATCAGAAAGGTACTGAATTTTATTTTTAATGACTGCAGGATGTCTAAATAACACGATTTAGACCCTGAGATCTTAAATGTAATAATTTCCAGAACTAATTCAAGTTAAGGGCTTTTCCATTTACCACTAAAGAAGTATTGTAATCAAGCAAATTGCATCATGGGAAAAAAAAACTCCCTTTGGTTAAATATCAGTTGAATCACAGTATGAAGATAATTGTACCATTCGTGTTACTCTGTGGTGTTTTTGGTAAGCGGCCCCTCTGTGAAAAGGGCTTCTCAAGTGCTAACTGTGATGTTTTTCTACTGTTGCGGGAGCGAACTACTGAAGGTGCCTTTTTCATTCCAAGAGCAGATCCCCTCTGCATGTTACTATCATTGGTATTCTGGTGAAAGAAAACTTGGGCCAGCAGTATTTACACATCTGTAGCTTCACACTGTTGCCACTTTTTCAAAGTGCTTTGTGCGTCATTTTTTTTAGATCGATCAGATTGCCTTGTAAAATGTATAACGTGTATCAGCACTGACGTGACAAAGTACATTTTCCCCCCCAAGAATATTTGAAGGTTTTCCAGGACACCGATGAAAATGCATCTACTGTTAGAGTTTGAGAGAACGTCCTGGATTGTGTTTTCGTTTCCAGCCCAGTTTCTACAAATTAGTTGTGTTTAGTTGGGTTTGTTGTGCCCCAGTGGAAAATGTGAAATTAAAACATTTTTTTGCCAATTATAAATGACTGCAATCTACCTAGGAGAACAAATTTCTTTTATTTATTGCTTTTTATGTGTTTGTCCTGTTATGGATTCATCTTTGCATAGTTAGTTTTTTTCATTTTTTTTCACAGCAAAACTCAAAAGTATGGTGAAAGGGAAATGGAATATATTTTTGCAATTTTTAAATGGCGGATGCTTTATTACGATGTCATCCTCTCGAGAAAAGCTTTCAGAAAAAAAAACAGTGTATTGTTGTCTCAGTATAATTGAAAAATAAAGCTCTTTTCAATTCAACAATGTGTCGTGTTTTCCCCAAGAGGGCAGTGTTACTCTATCTGCTCACCGCTCAGACAGTTAATGACTCACATCATTACAGTACAAACACGTTGGTTTTTAAAAAAGAACCATTTTAAATCATTATACTTATTATGTGGCTATTAATCTGTCATCAAACATGAGAGTGAACACAGTCATCTCAGCTGGATGAAACTAATACATACAGTATAATATCATGTGCACCTGCAGCTTTAAGGACTTAAGTTCTATTATTTACCAGTTGGAGGTCTCTAGTTCGTCCCTGTGAACTTTTTTGGATGAAAAAAAACAACAAAATACACAAACATACAAATCCAAACCAATATATTAAGAATTTAATTGTGAACACATGATCCAAGGTGCCTTTTTCCATTAAAATAGTTATATTAGCACCATTAACAGCAGGTGGTCTTCGCACTCCATCATTTTTTTTACACATTTTTTAAGTTAACAAACTCAAAGCACTTTTGTTTGAAGATCAACTTATTCATCACGTGAATCATAGGAGGTAAGACTTTTAGCAGCATTTTATCCCAAAAAAAGAGGCCAGAGAAAGACAGAAGGACCTGAAGTGGCAGCGCCACTCAGATGAAGGTCTTATTTTTACAAAAAGATGGATGCAAAAGCAGATACAAAAGCTTACATCAGTAAGAATGAGTACAAAAGTTAAAAAACTGCTGGTGTTATGAGTGATGTTAGAGAGGACAGGAATGCACACTCTATGACCTTTTAAATTACAACTAAATACAAAAGGTTACTATACAAACTTGATTTGCTCCTTTTTAAAAACCTGGTCTTAAACTTTGTCTGGTCCAAAGTCAATGTATTGTTTTTGTCTATTTCATAAGTACGATGTAAAAAGTACAGTCAATCTTTTTTTTGGGAGGTACAAAACAATCAAATCCAGTCATCCAAGAAACTTGCAAGTCTTTCAGTTATTGCCGACTTGAGTTTGGCGCATATCATACATCCTACATAAATGTTAAAAAATGTGCCAGTGACGTGTTTCCTGACCTCACTGTGCACAAGGTTGACCTTAGTCCACATCTACAGCTAGAAACTCCTTGTTGTGATAACGTTTTTATCTGAAGTTGGTCAATCCGGTTCATTTCTACCCTCGTTATCACGGTTTGATTCTTAACTCGGGCTGTGTGAGGGTCAGAATCCCAATCAGTGAAGATATCAGACCACAAAATCCCACCACACCTGCATTTGACTGGTATATACCCAACCTGTCTAGGGGAATGAAGAGATCACATATGTTCTTCAGCGTGTCCAAGGCGATGGCCGGATGTGATTTTAGGGTCTCCAACAGCACAAAGAGAAAAGCATCCAGCTGTGGAACGACAACGTCGACTACTTCAGGATTCTCGCTGAGATGTCGATCCATTTTCTGTCTAAAGTGCTCATCTCTGGCTTTCTGTGCCATTAACTGAAGAACTACATAACCATCCCTGGTCAGATGCATAACCAGCGAGAGGAAGTAGCAGCGAGAGGCATTAAGGCTCCAGCGTTCCTTGTCGATATCGCGGATAAGACCGACACTTCTGGCCCAAAGTGCATTGTCACAGATAAAGTAGAGGGCGCGGTTGATGTTGGCGGCAGTAAGGCACAGGCCCAGCACTCGGTCAGACAGTCGCATGGTTCGCTTAGCAGCCTCAATGGAATTTATTGTGTTTCCCAGCCTGAACACTGACAAAGAGGAAGGAGAAAAAGGGTATTAGAGCAGTAATCAATTTAATATGAAATGTCAGCTCAACATTTCATAGCAGCAGCCCACTGTGGACAGCACAACAGAGTTCAGCTTCATTTAAACCAAACTACAGTATGTTCTTCTTTCTGATGAAATAACTCACACTCTCCATTCACTTGGTGTGTTTACATACTGTGAGTGTCATTCCCAGCTTGTTAAAATACTTTTGGATGTCAGCCAACAGCATCATTATTTGATAACCTGAAAATATGTGCACAGAATTTCCACACGTTTGAGTCCAAGACAAATGCAGGAAGCCGGAAGGAAAGCCGTTTTTAAAAGTCTCTGTGTGTTCATCTCTTGGTTCTTTGTAGCTTATTACTGAATCTCTGTGGTTTGAAGTTTAGTTTCTCTCCTGGGTCCCCGTTTGTACTTTCAGAAATCTGCTTTAATTTACCATTTCATCATGTTCAACAAGAGGCGTGTTAAGTTACTGCTGCTTCAAAGATTTCATATAACTGAACAACATTTATTGGGAAGAATTTACATGAAATGAGTTATGTTTATCACCAAACTAGCAAAGCTTTGTTAGCAGCTATTCTTTTTAATACTGCAGGGAAGAAGAGCATTTACCTACAGCCACTCCTTTGACAATTACTCAAGATGAGTGTGTCGCAAGATAAAGACGCACCTTTGAGCACCTAAGCCCTGCAGTGATGCAAATGCAAATCCCTGCTGGGCTGGGCTGACGTGCCGAGTCAAGCCGGGCCAGCGCATGTATATGGATAAGTCCCACAGAACCGCTCACACGTACTAATATTCATGTGTGGCAAGACCCAGCCGGCAGGCAAAGTGAGAAACAGAGAAGCTTGGATTACAACACACACACACAGTGTGACTTCATTCTCTGCCAAAGATCCCCTCAATCCATTAGCAATAAATAGATAATTGCACCGAGACTAATGTCCAAAATCTAATTTACTTAACCTTTATATTGTGACACCTGCATGTCTCCTCCACACCCATTACCAAAGCCAGGAAAGCTTGGCACAGATACAGGAGAGCCCCGTGGCTGCAGCTTTGAGGAAGAGATAATTAAGTGGTACACCAACAGAGCGCTGCCTCTGCCCCGATACAGCTCGACTGCACCACCATCACGCAGGACCAGGTCTTTAATGCCTGACCCTGCTCTGAGGCAGCACCTTATCCTTCATTTCCATGTGTGGAGTGAGTGTCAAGTCAGTCCCTGAAATATTTGAATTCATATTAAAGCCGCGACTTGTCGAAGTTCAAAAAGTTTTTAAGTTTGTGAAGTAGATCTATCAATAACTCTCAGGGCCAGTCTTAAGGTCATCGGTATTACATCCACAGTTGGTGCAGTCACCCACACAGAGTCTATCCCAGCAGTCAGCTCACAGTGGAGGAAAAGCTACAGACTTCAGCACAGCCAAAAACAGCCATTAGCCTGTGGGCAGAGGGCACGTAGATACCAAGGAGAAAAACCTCACTGCAATTTGTACTGCACTTTTACACAGCACGAACAAACACGACCTGACACAAACGTTACAAGTGTTGCTACTGTTCAGGCCACCATCTACTGATTAAAGTGAACACAAGACAAGATTAAAAGAATCTTGGAGGCTCGCCACGTCTGCTAACCACTATCCTGAATTAAACCCTGGTATGGCAGTAATAGGATGGAGGGTTACCCAACAAAGTTTTGCATTTCGCTAATTACACCAGACTACTTGTGTAATTTTTTGGTTTGTGACTCATAATACACGTCTTACTTCAGGTTCATTACCCAAAATGACAGTTATTGCCATCCGTGACATTTGCTTGGATGCAAATGTTCAACTAGTACAACCTTTCCCTGTATTTCATGACTATGTGAACTCTCTGCCTGCATGAATATGTAACTGTGATGGAGTTTTTAAAAATAGCATATAAGATTTGATTTGAAGATTGAGGTACTTGCACTGGGGAACAGCTGTCGATAGAAAAGCTCTGCAGTGTTTTATTCTGTTCTTTCAAAGAAACTGAATTTCCTCCAAAAAACGTGGCTGTTCCAAAAGTTTTCATACATTAAAGATTATTGAATTATTGACAATAGAATGTACTTTATGGAAATTGAAGAAAGTCATTTAACTTAAACTGTTATTTGCTGTAACACAGACAGCTTCCGTCTTGTTGGCCTTAACGAGTGGGCAGTCAAGATCGAATCCTGACCTTGATGAGGAGATATGAATCTTTACAGAGAAAATCAGCAGCGAGACAGGGTTTCTGAGGGCGTTTCAGAAAGAACCTGAATTAATTCAGAGGATTGTTGTGCAACATACCACAGTTATATAATATATATTCAGGAACGGAGCGATGGAATAATAAAAAAAAGGAGTCAAATAAAAGAACTAGCTTTAACCAAAACTTTTAAAAACAGGGCGAGTGGTGAAATGATTCGGCAAAATACAAAAAAAAGAGCCTGACCGATGCTCGTTTCTTGGGGCCAGTGTCTACATTAGGGAGTAAACCATTCCCATATCTATTTATTGGTCAATTTTCTTCTAAAATATACAGTATTTACGCAGAAGATATATATAAAGACACTTTTTTTAAAAATGATTCCTCATGTTGTTATTAAACACTTACAGAGACACATTTGTAACGGAGGCAGGATATTTTACAGTTAAAAAATAAGCTTTATTGTCCAAAAATGACATCAGTGTACGTAAACAGTCAATAATAAACTGACAATAGGCCAATATCCAACTGATTTATCAGTTTTCATAATTAATTGAAAGCTTGAATCATCAAAGTAAGTCACTGGCCTGTTCAATCTTCTTAAAGTAAAGTACCTGCAGCTTTAATCCGTTACTTTCTTTGTGTGCGTGAGTTTATTAAATTAAAAAACAAGCTATAGCTAGTATAGACGATTTCATCCTGTGCACAGGGACATTTTAAGAGGCATTTTTCACACTTCGGCTCAATTCAGCAAAATAATAATTAAAAGGATCAATCCTAATAAAAGTAATGATTGATGTGTGTACATATATATATATAGGGCAAAGGGGAGGGACTGTGTGTGACATGTGTGAGCATTAGGCACTTATAAGTATAGTAAGCACAGTGTGGTATTGTTTTTAGAACTGTACACACTGTACAGCATTTAAAGTGTTTCCTAAACAGGAATAAATATTTACCAGTGTATTTCTTTAAGTAAATTATGTCCTCATTTCATGTAGGACCTCCTGAGCCCACCTCAGGACCCCTCCCTGACTTGCAGTTAGAGTTATACTCACACTTTCGTCCAGCGCTCATGGTGGCTTCAAGACTTTTGAGTTTTGCCACGAGGTCCTTGCTTTCTGAGTTGTTTCGAAGTAAATATATGGACAGTGCACATGCATACTGGGTAGCCCTGAAATAAAGAAAGGCAGAAGGTGGAGGAAGAAAGTTGTCATTCATTCATTCACTGAAGAACTGTCTGCCTTTGCTCCACGCTCATCTAGGATTCAACTAATAAAATACCAAGTCGACAGCTCACAGGCAAAAAACAGAACTCTGAACAACTCACCTGAATATACGGTCCCTTCCTTGACTTTGGTTTGTGAACTTTACAACAGCGTCCATGTTTAAATCGGATAAGAACAGGCTGTTCTAGTTCAGCCAGCTAGAGGCACAGACGGACCCGGAGTTACGTTGAACGTAAATGTCTTGCTAACGTTGATAAGAGTGTCATTAACTTGTCCTCAGCTGCTAACACAACGTTAGCAGGGGCGGTCCACCTCGCTGCCTATTAAATGTCAGGCAGATAATCTAATGTTCCTTTAAACTTCTTCCACGCTCGCATTAAGCTAATTTACCAGCCGGTTTAGTCGATACATGACAGCTGAGCTGAGCTGAGGAACGCGTACTTGTTTCACTACGGACAGCTATTGAAACGGACCGAGAGTCGAACGGTTTTTGTTGACGGACCAGCGCGTTACTATTGGTTACCGAGGTAAATGTACATTTCTGTACGTAGAAATAATCGCAAAATTAAAAAACAAAAACAATAGAACAACAATTTACGTTTAAGTAGCACGTTTAAGTACAAAAAACATCAGTTTCTTAAGATTTACGGACAATATGAAAACAAAACATTTCAGACTATGGGACGCAGGCGGTCACTGTGAGTTAAACTTCCACGATTGTATAACAGGAATTTTCCACTGAGTCTTTAGTTGCTTGGAGAAAAAATAACTTTTATGAGGTGTTACATGTGCCGTAAAACTGAGAGACAGTAAGTGCCTAAATGTTTTTAAACGACAGGGGGCGATGTGGCAGTTGTTTGACTGTCAGACGCCATAAACAAAATAAAACTATAGTTTCCCACATTTAAAAAAAAAACTATTGAATGGGTGTACACATGGTTTTTATATGCTTTCAGCTTAGTTTTTATTATTATTATTATATCTACTGTGCAAAGGCTGTCTGGCACAGTGTAGAGGAAAAATAAAAGTCACATTGGTGTACTGGACTAATCAATGGTGGACTTTCACAAATGTACCCTCTCTGTAAATAAACAAACGTGTGACACGTGCAGCTGTGTGCCTATCTCTCTCACTCTCCTTCTGTCTTCCTCCCTGGTTTCTCCTCCTCGTCCTCTCTTTCTAGACTTCTCTGTGCTGGACCATCAGCCTTCCTGGGATATCTCTCTCCCCTGGCTTTTGGTGTCTCAGTCCATATTCTGGATCTGGATCTTCATCCTGCAGTTTTCATTGTCGCTCTCAATTCCTTTCTGTCTTTGTTTACTTCCTCTATCTGCTGGAATGCTGTGCTTGATGTCCATCCTCTAATGTTACTATGTTAGTCAATTCTGTTCACACTGCATCTATTGCATGCTCCTTGGAGATGGATCTCTTCTCTCGTACTCTTCGGGAGGTTTCTTCCATTTTCCCCCCCACATATTTAAAGGCGTAGATGAATTGGTGTATGTGGCAGTAATACGTAGGGGACTTGCAGACGCATTTCATATTTCATGCATAATCAAATATCTGAACAGAGATAAGTGGCAGTTCACTTGAAATGAATGAATGTGTTGGGCTGACACTGACTCACAGCTCACCTGTCTAAAAGGTGGAAGATATATTTAACTTAAATGTCTAATTTTCAGTCATATCTCCAGTGTGCCCCTTTGTTGGTATTGCAATAAGGTAGAGGCATTACCTGAAATAATCAACCACAGAGGATGACTGCTACTGTCCTGATAGCAGCCTCAGCCTTCTTCAGATTCTTCATCTTACAGTAACTCCCATTTAAAAGTTTTCTCACTTCCTCAATCCCTTTTCTTCTTTGTTTGTCTTTTTCAGATTCAGCGAACTCCTGCAGTTGCAAAGTTAATTGAAAAACTGAATTTGTGTGCAGGCTTTATATCCACTAACTGAGTCTTTTGTACCACCAGAACATTGCACACTGAAGTTCGCAAGCAAGCAGAGAAAATACTGTAGAGTAATAACCAGCAAAAGGTTGAAGTTTGCTCAAGTAATGAATAAATGGTTGAAATAATAAGCTCATAATAATGGAAAAATGCTAAAAATAGAACATGTATTGCTTCATGTGATTAATAAACAGCTGATGTAGCTAAAAGTAATGGATAAATGGCTAAAATGTCCAGTTTATGCAATTCAATGAAGTGTAAACTGGACCAAACTAATACCAACGTTTACAGCTGAAAAATTTTAACATCCAGTTTAAAATCAAGTCAAATAAACATATTTTAATGGGCGGTGTTGATGAGGAGGTACTTTAAGTCATCTGATAACCATCAAGGTTGGAAATCGATGCCACAAGCTGCTCCAGGTGCTCTCCTAAGTCTGCTTCTTCATGGGATTAACAAATCAAACTAACAGCCAGTCTGTTTCTGTTCTGTCCATCTGTGAGTGCAGGGATTAAAATCATTGACCGGTTTAATAAATAATATTTAGGAAGGTGCTACATAATGTTTTCCCTGCTGTACATCAGTGGACCAAGCTCTAGTATATTCCTCTCACGTATTAGCATTACATTGTAGTCACATAGATAAGCCCTTTTTTTCTAAAATGAAATACATGTACTTGTCAACTAGAAAAAAAGTGTCAAGGTTACACTTTACACTGCTCTGAGAATATTTCCACGATAGTGAAAACCTCCTCTTGCCTCCAGTTTAAAACATATTCTGTATTTGAGTTGAATCTGACAGCTGTACATGAGGAGCCTCGACTTTCACCCTCCAGTCTCTCTAAAAATAGTTTTTTACACTCAAGAACATTTTCACTGTATAAGAGGAGCCACACTTCACATATTGAAGAGAATGATTGTGGTCATCAGCTGGCCTTCTCAGAGACCTGACCTTCAAATACTGCAGTAAAGGTACATAACCCTGAGAAAGCATCACAGATGCAGACAAAGACACTGATGTAAGAGCGAGTTAAGCATTTTCAGTCACCACTGGCATTACTTTCTCTCTGCTGTGCTGTAGATAAATTCATACAGTGCAAACCACGGCTTCTGTTTGCTTTCGTATTTGTTGACCTCTTGTGGATGTAGTAATAACACAGTGTGCTCTCTGTGGTGTGAGGTTTGTTATGATGATGCCACTGTTTGTTGGATCATGTGCTTCACAGGTAATCCAGAGAAATGTATCTGTAAAATCTGTATTTCTGTAAAAGGACTTCAGTGCTGTCACGGCAGAATGAAGAGTTGAGCTCCTTTTGATTGGCAGTGAAGCCAGCACTAGGATCTGTTATTGTACAACAATCTGTTATTTGTCCAGTAGGCGATTTGAGGGGGGATGCGGTCCCCCTTTTAACAAAATTACCACAATGCCATCCAGCCTCCATCCTCAGATTGCAGGAGCAGAGGGGTCGTTTTAGTTTAATGTTAGTCTGCTCTGCCTGACTCATCAATCCTTTATCTCACTGAGGTTTGTGTAAGTTCAAATCCATGAACCCGACCATTGCTCTGAAATATCGGTAGCCTCACTGTGCTGTGTGTTAACAAATCCTTTTCTTTGTGATTTGAAGGAGACAGGTCTGCTTGTATTGTGAGTTCTTACATTAGATTTTCTTTAAAGATCTTATTGTTAGTCTCCAGTGCTTTCATGGGACATTACATTACACTTTACAATATAGAAAATAGCATTTGTAAATAGCAAAGTAAAGGTTTGCCACTTTATAAAGTTGGATAAGCAGGCACAATGGGGCCACGTTTTACATAACTGCCCAATTAAATGCCTACTTGTCAATCCTAAACAAATAAACCATCACTGAGGTCTGCTCATGACAGGATACAGGTATGAACAGTGGACTGCGAAAAGGTAATTTCTTAATTTGGTGTGTATTTTACAAATGGCCCACCGTTAATCGTGCAGAAATTAAATGACGAGTTAAAATCAGTAACACATCAGTTGACTGACCCATCATATCAGTGAAGAAAGAAGACCACACAGATCGAGGCAGAAACACAATATTATCTGATTACTAAAATGAAAACGTTATCTTAAAAACGTGCTCTCATTATGTCTTCATACTGCTGCATGTGATGTGCTTTTCATCTTATTAAGAAACGGGGTGACGTGTGAAGAGAGGCTCTGTGACAGCTCTGTGTGGTGAGGCAACACTTGAGAAATATAATGGGCTTCAAATAAAACACTTCTACTGCTTTTTGGTTTGTCCACATGTGTCAGCTGCTTTATAACATGCCCAAACTTCCACACACTGATTCCTGTGTTATCAATGTGTTTGAGAGTCAGCCTGAGATGTTGGGTGTCCAAATCCCCTGGGCTCACTGGAGATAAGGTCACTCTGTATTGCAGTGTCTGCTGGACTCATTTCCATTATAGCAGAGACATTGAAGTGGTGGTTTGGGGTTGAACAAGTGACCTTGGAAGAATTTCTTATAACTGGACCCTTTTGATAAACATTTCCTCATAAGCAATATATCTTCAGTTGTAATCATAATTTTATGGACAAAAGTTCAGAGTATGACTTTGGATGACATTTTGAAGCTGCCTGCCATTCAGTCCAGTGTCTATACCTCATTTTTCTTCAATAACATCGACTGAATATCAGATGAAGTGGGCCGCTCATTATGACATTTATATATTTAAAGTAATTCTGACGGTGAAGTGATGGAAAGTGAAAGTGCTCTTGAGCTCTTACTCCACTAAAGAGGAAAGTTAATTTAAAACAGGTTCTTAAACCACTTTGCCGTGATTGAAAGTAGAGATAAGATGAAAAACAATATTAACAAGAGATTTAAAAAGAGTGCTGTCTTCACACATATAACAGCCCCCAGACATCACAACAGATCACCAAGAAGGTGATGCAAACATTTTTGAAGGTTGATAAAAAAAAGTCAAAAAAAATGTGCTACAGTCGCTCTGTGAGGAATAAAAATGCCAAAATCAAAGAGATAGAGAAGATATGAATAAATGATTGATTAACAAAATTAATATGCCATTAAATGCACCAAAAACTATATTAAAAATAAATGTAGGCATGAACGAATTTATAAAATGTGACATATATTGCTATTTCTCTTTTAATTTATTTCTGTATTTATTTACTTTTGTGTTAATTTAACTATTTATTTACTTTCCCATTTGATTTTCCATTTATTTATTTATGTATGTATTCTTTTCCCCTTGCATTTTGCAAGATAAAAAACGATATAGTTAAGATAAAGAACTACCTAAATAAATTGGATTTATTAAGAAAAAAATAGTAAAACACGTGAAAAAGAAAATAAACAGGGGAATTAATATGAAGGTAAATAAATACAGAAGTAAATTTAAAACAGACAGCAATTCACATTCACATTCACACAGTCACATTTTTAAAAATCAATTAATGCATACATATGTTTTGAGTATTTTTGGTGCATTTAAAGGCGTACCTACTTTATTATTATTTATTATTATGATTTAAGGGCTCCATATAATTCCACCCTCAATGGAGTTTAAAATGTAATATAAACTGCAGACTGAAAACATTCAGTGTCTGTGAAGTCTAATGAATAAACCATGATCATTGAAAGTTTAAGAGGTTAACACTCATAAACCTTTCTGGTCCATTTCAACTTAACTCTCCAATTGTTCTTGAACCAAGGATAGTACTCACATCCATTTTTGCACACAAAGCTTCACACACACTCGGCTTTAACAGTAAGGAAAACAAGTATTTTCACCCAAGTCTACACTTTTGAAATGCTTCGAGGGTCTTGCTTTGGCGATGGTTACTTTGTCTGATCGAATGATGATACATATTTTACTATTTGGTGACGAATGTGAATTTTCTCCTACCGGTTATACTGCATCTTCAGATTCAGCAAACCTTGAGACAAAGTTGACTTTCCAGTTGTCTCATGATTCATTAACATCCAAATACACAACTCCTTATTTCAAAGTATTATTTCTGCTGTAAGGTTATTTAAAAGGTTATTTGCTTTTCCTCTGGAGATGATTGTTCTTTTGATTAGAGAGGGGGCGGTCTTTATCTGACAATGTAGACATGACAAAACCTTATATCACAAGCTGTCAACGGCCTTGTGTCTAGCTTGACTACCATTGTATTGTTACCCACACTGAGCGCATCTCAATCAGGATGTGTGTCATATTTGTGCTATACAATTTGCTATACATCCTAACAACCTATTTCTGTTAAATTCAGTATACTCCAAAGAGGTTACCTTTATTTCTTTAAAGATGTCATGTTATGCTTTGGGGGTTTTTGCCTTTCATTTATTGTGTTATGAAGCATTTTTGTATATGTGAAAGGTCCACGCCAAAGGGTGTTACTCTCTCCCACAGAAAACACTGCTGCACTGCCTGAATGCCTGGTTTGGAGTCGAGCCTTTACTTCTGTAACTTATGTGCTTCACTATGTGACAAGCGTTATATAAATATATATTTCTATATATCTATTATAAAATATATACACTCCAGTCAGTCATTAGACGTACAGTTACTACCGCTGTAGCGGCGTTATTTTAGATCACGCTACCTTGCTCGTTATGACCCGCCCTATTCTGCCTCTGACTGGCTACATCCTGCTACAGATTGAACAGAGGCAGGTGTCTCACTCTGTAGCTAAGACGGAGCGTTTGAGACACAGTATGAAAAGGGATGCTGCATCAATGCACCACATGAGAAAAATAACATTTTTTTGAAAATGAAAGTATGTAACCCTATTCTACAAGGACCTCAAACAAATGTATGAACCTGAAAATTAGCATGATGTGACCTCTTTGAAGAAACCCTTTCTCAAGATTTCCTCATTTCATGAGGGAGAAGAAGTTAAAAGAAAACTAGAGTCCAGTATCCTCCTGATTGTGCTATAAAAGCATAACTCTGGTATTCTTATCTTTCCAGAAGCAACTGAGTTAAACATGTCTTCAAAAGTCCCCTTTGAGTAAAAGAACAATTAAAAACGCAAAAAAAAAAAATACACTGAAAATGCATTGTCTTGCCGTGGCAACAGTTGTTTTCGTGACCGTTTAAGGGTGCTTGTTATATCATTGGCTGTAATTGCTAATTATAGATGGCAACAGTTGTTTTCGTGACCGTTTAAGGGTTCTTGTTATATCATTGGCTGTAATTGCTAATTATAGATGTAGCCATATGTTTCACATTCTCACCTTCCTCACAAATAATCAATTGTGTTGATTGTATTTTAAAATACCGTATGATATATATAGCAGCTCATATATACAGTGAATCATAAGGTATGAACATATTTTCATATGTGAGTCCAAGTTTATTTCAGGGGTTCATTTTAAAAACAGAAATTGATTAATATGCCAGAACAGAAGCAAGAAGCGCTGTAGACAGATATAAAACAATCAATAGACCACACCAGTCAAACCCACACACACTAATGTCGTGCAGATCTAAAGGCCAAAGGTAAAAAGACAGGATGTGAGACAATTTTGATAGGTGTCAGATCTGATAGCGTGTAGGAGGCTTTTCCTTCATCTCGGGGCTACAACCTCAAACACCTGATCTCAAGCTTCAGCTCTCAGTGTAGAGAGCGAAGAGGTCCCTTTAAAGGATTTTGAGGGGCTTTGGGGTCGAGCATGAGCGTAGGAGTTTAGAATTATAAGAAGGACCCGACCCAGTAAAAACCTTGCACACAAGCAACAGAAAACTCAGTGTCGATCGAAGAAAAAAGAAGGGAAAAAAATATCAGTAAAGGCGGGTGTGTCATGGGCTGATATGCTTTGTAGCCAGCAGCCCATCAGCGGCTTTCTTTATAAGCTTTTGCCAAAATGTGCAATGTCTTAGTCCTTGAATTTTTGAGACAGAGAAGAGATTTATCAGTCGCTCTAGCTCTTTTTGAATTATTTCCTGTGGGAGCCATTTGCACTGATACTAGCTGTGCGTGCGCTTATACCGCTGTGTGAGCGTTGTCCTTAACAAAAAGAAAGCATCGACACTTCAAGGAATCTTTCTACAAAAGTTACAGACATTTTAACATCTGAATACAAATCTCCTACAATACCAAAGAGAAGGACACAAGGGCCGTCTATAATTAAAAAGAAATGTCTCAAAACTGTCTCCGGGTCCATGCAGAAATCATGAAATAGTTTGAAACTACAGATAAAGGCAGATAGGCATTTTACATCAAAAGAGACATAGATAAGCTCTTGAAAGCAGATAACTTGAGCAGGATAATCAGATTTACACTGCAAAATGCCACCACACATTGTAGGCCACTGAAGCTTTATTTATAAATTAATAATACAGACCAATGCTTAAAACTGACTTCAGAAGAAAGTTTTTTACACGCTGTCACAAGACAAACCCCAGAGTAAATGTTAGCTAAACCACAAATAAATCAAAACTGTAAACGTTTGTTCAAGTTGCAAAGTTGAATTTATGTTATGGTTATGGTTGGTAAAAAAAAATCATGGTTTGGCTTTACATACCTCTTTTGGGTCGCCACAATCACAGATAGAGATGGTCCAACTTCCTGTGAAAAATAGCCTTTTATCTTCACCAAGTGTCCTAAAAAGTATGCAGTGGTGTGACACAAACTACGGACGGCCGTTTGGATGAGAACAAGAAATATTCAAAGATAGTAAAGATTTGGCTGAGGGGAATGGATAAACATCAAACATTTTGTTTGATGAGGAGCTGCAAAGTGGTAGTTTTGTCATCAGTGGGTTAATATTCCTCAGCAGATTTTAATATGACCACCAGTTACAGTTTATCATGTCCCTGACACTTTTTCAGATGAATACTGCATTCAATCTATCACTCTATTCAAACCCCCATGTCTTAAACTCTATGAATGCTTTTTTGGTTTTAACATTCATTCGTGCTGCAATTAGAGCCCATTTAGAAAAGCCAGAAAAATATATTTCTAAGGGTCCACTTATACTCTGGATTTTAAAAAAAGTTTGTGCATTTCAGTTGAAGTAATCGAGCTGGTGACGCTTCTTTATAATACAGCATGTCTTTTCAAGTATCTAACACTGAAGCTTTCAAAGCGCAATGGACATCTGCTATGTTTCACTTAGAGATAAGTACCTTCCTTCTGTCCTTATTTTAGACCCCGGCACGTGAGCTGTCAATCTTTATCCTTTTAAATTCATGAACTGTTGAAGGAGAAACGTACACAGAGTATTAAAGCCAGAGGGACAATCAATACAAAGAAAAAGAGAAAAATGACGATAATTGATCGTTCTTGACAGTTTACTCCTTGCAGTTCAATCATTGTGTTATTTCTGCAACTTACGTGAGTGGAATGTATGTTTTGAAGTGTAAACACATCAATGAAGACCAATGTGATGTGAAGGTGTTTATTGATAGTTACTAATAGCGTCATGAAAATGAAAGAAACAGTTAACTGGTAACTGTTAAAAGAGCTGTTTAGCAACACCACCGAGGTAAACATTTCCATTATGGTGCTTATTGAGAGCTACACGTACAAGAGCAATGCTGAGCAAGTCCATATACTTATTTCTGTCCTGTAAATGGTGATAAACGCAATTATAAAAATATTTTAGTCCAATGCTTGACTCATAGGTTTTAACAGTGTGCAAACTGTTAGTAGAACGAGCACTGAAGAAGACTTTTTCCTCATGATGTTGCTATGGCATGCACGGTTAGCAACGCAATTAACACATTCAGTGCGTAATTGTCCATAGGGACCGTCCAGACCATAATTACTGAGCTAAAAATAGCAGCATGAATCACATATTTCACAATATTTATTGATACTAATCCAATCACAACTCATTTCTTCTTCTTGTTTCAGTGTGTTAATCATCTCGACAACAATAATGTTTTATTTAACCTATTAAACCTCATTTCAGAACATCTTTTATATCAAACAAACTTTCGAAGCAACATTTCTGGTGTATCGCATATGTACGATTTTATTTTGGCATTACTGTTTATTTAAAGTGTGGATGTATAATTGGTGACTTTCAAATTACAGAAAAAGAAGGCTACATTTAATTAAAAAAACATTGACTCCATTATTTATACTGCAGTTCTGAGAGCATTACTGAAATGTTTGTCTGACACATGACTGCATTAATGGTTATGTTAGTAAGAGGAAGAAAAGAAACAACAGAAATAACCAAAGTAACATCTATGGTGAGACAAGTTTTGTTTTTCTTGCCCACACACTGTACATGATATTTGACTCCCGATGGATTGAGTCTCAGTCTTTATCGAACCGCCAAAAATGGAAAAGTTCAGAGAGGCCAATTATAGACTTTTTCAAACAGAGCAGGAGCTGAAGTCTTTTCCACTCTCAACAGCAATTTACCACTGAGGATATTTACAGAGATTAAGTGTAAAAGATTTGTTTACCTCTTTAATGACACTATTGGAGGCGATAGAAAAACTCATTTCTTTGTGACCTGTGGGAACGTAACACAGATTCATAGCAGATGTCTGACTTTCTCTCCACTTCAATACATTTTAATCTGAATTCTCGACTGCAGCAACAACAGCTCTTACAATAAGAGATCTTTACAGTCATTTCACAGTATTATAGATAGATGCTCAGACTGTACTGCTGTCGTACATGTTAGAAATATTATGACAATCCCCACACAAAGAAAATAACTGCAGGTTAGCTATGACTCTAATCATTATAACTTGCCTATGTGTCTAACTGGTTGTGTCTTCACTCTCTCTTCTCTCCTGAGACACTCACTTACAGCCTCTGGGTGACTGATGCATCATGTAGCCAATGAGATTTCAAATCCAGTAATTTTACAGTTTTTGAAGTTTATGTAGTTTTATGCAATTTGCTCTTTTTGCTCATGCACTTTTGACTATTTTATATGCACACAGTGCATATAAAATAGTGTAAATAAGGAAAATAAAGAACTATCATGAGTTTTGCCTGGGCAGGGGGTATTTTGAGGTCATAAAATGGCATTTTTTCCTCTGAAAAATAAGTGTTAACTGTTCATTTTCAGTGATGTTGTTAGATTTTGATCATGAGACTACGTGATGTGGACCCTGTGTGTTTTCCAGCTAATAGGGGCAGTTGCAAGTCAGCTGCAAGCTTATTTTTGCGTTGAAGAATTTAGGGGATCAAATAAAAATAAATAATTCAGTGTGTTCAAACTCCCATAGATGAATGCAGATGCACTTACAGCTTGGGGGGAAAATTCAGCTTATAACCTTTCAAAAGAGCCTAAAACCATGTCTGCACTCAAATGGTTCAACAACAGCTTTGAATTTATTTTGGGCTTGCCTGTGATGGTCAATTTAAGATAATTTTACATACATTTCCGGGAAAAAGAACAGGTTTTTATATACATATGCTATTTTTGCATGCCTTGCAGATCTACATGGAAATGTCAAACTTAATATAATGAGTCTTTGTACAAGAGGCAGGTTATTTGTGGACAGGACACAAAATGTGCTCTCAGATCCATCAGACCGTCTCATATCCAGACTGATCCTGCTGAGACAGACTGCGCTCTGCACTTAACGGCTGACTCGTGTCTGTCTCAGATGTGCCTCGAGTCAGCGCTCTCTATCAAATCTCACTTTCCTTCCCACGCTTAATTTTTTCTTTGGGGAGTGGAGCTTCCACTAACTAAACAAATGCAAAAGAGAAATGAAACAAACAGCTCCATATTCTCAAATTGCAAAAACAGATTTATGCCCAGTAATACAGCTGGACAAGACTGTCACGAAGGTGACTTGCATCTCAAACAGCACGGCACATAAAATGGGAAACCAGGCTACTTGTTCAGAAAGCGTCAGAACAAGCCACAGCCCTGAAAGAAAGAAAGAAAGGCTTTTTTTAATAGTCACAGAAACTGAGGAGCTCCAGGAGCTAAAATAAGGAACTAAATCAGGAACCAAAAGCAGCTTGTGCACATTCATCTTTGCATCTCCACCACATCTGAAGAAGCTTGAACATTTGATAAAATTAGACTGATAAAAGATTTGAAACATCTTTTTGAGACATATTTCACACACAACAAAACAACAACAAACAGCCAGCGTTGTCTTTGTGGTTCACTGTTGGGTGCCTATTGTTCAATTTAAATGAATGCAAATATGCAGAGCCGGAAAAAGGCACAAGACATGCCTAATGTGTCTAATGCAGCAAAAATCTGCTCAGTATGTCATGGTTTAATCAGTTTCTAAAAGTCTTGATTGCTCCTCTATGCAACGCTTCAGTTCATCAGTTTGTATTGTTCACTTTCTGTCTCTCTCAGTCTTTCATCCACCTCTATTTAGATAAGTCAGGGAGTCAACGGCACAACTTTGTTACTTATCTCACAAAGTTTATAAGAACACATTTCTTATAACACGTACCATAGAGATGAGACTGCTATGTGATACTAAGAAGTTAACTGTGCTGTCATTTAATCCTTACATTTTTAAGTTCACAACGGTGAGAGAACATGGAGAAGAGAATAGTCCTCAGTCTGACATGGAGATCCCAAAACCACAAAATCCTCACAGTGTGACTGCTGCTTAGACCCTCTTCTACAATCCAGCCGACCTTTATATGACGTGTAGTGATGCTGAATACAATGCTCTTGATCTTAATGGGACATCTTAGTAAAACAAAAGGTGAAAATAAAAAGTTTGACTGTCTTTATAGTGATGCTTGCTAAGTTTGAACTGTGTGTTCCCTCATTACATTCCTGATGCTGCTGTAACTCTGAGTAAAATGTTGTTCTTTATTTATCCAAATCTCACTGTACGTTCCTGTAAATCCCTCCTCGGAAGTCTTAGTGGCAGTAACTTTTAAATTGACCCATGGGAATCGATCATTACTGCAACTTTGCTGTCACGATTTAACAAAAAAGGGACCCAAACGCAAGACACACAGGAAGACAAGTAACTGAACGAAAATTGAGCTTTTAAAAACAAAAGCCAACAACCGAAGTCCATGAAATACAAAATGCAAGGACCAAACACAAAAGCTAAACAAAGAACAACCAAAAGCAAAGTGCCAAATCGAAACGGCAGGCGTATAAATCAGGAATAACACGGGGATTCAGAAACGAAAAGCCAGAAACACATCACAGGTACAGGCTCAGGGAAATTAAAGAGACGAACTGACAAAGAGAGCAGGGAGCCCTTGTGTATATAGTATATGCTATATACTGTAGTATACTATATACTGTATATATACTGTATATAGTATATACACAAAGGTGACAGGGATAATTGGAGACAGGTGAAACATATCAGGGAGAGGCAGACAATCACAAAAGCAGGAAAACAGACAAAGGGAGGAAGTAGAAAGTGAGACATGACACAGGACCTCAGGCAACTTTGTAGAGCTGTGCTGCAAACAGATGGAGACAAACAATGGAAACAGAGATTCATTAATGAAGAATAAACAGACGATAAAATAAAAAAATCCTTTATTAAATCCATTGATCAATTGCAGTACACAAACAGTACCCACAATTGTTGTTGTACTTCATCTAAAAGTGTAATACCGTCAATAATCAAAGAACCAAACCAAGGACAATATAACAATGTGTTGTTGTGCACAAATTAGCTGCAACAATGTTGAATACAATGTGAAGCTACAGAACAGTAAGAATGGAGAACATTGAAGAGATGCTACTTGCGTCATACTTATTATGCTTGTGAATGAAAGCAGTGCAGATTATTTTGCAGGGATGTCTCTGTTTTGTTTGTGAAAAGCAAATAAAAGCAACTGACACCACAGTAAGCACTACAAAGTACACAACACACAGTCATGCAAAAGAAAATGAGCTGAGGTGCTCGCTGCTGGTCATTACAACTTGTCAGTTATTATTGTTTTTATTGCAAATTAATTAATTTGTCATGCGTAATGTTTCAGACAAAGGCAAAGTCATGCAATCCTACAATAGTAAGGCGTGATGACTTCTCATTTGTTTTAATATCTCTCATATACTTTCTAGAACTGTTGTCAAATGTCTTTCTTTATTTGTATCCATTGTTTCCGGCATCCTAAGTGTGTTGCTTACCCCTCCCCATTCCCTCTCATCAGTGGCCAGGAAATATACGAGCAGATATGTCAACAAAAAAAGAAAGTCCGATTGTTCCTGATTGACACCTCCTCCCTGTAATACATCAAATATTATGAATAATAAAGTAAAAGAATAAATCACAAATTAATTTGTTCACATGAGGTCAAATCATGGTCAATCTATTTCACGTGACATTTCCTCTACAGGACCACGAGACGTGACTGAATAAACAAATAGTTGAATGGTGCGCTTGCCATTTATGTCACTCCATGTGATTATGGAAATTAGGAGATGAGATTATTCAGCATGATTGCCTGGCTGATGCCATCGGATCAGTTGTGCTGGCTGCGTGTCTCTACGTGAGCAGCCTTGTGTTTTTCCACACTTCTCTCTCGGGTCCTGGCCGAGTTTAGTCAGAAGGTGATTGAGCGGTATCTATGTGAGGGAGAGCCAGCGCCCTCAAAACATGCCATCAGGACAAGGTCATGGAGATACAACAAGATCCTTATGCAGAGGAGCAACTGCCACATCGACACACACTTGAATATTTTGGGGGGCAAGAGAGAGGCCGAAGGGAGGACGTGAAACTTGTAACCCCCGTCATTAAAAGGCAATGTTTCCTGCGCCTCTATTTGTGTGTTAGCACACAGGGTGGAATCTTGCATAATATTTGTTTACTTTTCCTAGAGCCAAAATTTGGCAAGAAGAACAACTATATCATGCCGTGGAAAGCGATTATGTGGCATGAGGTTTCCCAGGGCAACAGACTCCTTCTACAGCTGTTCAGAATTGTGGATTATTGAACCGACTAGAGGGCTGAGTCTTGACTGGCATGTTAAGTTGCCTGTTCATTTCTTTCCCTGACAAACCTCTAGCTTTTCGCCGGCTCCCCTAGGCAGACATACAGTATGCGTTCCAGTCATTGACCGTAAAAATAATCATGAATAGAGGCACTGTGGTGTAACCCATAGGTGCCTGAAGAGCCGGTGTGAAGCTGAAAATGGGCAAAAAGTTGGAGCTAGGGTGAAGCTGAGGCAAGAAGAAGGAAGCCTGGATACTGAAACACATCCACCTAGCTCAAAGCTAGCTACGGCTATCGAGTTAACTTTGTTCTACAGAAAGAAGAACGTTTCCCCAAGCATCATTTCCATTAGTCTGATGTGTTTATTCAAGTTACTCACGCAAGCTTGACTGCAGGTTTATCCGCCCCAGACAGACAGAATACTTGCTGTACATTTGCCGTTAGCTTGCGAGCAATATCAGGCACCTAGGTTGTGTGTGTGTGTGTGTGTGTGTGTGTGTGTGCAGACAGGTTGAAAAGCAGGAGTCTAAAACACAGGTATCTGTCCCAAAAAGGGCTTTTAACATGGCGTTATATGGGGATTGCCTCGCTCTTGGATCCGGCCTGAAGGGGCCATTCAGGAAACTTTTGGCTCCTCCGTGTTGGCTTCTTCTTGGTTCCAGGTGGCAGGGACCCTTCCTTGAAGTGGGATGAGCTGCCACCTGAGACTCTGCAACTCCAGTGTGTCTTCCTACATCTACCAGCTCACATGGAAGAGCCTCAATTCTCTGCGGTAGCCATACGGTACCTCCTCCTGCTCTGCATGGCACAAAGGCTGAGTGGGATCGGTAGTATTCGCAAGAGGCAGGGGTTCCTGGCAACATGGCAGCTGTCTCCTCTCCTATCACATCAAGGCCACTTTTGAGCAGCAGAAGAAGGTCCTGGCGCTGGACTCAATAAGTCCGCCTGATGTCGGATGACTGAGTGGAAGAAGAGCTGCTTTGGTGTGTCCATTACCCCTCCGCAGCTTTATTTATGGTTTCTACGTCATTTATGTTTTATAGATCAGTGTTAAGCTATTATTAATTGGGCTGGCAGCATCAGCATGGCGCCATCCAACGGACAGTTTGATGACCTTGTGGAAAAGGATTGCAGAGATTGATTTCATGATGTGTCAACCACCTGCTTGGCTTGGTTTTCTTGGTCTTTGTTCTGCTTCCCTTTCAGGGCGAGGCCAAGCAGAGAGGGAGTCAACTGGGCTGCTGGGCCTTTGAAGCTGGCCTGCTCAGTCCCTCCCTCTCAGCTCCCCCGATGGTCTCCTGAGTTTGTTTGATTTGTTTTGTCTTTTTCTCAACTTCCAACATCGTCACGTCGACCTGCGTCACTGATTTTATTGATTTATTTATTGAATTATAGACCATCGGCTTTTCTAGCTGCATTATTACCAAACTTAACTAATAGTGTTTTTTAACTAATCTATGAAGCACTGCTAACTTATATGCCCTATATAAGACTGCAATTATGACTTCATTGTAGCACGGAGTAAGTGCAGTGTTTCAACTGATTGTTTTTTGGGGGGTCAAAGACACCTGATTGAAATATTTGAAGTATGAGGTGAACTCAACAGGGAGGTAAGAAATAATACTGTAATAAATGGAAAAGACAATCAGCGTCACAGCAGCAGTCACACAGTCGTTAGCGTTCGCTCAAACTCTCTCGTCCTTACAATCAAAGACCTTTGAAGAGCACCGCGCCGCTTGGTCGTGGGATCAGAAGGCCACTCTGTGCGTTAATGATTTTTGTTGTAAATGTTTTTCTTGTCTCTTTGTTGCGCACACACAAGAGAGCTCAGTCTATCATGAACAAGTTCAGGAGGATGAACAGCTCGACAATATGAGCGACGCAAAACGTGATGTCAGCGTGTTGTATGGCTCATTTTATTCGGCTACTCAGTCTTTTTCCATCTATTTTATTATTGACTGTGAATCTTGGTGAACTGTTTTCTGTCGTAGTGACGTTTAGAGATTCTATTGTTCAGTTTGGTCTCTGCTTTGTATTGATTGATGTATTGATTCAATGATAACTTGGCTGTCTTTGAACGAATGTGGATCGTAATACACTCTAAATGTATACAATTTTCTGCAGATGTTGAAATGTATTGACATGAAAATTGACTTGCAGCTGAGCACTGATTTCCCAATTTGTCCCTCGAATCACCTCCTGCAGAGACTGAAACAGCAGATAACAGGATTTATCCACAACAGTGACACTGCACATATGAATCCTCACTGAAGAATGAAAAGAACAGATCAGAGATGATTCTTCGGTCTTTTTTAAACACTATAAAGAATGCACTGAAAATACGACACTTTAAAAAAATGCATGATGAATGATTTCACTGAATTTCTCGAAAGTTGCTTGAATGAAATATCGTTGTGTCTCTTGTAACACAAGAAAGTACACAGTGATAGTTGTATTTTGGTTGGAGATCAGACAGCACAGGCATCCTTTGATGAAACTGTGCAGTTCGGTTTTTCCTTTGAGCTTGAATTTTTCTGTTTTCATCATTTTAAAGTGTTCTTTTGGTTTCTTCTTCAACTCTGCTGCATCGATAAACACACAGTTTGCTTTTTAAAATCTTTACACCCACTAGCTTCAGCGTGCAGTGCAGAGTGTGACGTTTGATAAACCTTTCCTTCTCACAGAGGATCTGGTCAAAAGTGACCTTCAAATATAATACAGAGAGAAGTGCCTCACTGAGATAAAAAATTCAGACCAATACAGCGGGAACGTATTGAACATAAAACACAGAGGTTACAAGCATAAACCACTAACTAATACTGATATAGATAACAGCTGGATTGACTTGTTCAGCTAAAAGCCTGTGTGACAAAAAGTGCAGCAGCTGAACCGAAAGAGGCCTGAGGTGTGCCCCAATTCCCTAAATGGACCAGGGTGTTATTTATCAGCATTTGAGTCAGAAAGTGCTTCATCCACAGAAAGTTGTACTCAGTGTAGACAGCCGACTTTCCGTCAATTCAACCTTCACCTTCAGAGCCACTGAGAGGGAAAAATCCAGGTCAGATGAGAGTGAAATTGAAAACGGTAACCGATCGCTGCTATCTTGCATTTCCAACATGTGAAGTTTCCTGATTGAACTTCAGATACAAATGTTACAGATGTTCTGGGTCAAGGTTTGATTTTATATTCAAGATAAGCGCTATTTCCTTTTTAACATCCTCTCAGTACCCTTGCAGATCTGAACAAGCCCATATTCACTGCCTCTGATGGTGGTTGGGTTATTTTGTCTGTAAACTTCACGCTGTGTATGCTGTTTAATTTCACACTATTTTTAGCTCAATTCCCACGGCTCCTGTTCACTTTGCAGCACACTGCCTGGCACACTGCACAGTAGTCGAGCAGATCCTGACTGTGTAGAAAACAGCTGGTGAGCGGACTGACCTTCTCTCCCTCTCCTCACGCTTTCTGCTAACTCGGACTCCAGAGTTTAAAACCTGAGCTTTCATCCAATTGTGATGCGGGTGAAAACTGACTTTCAGCGAGGATAGTTTGCCTGTTTTGTCGCCTCTGTGAGCAAACGCTCTTGAATCCTGACAAAACTTGCCGATTTGTCGACGCGGGAGCTTTTTCAGGTTGGACAAAGCAGAGCTATATTTTTAGCCTATTGCAATAATACTCTGAGATTACTTTGATCGCAAGTTTTGGGTGTAGCATGCTCCCTATGGAGAAGCAAGAAATGTTGGTTCTTCTTCTCCAGCTGTGCACAGCAGTTTTGTTCTGCTCTATTTTAGCTGTGGCGTTGCTCTCGGCTGTTTTTGCAGCCACACGCTGATAAAAGGTTCCATAAAATGACATATTTAATATTAGGAATTCTCTTGCAACCAGGATTGTTGAAGGGGAACATTTTGCCTCACAACCCGTCCGCCCAGACATCCACACTCATGAATTCTTTGATTCAGTTTCATCCACAGTTGTTATATCTCACAGCAAGACCAGAAAAAGCTAGGTTGAGTTTGCGAAGCAATGTTCCTGTTACAGGCGAGAGATCGCCTGCTAGGTTCGGGTTTGATAGTGTCACCCTGCGAAAATGCACCTTTGAGGTGGATGCGCCCGGATGGATGACCTCATCATCCGCTGTGGCACGGTGTATGAGATCCAGGTCACTAATGAGTATTCGCTGCACCAACCTAAGCATGCACCTGTCAACAACATCATGTCAGTTTTGAACAGGTTCAGCAACCGTGACCTGCTCACTGCTCAGAAAATAAACCGCACTAGCGACAGACTTTTAATTTGGAGGAGATCATGTTCACCCTGATGTATTCATGACAGCTCTCATAAAGCCGGCGCTCGTTATGCACGATACACTCCTCCGTGTATTCAAGTAAATAAGACAAATTAAAGTTGTATTCAGCAATCGTCAGCACAGCCGATGCGCTCAGACACGTGTTCCTGATCCAATTTGCTTTGTTGTAATTAAAGGCAAAGAGCATTCAGCAAGTCCACAGAGTATAGATACAACACACGTGGTTCACATCTGGGCTCTTGAAATGATCTTATTCAGACTGAATAACACTTCATTATCCAGGTAACAGCTGTCTTTCTGCAGGAAATGCCAGGCCACTTAGGTTAGGTTAAGCAGCTTGGCATAATTAGGTGCCACAATAGAGTCGCACTCGAGATCAACATGACTGATAAAGACGTAACATATCTTGACTGAGTGATTACAGCTTTTAACACATTATGAACAATGCCCCCCGATTGATTTAATCCTCAGTAGACTTTCATCTGACAAATTCCTAATAATGGCTTTTTACAAAAGTCACTTTTTTTGGCAGTGAATACAAGGGAGGAGATAAGCTCATGAGTTACAAGGAATGTTAAATCCGACTTAAATCCGGTTAAATCCCCAATTAAACAAAAGAGACAGTGGTTTCGGTCGCTGAACGGCTTTTCATTTCAATCTAATAGCTTCTCTAAAGTTCTTGGACAGTCAGAACAAAAAAGACTCATCACAGGATCATTGTTCGTGTGGCCTGATTCCAAACTCTGAACTAGTTTTTACTCAGTTTTGCAAATGGATGTAGTTGTTTTCACTGGTATCACGACACAGTGTACAGACATCATCCTCTGGATTGATGCAGCGTCCAGCTGTAGGTCCTGCTACGTAAAATGCAACATTTGGGGTTTTTTCTTTAAATTGAACAAGCTTCCTGTCCTGGCCACATAGATGATAGTGGGGTTAGAGACGAGGTTACTGTGAGGAACAATAGTGAAGAACACTGTTGAGTAATCTCATCTCACAAACCTATGAGGTAACCGTCACAACATAAAACTGAAAAATTAAAGCTTAAAGTAACATGAAGCTGGAATGTAGAGATATTCAAAAATATCCACGGTTTGCAGAAACAACATTTATTCTGATGATCGGGATGATTTAGTCTTTGTTTTGGACCTTTTGATCACATCACATGATCTTTATCAGCAGATCGAGTTGTCCATTTGACTTGTAGTTGCAGGTATTCACATTTTCGTTTTTTTAATGTAATTGTTATCGTTTTTTCAGTGTTTTTTTTGTATGAAGCCCCTGAAGTGTGTCTTGGCTTAAAGTTCAAGGTTTCACCGCAATATCCATTTAGTAGATGTTGCTGTTGTTTTCGAGGTCAAGAATAAACTTCCACTTCCAATTATTCCAGAAATAAAGAAAAACAAATATTTCAGATTATGTATATCTTTGTTTGTAAGTCATTAATCAATAGTGTTGTGCGGTTACAATGATTGTTGGACTTTAAATGACACTGGAAGACGTATTAAAAGACAGAGAATATAATTCAGTAATATAATCAGGACTGTCTGTGCCTCGAGATATTAGCTGCAATTCTCATTCACACATCCAACAGTTCTTACTGCGGCTATTTTCAATTAAACGTAACGGCTGAGCAGTTCATTAAGGTTTCCATTTTGGAGACGAAAAATGAATAGATATAAGATATTAGCCGCTGTACACTGAAAGGCATCATCACACCAGAACCATAAAGATTTTCTCTGATTGAGCCATTTACAGCCGATGACATGAGCTGAGTGGAAAAGCCGGTCGTTGTTTGAGCGTCACCCGGTTCACTGAAAAAAAGACAGTTTATTCCACAGAAACATACTGCAAATGTACATAATATAATATATTCCACGACACGCAGTAAAGTAACAACATCATGCAAACATACATGCAATTAATATCTTCTTTTTCAAAAAATAAAATGACTGTATTCGTCCACTGTGAACTTTACAACATCAAAGTTTCAGCTCACAGAAAAGCAACACGATCCACAACACAATAACTCCAATAACACTTATACTAACACAAAATATGGCAATACAGCAGTTCGACCTCCAAACACATTAAACACAAAATTGATCTTGGACGGATCACACAGTCAGTTACACATTAGCAACATGCTGCACAGCTACATTCAATATATAGAACCGTTGCTATAACATCAGGTTAAAAGGCCGTCATGGTCAATAATGTTCATGTCTTAACATTCATTTTTGCGATGAGAGAAAATCACAGTCTGTTATATTGCACGCACAGCAGGACAAATGACAGTTTGGAGCAGTTTCCAGTCAAATGATCAGCAGAGGACCTCAAAAACCCTCAACATGTAATGAAAATATGAAAATATAACAAAAGAAGCGTTACACAACGCAGCGTCCTAAATTAAATATCTTTTCAGTTTCATCAGTGCAGCAATTATATTCATAACTGCAGATGGTTCACATATAATTGTTATTTTTAATCACATTCACATATTTTTATTTCAGCGGTTTCTTTGACACAAGACATCAAATAATCAAACCAGTAAAACCCAATTTGAAACCCGCTGAGCGGTACCAGAACCTGTGGGTGCGACACATTTTTTCCTCAATCTATGGCAACTTTAAGCCGATTTGTCATCAGCTCAGCCTGAATTTAAACCTTCCCACGTGGCTCTTTGAGCTTCGTGTAAAATCCGATTTGCAGCAGTTTGAGAGACATTGTGTACGATCAGTCAATCATCCTGATTTTTAAATTCAATGACGCGCATCCGTCTGCGGCATCCGGGAGATCATGTGTGGCAAAAGGCTGGATGAATGAACCAGGTTATTGATTACATCAGCGGAACAAAAATGAAAAGATTCATCCGACAGTAGAGCTGTGAATTTTTGTGCACTTGCTAAAGACAGAAAAAACGAAGCTCAACACTGGTTAAGAGAAGAGAGATTCTTTTCACTGAAATTCAAGAGCCATTATAGCTTGCTCACTGGGATTACAGGCCTTGAGGCACCTTTTGTGCGGTTGTTGTCGCCATTTTCCTCTATGTTTGTGTTGTTGCCACCTGAGGCGATCCGCCTGTGAGATGACAGGCGGTTCATGTGCACAAGGCAAGTGTTTCTTTCCGTTTCGGTCCTTGTGTTAGCGCTCCGAAAGCATCTCTTCAGACCCTGGTGGAGATGAATGGTGAACAGACCATAAGTGATGGGGTCTAGACAGGCATTGAAGAGGCCAAAGATAAACAACATATGAGTGAGTGAATGAGAGACCGTCTCCTCCATTTTTTCGGGAAACAACCAATACCACAGGCCCAGCAGGTAGTAAGGAGTCCAGCAGATGATGAAGGACGTCACGATGACAATGCTCATCTTAAGAGTCCGCATCCGAGCTTTAGGGATGTTGTTGTGAGAGCGGCGGAGATGCACATCTCTCGATAGCACTGGCGGGGAAGAAAATATCGTTTTTGTCATGCACAACACATCGGGTCTCAGAAAACATATTTTTTTCTCAAGTAAACGCGAGACTTACGGTTATTCCGGGCCATGCGGCTGGATATCTCGATAAGGATTCGTGTGTAACAGAAGATCATGATGACCAAAGGCAGCAGGAAGAGGCACACAAAGGTGAACATGTTGTAGAGGGTCTCCTGCCAGTGCTGGACAAAACTGCCATGGGTGGTGCACTGGGTGAAGTTCTCCGGGACTGTGATGGTCACGTTGTGAAATATAAACATCTGCATGAAGAGAGAAGAAGAGTTTTGCTTAGCGGTAAATCTTAATCAGTCAGACAGACAGAACTAAAACATTTCCCAGCCTGTGACTTGACTGAGGTCTGCCGTCACGCATCCTGAATGTGCCATTTCCTTTAATGCATCATGGAGGAGACGAGAAGAGAGAAGGCTTCCAAAGGGGCCTCATATGTGCTATGTGAAAGATATTTACTGGACTGCCACACCAAATGGATCAGACTCTGGTTATTGATTGGCCGGCTGATTGAAGATGGCAGGCAGAAGCAGGAGAGACGTGAAGTGGTAGAACAAGGACTGTCATAGGTAGCCTGTAGAGCCAGGTTATTTTCACACAACCAAACCAGAGTTGATGATTTAACAGTGGTAAGAGTGGTTTTAGTGACAATCAAGTCAGAAGGTGAACGGTTATATTTTTCTCTTTAACAAGGACAAAAAGGAGAAAGAACACTTACTTTCCTGATTAAGAAAAAAGATGAGAGAGTAAGTGATAATGAACATAGCAGACTCGCTTCTTGCAGCTACGAGAACTACTATCAGACTATCACCTCTTGAGGTACAACGTGGAATTACAATACAGGAGGTGGTCAGCACGCTTACTTCAGTAGACATCTCTGCAACACAAGACACAGTTGTCTTTGACATCCTGTCACATTTTCTTCACATCCTGTTAATGATTTCAGCTTTTTTTTTGTTTTAAAGTTGCACTATGCAGTTTTGGAAAGAAATTCAATCTCAGAAAGGTAATATTTACAATACTATTAAAGTAATAATACAAATTGATGAATATCTTTCTATGACTGAATAAACAAGCTGTCCACAGAGGGAAGTACAAGGTCCCCAGAATGCGGTCTGAAGCTAGAGAGGTGGCTACTTACTGAAGAAGGGTCCCGCAAATTTAAGCAAGTATATTTACACATGTAGTAACCCTTAGTTAGTAACCCTTACCCAAAACTGCATCGTGCACCTTTAAACTTAAACTGTTACATATAACACATTGAATCTTTAATATTAATACAATTTGTGTGATTGTGACTTTAGATTTGGCAGCAAACCTGTAGAAACAGGAATAGTAGCTTGATTAGTGACTGAGTACTTTTCATTTTCAATCATAATTAACCCATGAAAACACACCAATTCTATTTTTTGTTTTGTTTTTATGTTCTTCTTTTCTTCTTGAGGAACATTTCTCCTCTCTGGTAGCACACTAGTTAACACCCATAAAATCCAGTCTGAGCCTGCATGGTACAGACTAACCTGCAGCCTTTCACTGACTTGTTACTTACAGCTCTTATCACTGATTGTGATTGCTGCCTCGGGTTCAATCAGTCCAAACCATAATGAACAAATGTAATTGTTTCTTTGTTGTTATTTCTGTCACACAGTCACGTTCCATGACGCCCCAACGTCATGGTAGACCTATAATAGATACAATTATAGCTGCAGGTTCTTTACCTTACAACTGTTATCCAATTATCTCGCCACGTTACAGGGCAGCAGAGGCACTGTGCACCATCAGTAATTGCAATCTCCTCAAAAATGGCTCTGGAGTGATAAGGGTGTGGTAAATAAAATGCCTCCTTCCTTGCATCTACTCTTTTCATCTCTCTCTCTCTCACAACTCCACGGGGAGAAGAAAATGGCAGGATGAGATGTGAGCGAGGGAAGAGAGGAGCCATGTTAGCCGGATAGAAAGCACTCAATGGAGAACGTGAGCCAGGTCAGAGCCTTGTGTTGCTACCAGTGCCATCAACTGAAGTATACATGTGCCTGTGGGGGAATGAGAGGAAAGTAAATCCTTCAACCAAACTCCCATCAGTTCAGTTCGACAGTAAGTTGGATTAGTATTGTGCAATGTACAGTAGATTACCTGAAATCAACCTGCATCTGTGAGACAAAAATCTCAGTACAATAACAACATATTTATCTGGTATCTTTCTATCATAGCTGAATATGTCCTTGCTTTCGTGAAATGAGACCTTTACGTCTAACACACCGGCGTGTTGCTGTGAATAAAAACATCTTCATCTTCTTCGCCAGACAAAAAAAAAAAGCCTTCGGCTGTGTGCGCCTGATAAAAAAATGATATTCATCTTGCAGGAAAGTCAAACCTCTTGAGACATCCGGGCTCCTGACATGCTGCACTCACTGTGAGTTATGAACACTTCTCATCACGTGCTGGTCAGTAATTGCAATTCCTGCGGACAAATGAAGAAAAGCCCCAACGGAAAAACCCCAGTACTGGATTTCCTCTCAAGTGCTTAATTTGATTAGTTTTTACAAAAATTACAAAACAGCAAACAATATTGCTGGTCTGCGGTGCCGATGACATCATCACCTGTGTTCCTGTGCTTCTTTACAATCTGTGACTGCAAGAAACTGACAAAAACTGTAACATTATGCCTTAAATACAAACTGTTTTACATGAGCATGTTCTTCAACTTGTATATTTCTAATTCGTTATGGTTATTACAGGCTTTGTGATCTTTTATTGAGAGACCTGTTGTCATTTCAGCTGAGGGCAGACTCGACAGCCAGGTAAATCTCAAACCTCAAGGCTGAAACACGAGCCGAATTTTGAGAGGACATAAAATAGAAACAGCAGCCGTTTTGCTCCTGGCTATTTCTTTTTGTTAAGACATTTTGGTTGGGTTTCTTTCTGGGGGCCCTCACGTATCACAGTGAAGATAAATGGACTGCACAGGCTGAGCTCTACAACAGCTGAGCCGCTGGAAGTCAGTCAGCCAGCCCAGGTAAGTCTGCTTTATGAGAAAGACACCCCGGTTTATCCTCAAACATATTGTGTATATCATTACATGTATATATCTATACATAAAACTTTAAATTACCTGTTGAGTGAGTGTTTTTTTCCCTCTTCAACCCAACTGTAGCTCACTGTCAGTCAATATATAATCATGGTTTATCTCACACTCTAGTGTTTCTAGTTCAGAGTTCAGTTGAAATCCTACAATGAACAAATTCGTCTGTGGATCCCGACAACATCCAGAACATTTCCATTTGATGGAGCTGTGTAGGCAGTCTCGGGTTTAAATATTTCATTCAGTGTTGGAACAAGCAGATACAGATTATACACAGCGTGAAACATATGATTTTTCCAACCTTAAAGCTACATTAAAAATAGATGAGTTACGTTTAAATGTGTTTGCAAAGCTGTCTGTATGTAAAAAATACAGATACTACAGTCTGGAGTTGTAAATTTACTCAAGAAAAATGGACATCAGTGTCTCTTGTGTGAAACAATTAACCCAAAGTCACAATTACGATGAAATAATGTATATTAAAAAAATCTCTCCAAATAAGTCAGGGTTAAGAACACAGTGAGGAATATGATGTAACTATTTTAAAAATGATGCTCTGTTTGTACACTGTAAAAATGAATATTCAATGTCATTTTTATTTTACAGATTCTCCCTGTATTTTTAAAATACACAAAATAGCCAGACAATTTCAGAAACAGACTGTGAATTTACATGTACAATGTAAAATAAAAAGAGAAAAGTTACGGAAGAGTTAGGTGTAGTTTTTTTAAATATATATTGTACTTTTAAAAAAGTGTCTGAATTTCTTCTCCAAAAACGACATAGTGCCCGTTTAAAGGTGATTTCATTGCTTTTATATGTGTAAATATCCTTAATTAAACATTAAAAGGGCAAAAAAAACAAGATCTTGTGTAAAATTAAAGCTAAAACCTTTTTTAACGAAAATAATTGTTATTTTCAATTCAATTTTCATTTTACAGTATTTTCTGTGTCCCCTGCTGCCAGATTATTTGCGCCTTTTGCTCTACACTGTATATGTATGTTAGCTACAGCCCAACCTTGAGTGTATTATTGCAGTCCCTAAGACCCTTCTGTTACTCTTATGGAGAGTTTCATGAGGAAACTTTACATATAAATGGGTTACAGCAGGAACACGCCTTAAGGTTTATACGCTCAGAACCTCTCATTATTCAACCTTCAAGCCACCAGGGAGGATCCCTCTGAAAACCTGAAAGAGGGTTCCCCGCTTTCCTTTTTTAATGTGTTTATGAGGCAAAATCTACAGAGCTGTAGAGCTGTTTCAAATGTTAATATCAATGAATATATTAATAAATAATATATCTTTTCTTTGTGTTTCTCTTCTGATTCAGCTGTGAACTACTGTGAAACAATCAATCATCAAACCAGCAAATCTAAAGGGTCATATTTACCTGTTTATACATAATTAATTACACTATTTAGCATCTCTTTTAATGTATTGCACATTTTTTGTATTACTTTATGTTCCCATTGTTATTGACTATCTTCTAATGTCTATAAAGAGATGTATTTACACTTACTTCACCTCAGCACAACAACAAATTAAATCTTCCTCTATAGCTAAGGACAACCTCACTTTACGAAGTGACTCATTCTCGGTACATTAAATCATCCGGAGGTTGAACACCTCCTGTAATCACGAGTCAAACGGAAGAAAAACAGCATTAGCTGCTGGCTGTAGAAATCTTTCACCAGGAAATTATCTGAACTTTCTGGCACGTACATCACAGGTAATGAGTAAAAGTAAAAACAAGGGGCTTGCAAAAGCCGGAGAGGAGTCACCGCCATGTCTTTTAGGTCAACAAGTAATAATATGAGCCGCATAGATGCCTTGCGTTTTGAAGAAAATGCAGCTTTTCATCAAAAAATGATGGAAATAAAAGAAAACAGTACAAAGAAAGCTTAAAGGCACTTAATCTTTACCTGCCACATCCTTATGTAAGCTGCTCCATGTTTAAAGAATTAACTAGATAACTTTGAAACAGTCTCATATAGACTGATGCCTCCATATGACCCACATTAGCAAACAAGACCATCAGTGAGAAGATTGGCTATTTTTATGTAGTTATTTTAGTTTTTTTATGCCTGCCACTGGGTCGGATTACAAATATCAAAACTATCTGTTAATGGTGGAGTTAAGGACGAATTGTTTCACAGTCTGAGGAAACAAGCTGCTCTGTAGTCTCCTGGTGCAGCAGATACTTCTGCATTGACAGACAGAAGCAGAACAACCAGCTTGCACTGGACACTGTGCTTCAACGGTATAGAAAGTTATTCTGGATTCACTGATATATTCTAAGAAAACCAGGCGGGTAATAACAATATTTTTCAACTAAATAGGATGATGTTAGAAATAATGTCATCCAGATTTTAGTAGTATTTCACATCTGTCTACTCCAGTGGAAGTTATACACCAAAGGGTTTACTCTGCCTATTGGGCCTCCATCCATCCATCCATCCATCCATCCATCCATTATCTGAAACCGCTTATCCAGGGTCACAGGGGGCCGGAGCCAATCCCAGCTGACACTGGGCGACGGCAGTGTACAACTCTTGATAAGTCACCAGTTCATCACAGGGCTGATATATAGGTCCATACAACCATTCATGCTCACATTCACACCTGTGGACAATTCAGAGTAACCGATTAACCTAACTTTTTTTTTTGTCTTTGGATTGTGGGAGTACCCGGGGAAAACCCACGCAGACACAGGGAGAACATGCAGACTCTGCACAGAAGGGCCGTGCCCCAGCCAGGTCTCGAACCTCTTGCTGTGGGGCTTGAGCGCTAACCACTGCGGCAGTTTCTGAGTGCAACACCACTTTCACCGTTGTCATAAAAAAAAAAAGGAAAAGGAAACGAAAAGGAAAAAAACCTGGTGTGTCCTTCATTCACTCGCTTTCAAAACCAATGCATGTGCTATCCAGACTAAAGATCTTTGATCAGCGAGGCAGTGGTACTCATACCACTTCAGTTCACAAGGGCCGCCAGAATCAATAGAAAATGAAATGGCTGCTATAACATTTAAGTGTGACGTGCTGCAGAAATCCCCTGATCTCATTCAGTTTTCCACTGCGAGTGTTGGGTTGCGATATATAACTCAAATTCACAGCTGGAAACATTTAAGCTCACATGTTTGCCGCTGCCTCACCACAGTTTGTCTTTGACATCAGGCCTCCAGCTGTCTTAACACACGTCACAGGAGGATAACTGATAAAACGCTGTTCCCGGCAGATGCAAAGCTCACAGAAGAACTGGACTGCAACTTCCTCTTCGTTTTATGACGTATCATTTTTCTACCTAGTCAGTCTAGTAAATAAGAAGTTGTTGACAAACCCTGCATTTATACACAAAACAAGCAGTATTTTAGCGTCAAAGATGTCTCAGAATACAGCATTATAAAGTTGGCGAATTTAGATTTGGTCCAATATTCAGTGTAATGCCCCAGCAGCGTCCGCTTTACACCTTTTGGTAATATAATTAAATGTCAGCTGTACAACTCTGAGATCAGTTCTGGGCTTCTTGGTATTTTACATTTGCATTAATAAGAAATTTCTTTTCATTTCCTCCTCTCCTGTGCTTAATCACACTTCTGTCTGTCTAACAAAGCTCTGAAAGTAAATTCAGAAGATCAATTAGACAGCTTTCACACCAATTAAAGAATTGAAGGGGCTGTGCTGCTGAAGCCGTAGCCAAAATGAGGCTTTTTTTTCTGCTGAGCTATATCTTGCCTTTTTTTCTGGTGCTGTGTTTTTCTGCCCGGTCGATGATTTCGCAGCTCAGAATTAGCACATCCACTACCAAACCCTCAAGGCACATTTAGGACAAAGTGTGTGTATTAGGAAAGACTGGAGAGCATCGAACTCTCACAGAGTCACAGTTGGGTGCACTGACGGGGGAGTCGTTGTAAATAATGCACGACAAACATGTTTTTTTGTATAAATTTGAATGGCCAAGATAGGTTTTATATAATAGTTATTTGCAACAGCAGACAGCAAACTTGGAACACAACATATTATGGCTGGAAGCAGTCAGACCTCAGTTCTGTGAGTTGTTGAGATAAGAGAAACTTTTAATACTCTGTCAAACACTGTTCACGACAAATTCTTTCTCGGCCCTTCCTGTAAATTCGGCATTTAATATAAATTAAGTTATGTTTTCACACCCACACCGAGTTTAGCCAGAAGCCTCTTGGATGAGAGGTGAAACGTCTTCAAGAAACTGAAACAAGTCCAGCTGCCTACGATACAGCACTCAGAATTACCTGGGTGACTGAGAACCTTCATCAACATATAAATTAAGTTCTTTCTGTCTCTGTGGAAAAAAAACCCATCGTGTCCATTTTCCCCATTGGTGTTCGTCTTTATTTGCATATAGAGCGGAGAAGTGAGACCCGACCGTCAAGCGGTCTCTAAGAGTGCATGTCAAGATGCCTATTGTGAATGGATCACCAAGGACACATTTTAAATCTGGAGCAGCAAAGATACAGAAGTTTCATAGAGAATATGAGCCTACATAACAAGGATCTGCGTGTTTGTCACTGTTAACAGAGACTCCAGTCTGCGGTATAGTTCATATCTCTACAGTGAGTCTGCATCAGCATCGCCCCCCCATGTCTATGTCGGCTGTTATTGCTGCAACTCAGCATTTTTGGCAATGATGCAAAAATGTATACAAAAAAAGATCCAGCAAAGCTTTCTTGAGATAACTGTTTGCCTGTACAGAACATTCTCAGCTGAAAGGTTTTTCTTTCGTATAGGTGCTCATCAGCCAATCACAGTGTGAGCTCAGAAGCTACTGTGGTGTAATTTTGCATGATAAATCAGCCGTAAAAGACTGAATCGACATCACTGACAGGTAATGTTTGGAAAAATAGGTCACAGATTCCATATGTGTACACTTGCTTGCAGTCACCATCTCTGCTGCCTCCAGTAAGACGAGGCTTCAGAAGCACAGTAATAGGAGCCACTGAGATTTGGCTGTGCATTTCTTGGTGGATCTTTGCAAAAAGGGAAACCTTCAAATATGTCACCCTGTCCGTCACCTCTCCCAGCTCACACTCGGAGTTGATAAACCCAGACTGTGTCGGACGAAGGTCAATGAAGTCTAAATCAAGTGACATCACATGTAATGTAACCAGTGTCATAATATCTGAAACATAACTTGTTACCGTGACCCTGGGAATAATGAAACACGTGCCGAACACTTTGCACAAGTGATGCCTGCAATATATACTTATTTGGAAAATTGAGATAGAAGGTTTTTCCAGTAAAGAGTGGTATTTGTCAGTATGATCAGACCTGTGGATGTTGACAGATTCAGACCACTCAAGTCTCCAAAGATGCCTCAGTTGTACACTCAATTTCACTAAAAGGGTGCATGAATGGACTGACTATCAATACGAATAAGTATATAGTCTGTATATATATATATATACACACATATACATATATCTGTATATACTGTATATATAATTAATGTAAATCAATCTTGGTTTTGTGTTTGTGTTGTTATTTGTTGTGTTCTGTCCGAGTGTTTGGACAGATGCTTTGGCAAAATTGTTGTTAAACTTTCATGCCGATAAAGCCCCCTTTGAATTTGTATGTTTCAAGTTCAAGTTTCTCCTTATTTCTTATTCGGAAATGTGATGCCCAATTGATTTTACTTGAGTAGCCTGTGATTCAAACGATCTATATTGGCTGATCTTTGTCATTTGTCCTGACACTCAGTGGGACTTTTTTTTTTTCCTTTCACGTCAATGCTTTGTGAGTCATCTCTCTCCATTTCTTTACAAAAAGGGCTCTGCATGAGATTCCCTCAGGTTTTCATTTTGACAATTGCACACTACACTGCTGGCAAACACCAGCTGAAATAATCTCCATCACACACCTGTGGGTGATAAAAATCCCTGCTGGGTCACACAAACATGAAGAACCAACAAATCACTGATGAAAAGTAAATCTGTTGTAATGATGTTACAATTCTTGTGGTTGGGTGATGCTGAGGCATAAAACCCACTTAGTTAAGTTTGGCCAGATGTTTGTCATCATGGAAACAACTGTCTCTCGCGTTCAAGGTCTCATTTCACTGAGGCCTCTCCGTACTACCCGATGTTGAGAGGCTGTCCGAGTAGCATGTGCACGAGCTGAGACGCACACACACAATTGGCAATCCAATCAACAATGTGAACAGCGTAAAATATGCTGTAATGCTAACTAAACAAAACATTTTTTGGTTTTACTGCAGTTCTGCCTGCGGTTTGTCCCAGTGGTGTTGCCGTACCTAGCTGTCGAAGATGGTGAACATGCTCGCTCGTGATCGGGTATTGACACTCCTCCTTCTGCTGACTTTGTCGCTCAATAACGTCAACTGACTTCCTCCTTTGCTCCCAACAGACATGAGTCTTTGTTCCTACAGCCCCAAGAGGCCTTTGACACTTTTTCATAGGTTGGGTTGTTTTGAGAGCACCAGTTACAACCACAAAGACCTGTTGTGGATAGATGTACAGGTATGTCAAAAATGAGTTGAATTTAGATATGTTTTCTGTGCAATGATATGTTTATGCCTGTTTGTTTTTGTGGTTATGTGCCATACATTTCCCTAATGTAGGGACATCAACATCTGACAGAGAGCCAGCTTGGAATCAGGGGACTGACCGGTGGCAGGATGAGGGTGGGATAAAATCAGGATAGGAGGCGAAGCTAACATTAGTCCTGCAGCTGGAGACGCCTCGGTTCGTGGTTCGTGGTTGTAAGTGAACCACAGAATCAGCCCCCAGATGATCTTTGGATTGAAAGACCTGATCAAGTAGTGAAGTGAAAAGCAGTGAAAGCAGATGTGGCATCCTGTTTTCCTGGCAGGATGTTTAACACCAAAACATGCTCCTGATTCACAAACACTTAACATCAAAGGAGCATTTAACTCGAGTGTTGAGGTGTAAGGAGCATGGGAGGCGCATCAATATGTGGCAAGGTCATTTTCACACTCCTTAATGCTGACCAGCTGAGTGGAAACTTGTCCTACGAGTCTGCTTATATTGATTGGGATTTCTGGCAAGGAGTCAGCTGCCTTTCAGCAGCAGCGATGTTCATTTTAAGAATATATGTGTCTCGCTTTTAAATGTTGAAGCTACACGATCAAAACAGACCATATGTTGTTGTACGCATCGAGTGACAACGAGTGATTGAGGGATTTTTTTTTTGTTGAGGTTGTGTGATTTGCGAGTTAAAGGATTAAAGGAAATTCAACCAACAACAGAGATCAGCTTTGCAAAATGTACTAATTATAATTATTGCATTTGTAGGATTATTTTGCCCTCCGTATGATGTATGATTAATAGCACCCAAAAAGCCATAATGTAGGAAAATCTGACCACTAACATCAGGAGTTGGTTTTGGTCTTCACTGTCTCATTGCAATTAATATCCTGACATCTTACCTGACCCCCTTCCAGGACTAATTTATGAGAGATTTAGTAATCAGCACTTGACTTCTTCCACCTACAGTGTGGAGGAGGTTGAGGAAATAAAAAGAAGATCTAACACCTGATTAGGTACTTGATAAGCATTAATAATATTTGCATACCTCCTGAAAGCCTGTGGGTCAGTTATCCCCGCTGGACAGCAGGCTGATCAGACATGGAATTTGATTAATGCCAGCAGCAAACCTCATTTGTGTTCAGGAGTTCAAACTGATTGAAGGACTGTTATGAATTTCACATGTTGTGCTTATATGTGCTGGAGTGAGTCATAGCCATATTTCTGTTCAGTGTTGTGAAGCTTTGAATGTTAAAACCAAAATGTAATCAGTTTTTTGTAGGTGTTTTGTTGTACAAAGTGAATAAATAGCAGTGTGTGTATGAGTGTACTTATATGTGTGTTTTATTTTGGGTTACTACTCAAATATGTTTACATGCTTCAATCAGTTTTCTGCTGCAGCACTTAATTCCCCCTCTGTCTGTTTTAGCTCCTGTGTCTTTAAGGCCCCTCCTCCCGATTACACAGTGTCCTCTGATTGGTCAGCGCACACACGCCTGAGCCAGCACCACTAACAACAACGGGCTGCCACTAACGACTAGTCGACTAGTCGTTATAGTAGTCGATGACTACTATAACGACTAACGACTAGTCGACTACTAAATTAGTCATTGACTAATTTAGTAGTCGACTATTTGTCGACTAGTCGACTAGTCGTTGCACCCCTATATTTCATTAAAGGTTTAATGAACTATCATCTTAATTGTCTTCATTTTTAGTAAGTAACACTTCAAGCTGAAAGCTAATGATTGTTATATAAGAGCAGCTGCATGCTGGTGCGATAAACTGTATGTTATACATTCAATTTACGTATGATCCGATTAGTCGACTAATCGAAAAAAATAGTCGGTGATTAGTCGACTATCAAAATAAGCATTTGTGGCAGCCCTACAACAGAGCAGTTGTATTACGTCAATTGATGTCACAAAGTCATAGATTTATAGTGAAACGACAATTTTGAGCCGGATGAATCTCAGAATATGTCCGTGCCATCAGGGAAGAAAAAATCCATTGATGGAAAAGCCTGCTCATTCAGTATATTCAGCACATAATGTTCCTGAGCCTGGACCTGACCAACTGAAGCCACCTCAGATCATAACACGGCCCCCACAGGCTTGTACGGTAGGCACCAGGCATGATGGGTGATCACTACATCCTCCTCTCTTCTTACACTGATGCGCCCGTCACTCTGGATCAGGGCAACATTGCTCCAGAGTCCAATCTTCATGCTCTTAACCCAATTTTAGTAGTTTCAGCAACCTCCTTTTCTTTGCTTGATGCAGGCTGATAATTTGTCCCTCCTGAAACAGAGTAACATCTTTTCCACGACCACAGGATACGTCTTCTGACGTGGTTGTTTAAGAAATAAGAAACTACTCACTGCATCAGTTAGGGTTAAATAACTTGTTGCCAGCTGAAACATATTAATCACTGCAGTAATTATCCAATGGAAGGCTCTTACTTATTTGCTTAGTATAACACACTGAAGGAAAGGAGAAAACTGGAAAAGCACAACAGGTCTCCCATAAAAGCTTGCAGCCAATTATTTAACAATAAAACTTAAATCAACTGAGTTCAGCAGACACTCTGAACATGACTGGTGCTTCTGTGCAGGTATTTTACTGTACAAAGTGGATAAAAAGCAATGTGGTTGTTATTTTTTTCAAAAAGCACTGCAAAGATTGTAAAATTGTGGAAGAATGCAGCTGACTCACTGGGCTCAGTGATCCATCTGCATTTTTCCAGTTACAAAAGATCTTATTGCCTTGATTGAGTGTTGCTTCATCATGTCTCCCTCTGCAGACCCTAATTAACCTGCAGCTCCCTTTTCAGCAAAACACAGCAAGCTGGATTCAGGTGAAGAAATCACACTTGCAGCTGTAGCAGGAGTTAATTCTCCTGCAAACAAGGGGCCAGCACACAGTGGTGTGAGAGCTGTGCAGCCAGCAGGGTAGCGTGGGACTTAATTGACATAAAGCCCCCAGATCAAACTGTGTTCTCCTACCTGAGGGAGGGAGAGGATCACACTCATCGTCCAGGCCACAGTCAGCATGATTTTGCTTTTCCTCTTGGCCTCGCTGATGCCCAGAGGGTTGAGGATGGCTGACTGCCTGTCCAGGCTAATGACCACAGTCACAAACGCGCAGGAGTACATCGCCACCAGCTTCATGAACATCAGCAGCCTGCAGGCGACGTCCCCCGCCTGCCACTGCACCGTGATGTTCCACACCGCGTCCACGGGCATCACGATGAAAGTCACCAGCAGGTCCGCCACCGTCAGGTTCATTATCAGGATCCGGACGTGTGACTTGCGCTTGCCGCCGTTGCTCGAAGCCCAGAGCACGACCAAGTTGCACACAGCCGACACCGCGCACAGAGTGAAGGTAATGATGACTCTGACTTTGGCCGCGGTGGAGAAAGTGGGCAGCTGGAGCGCGTCTCCATCAGCGCTCTTGTTGCACACTGATGCGGGTCCCTGGCAGCTGCCATTCAACGCCTGATCCGTCAGCTGGTGGAACATAATGATCACCGGACCGACGGGAGACACAGATAATGATCCCGGCTGCTCTCAGACTGTTTGTGTCTTCTCCATCTGGAACTTCAACTGTGGGAACTGAGAGAAGAAACACGTCTTAATGTTTTCTACATGCCATGCTGCGCGTCAGTGGCACCTGTATCCAGACTCTTGGCACATGCGGCTCTAATTATAGCGCACAGACAAAATGCCCTGACGCCAGGTTATTCAGCTTTTATCTGACACTCAGAGGCATGCAAAGTGATCACAGATGTCAACGACCATGGCACTTACCCTAAATGACTGAACACAAAGAAGTAAAATCAGAAATGACACAGTTAAACAGCACAGAAGAGGAAAAAGGTGCCGGTAATTTGCTGAACTTCTACCTGCTCCTCTTTAATTATCTCGCTGGAGCTCACCTTCTCATTGCACCACAAGAATCCAGAATTGAACCAGTTTTCCGACGCAGATATAAAAAGCTTACCTGTAATTAGGAGGTTAATGAGGATCTCATGTCTCTGAGCGTCTCCACTGCAGTGTGTGCAGCTGTTGCTTCAGTCCGCTTCATTCCTCCGCCCTGACGCGCACAATGACAGGCGACACCATCAGCCGGACGGGTTTGGTCGGTCTATTAACCCCAGGAGGGGCTGCTCCTCCCCTGAACACCAGAGTGGAAATATCATTTTGCCTTTTTAAATAAAACGATTTTTAATATTTCTTGTTCAAACGCTTGTGGATGAATTATTCTGCTGGGAATTTGAAGGATAGGCTGAACATTTATCTGGTTTTCTTCTCAAGTGTCCTGACGTGACCTCAGCTAAAAGTTTAGAGGAGCTGCTCAACACAAAAATGTCAGATTTCTTCACTTCTTAAAATATCCCAAACCCCCAATAAATAAATAATAATAAAAATTAGACACTGCGTCCTTGTGAGATGGTGTTGACTGCTCTCTGTACATCCTTCAACCCAGGAACTGAATCCTGTTAATCCATATGTCTTGTTTCCCCCTGTATGGATCATGGATCATTGTGATGACGCACTGAGGTTATTTCCCCTGCGGTAGATGGTGTGACGATGCCAGTCCAGCGGCGCAATGCAACCTGTGGTACCCAGTATGAGCGCATCTTGCGGTGAAATTCGGTCAAACACACACGTAACACATTCCTCTTTATTGATGTTTTTGATCGTCTTCCAATTCAGAGACGAGACGTGGAAAAAATAACTTTCTTCTACTGATGACTGTCTTTACAGACACCTGAACGCAGCAGGTATCTGCTCCATCTGCAGGCACTAACTGGAGTGATGTTGTGCATGCTGTCAAGCCATAAATGTGCGCGGCAGATGCTGGAATAATATTTCGCGAACTCAGACTGCTCATTATCACCACAGGTAGCTCGGTATTTGTGCCCACCAAACTTGACATACTGTGATTATTTTACTGCGCATGCTGCAGAGTGGCAAGTTAAAAAGAAAAGTTCACGCAGCTCCACGCACTTTTGTGAGTCACTAAAAACCTCTCTCTCTCTCTCTCTCTCTCTCTCTCTCTCTCTCTCTCTCTCTCTCTCTGCTAATGGCACAGGAGCGTCCGTTCCTGCTCAGCTCTCATCCTGCGTCTTTGTCCAAAACACTTTGAAATACCATGATCAGTGGCTACTTTTCTATTCTCGTTTGGCCAAAGTGTCGCCTGCGGAGGGAATAATTTGAATTGGACAATTTGAATGTTCGGGTTCCGTTTTACAGCATGTTCCCAGAAACAAAATAAAATTCAGTTCCAATTCCTTTGTGGATCATCAGCAGGATCGCGTTTTTAAATATGAAGATCTACTCTTTTATTTATCAGGTGGTATTGAACTACAGATGGTCATCTCATGGATCATTAGCCATGTTTCCATAAAATGTAAAGGGAATTTGAAGCGATCGTTTGAAAGTTTGCACACAAAAAAATCTGGCGCGTTTCCACAAGCTGTTTTGAGCAGATGAACTGGGCTACCCAAAGCGCAATTTCGCCAGAGGATGACGCGCGTAATCGAATTTTGCCATTTCCATAAAATTTCTATTCCCATATTCTTCAAAATGCTTTTTGTAAACACTGTGATGACAAATGCAATTGCGCACAATTACGCACGGAAATCAAAAATGAATTAAACTATAGAATAATCTTGAACTGCTGTATGAAAGTCCAAAACAACAATGTTGTTACAAGGAAAACTTCCTGCTGGACTTAATCCGTCAGTGCGTCACGATGGCCATGACTGTGATAGCCTCTAATGCACTCACCAATAATGTATGATAATGTATTCTTTCTTATTCCCAGAAATATTAATACAATTAATTAACAAGAATGTGTTTTTTCCTGGAGCAACCTCAAGTAGCCTTGTGATTTCCTGTTTATTCTCTTTAACTGAACCGTTACTGGCAGAAAACACTGCAGCGATAAGAGATACTTTCATTTGTGGCTTAGGCAGACTTTGATTTTACATATTTTTTTCTCTGTTGTGTAGCCCTCCATCTGGAGAGAGGGGAATAAAAAGCAATTTCCATCATAAAGAACATCCGATTATGAGTAAACTCAAGGTGCTTTACATTAAAGATATAGAGCACAGACAGACATTTGGTACACACACACACAAACAAATGAAAGAATCTGAGAAAATAGGGAAACGTTTTCTGTTTGCTTTTGAAGTTTGACATGGCGATGATAGAGATCAGGTCGTCTTCTCAGATCAGTTTGTTCAGGAGAACAGGATGTATTTCGGGAAGGTAGAAATAGGAAAGGAAGACGGAAAATGTGAATTACCACAGATGTCTGTCACTCTCATGCAGCAGAACAACATGAGCTTTCTCCACTGACACCTGTAGAAGAAATCAATTACTGAATAACTCCCACGACAGCAGTCTGATACACTATTACAAGGATGGAGGATATGGCTGCAATCATTCTGATGATATTAATACAGATAGTTACTAATTACAGTAAATATATATCATAATATGAAAAATGCACTCTGAATGGTTCACGCTCACTGCTCTCATGGTGCTGTGTTCAGTAGCTCCACAAAATCCACTGTACACTACCTGCTCAACACTGAAGACAGAGCTAAAAGAGAGCGAGTATTGGACAGACACACAACTCTAAATGAATGATAACGGTATTCTGTGTCTGTTGAATGTGTAAATAAGCAGCTACTTTGTGTCAATGTTGTCCCCAAGTGGGCCAAAAAAATCAGTTATTGCATGGGGGTCCATGGGGGCCCACAGCTAAGGTTGCCCTCGGGCCTCCCAGAGGGTTAACCGGGACACTGTTGGATGCTAACAATGACAGCTCACCATCACAATATGATTCTGCTGAAAGTCGATTCAAGTCATTTATAGCATCAAAATATCTCCTGACTCTTACGTGGTTGCACACCTATAGGAGACGAGGTTATGGCCCTTATACAATGTTGTTTTAGGTTTGACATCCTCTCACAAATGAAAAGAACCCCTTTCAGAATAAAGGTCAAGGGCTGTTCATCCACTGACACATGAAGGAAGTAGGTCATGTGTAAAGAGCCAGCAGAGCTCCCACAGCCACGTGCCGCCGAGTGTCAAATTGTGTCATATGGTGCATACGCTACAAATACCACACGTTAGCAACCCAGATGCAGGATGACATTCCTGCGAACAGACGAGCTACAGTGTTGATTTAAATGATGACACATTGTGGAGAGAAATGTATCATCCTAATAACCGAATATCATAATTGTCACGTTGAAATTGTTCCAGTTAGTCTTTTGTATCTGGAGGTTATGAGACGGCGCAGTCGCCTTTAGAAACAGAGTCAACACGAGGGCAGATCATTTGTTTTATTGATCTCACAGCTGCTGTTGAGAGCCGAGGAATGTCGAGCTGTCCTTGATGACTGTATTGTACACGAGTTCTCGAGAAAAATTCATGAAATTGCCTACGTTAAAGCGGCCAAAATGGATGCTGTTAGTCGTCTCCCTGGAGTAAGTCAAATCTGTTGCTGAACCTCTTTCTGAAAGCAAGACATTCGTCTCGGATAGCCTCTTCTTGCATTCAAACAGAGGGGGAGGGACGGGACAGAGACTGGCTGATGGGAGGAGGGAAGAGAAATGATCCACAATTTCATGCATATTCCATTTTTTACTCTCAATCATCCACTTCTTCTTTTCACAAATCAGGGAAGTAAGACCGAGTTCATCTGAAGCAGAGAGTGATCCTAGCCACAGGGCTGTGGCATACATTATCGGCTCTATTTCAACACTGCACCTCGTGTAGTGAGTTGATGCACTTAGGGGTTTGCTTCAGGACACTTATCTCTGTTGATCCATTCAGTGGCTGTATAGGCCACATCAAGCTGGATACGGTTTAAGTAGTTTTTATACATGTCATTTTTATGAATAATTCACTGCATCCCTCTGCCATCCACACAGGGTTACACATGATGGATAAAATAACAATTATTCCGCTTGTGGTATCTAGTGGTGTGGTTGTAGACTGCAACCAAGGAAATGCAGAACGGGCGACCGCAGTCCACATCTGCGTGGTGGCATTTGAAAGCGTAACACCACCTTCTCTTTTTAAGGAGAGCTGGGTACCTTTCCAGCCGTGTTTGTGGAGACCAATGGAGGTATTTCCAGGCAGACTGTGATGTTTTTCTAACCATTACCAAGTGTTTTCTTTGTCTATATTACATAATTTAGTCCAATTTAAGGGTTCTTGGATACATAGGAGTTTGATGATTTTGAGTGACATGCAGGCTCTGCATGCACAACGAACCACCAATCACAACTTTGGTTGTTTGATTAAATTCACTCCCCTACAAAATCTCCCCAATCATTTAAAATGATGAATGATGAAAGCTGTTCAAGTTGTCTGAAAGAAACTATATTTTTCTGTATTGCAATGTACAGTATATCACCGAAAACTCAAGTATCGCTTGTTTTGTCCAATATCATGCAGACAGAGTAGAACATAGCTATGTGATCACCAGCATCTAGTCCAAATAATACCCAGTGAACAGGAACTACCTCTCCTTTAAGGCCCCACTGACAGAGAGTTGACACTGATGATGACGCACTGCAACCACAGTCGTGTCGAGTTTTCAGTTCTCAGAATGGCTACGACGCTGTACGTGATGTGTGAGGGAGGACTGTGAGGACCTGTGGCAGCACCACAGTCACAATACAGAATATGATGAGGCGAGAAGGAGGAGAGGAGAGGTGCTGTGAGGGCGAAACAGACTTCAAATACAGAGTGTTCATGACATTTATTACTGTCGCTGATCGCGTGAAAGTGATTAACGTCTGTCGAGGCTTCACTTTGTGTGTTTATGTTCAAACAACTGCAGTTTCTTTTCCAAACTTTTGTACTATTTTTCGACCTTCATTTTTGTGCCACCTTTGAATATTTATCAAGGCTGTCTCATTTGTTTACCTGTTCTCAGAATTAATCTCCTGCTCGCCAGCTTGTGTTATTGTGTTTGTATCCTCCATTGACACCGGAGAGACTTTTGATGGAGCAAGAATTACTCCGTCGAGTGACTCATTTGCGAGGGTCAGCTCAGGGCTGACGACGTCCGGGGTTTGACTGTCAGCTCCAGCCCTCGACGTGACATCAACAAGCTTCCTGTGTTTTCATGGGGGCACCTGCAGCGCACATCTGTCCTCCCAACGCCCCAAAAACATGCAGCCAATGAACAAAATATTGGCAGCACTAAAAGTGCATCAACAACAAATGTGGGGAGAAGTAGTATAATTCAGAACAGCGTCTAAGTGTCTTCGAATGCTGTCAACAAGTCCGACATTCCTTACCTGCAAGCACTCGCCTGTGAAGCGGGAGACTGGACCACCTCTAGTGAATTTGTTTACCAGTGTGGAGACATCGCCTTCCTGCAATATGTGGCTATTATGGAAACATGTAGTTTGCACCACTGGGAGTAATGGCTCCTGTGAAATGTATTCATTCAGTGCTACACAACAAGGCTGAATAACCAGATGACTCCCGTAAGACGGCTGCCCGCACCATTATGGATCCACAGTCATTTCACAGATGGCAACAAACAGTGTGGGCTGAATGTGTCTGTGTAAATGTAAACAAGTGTTGGAAACGGCTCGAACACAGCTTGTACATATATACATTCAAACATACACCCATATGTTTGAATGTACACTGTATGTAACCCTGACTCATAGCTCATGGGTCTGGTTTTCAGCCGAGCCTTTCACCGCTTTAAACTAGAAAGGCGAGCTCAGAGGAAATTGAAACAGAGAAATCTTTAATGCAGAACAACCAAACCTTTCGCACAAAATGTCATGTTCATGTACTGAAGGAACTCATCTAATTATCTACTAGTAATAAGACGCTCGCTGAGAGAAGAGAAAAAGGGTATCCAGGGTCTTTATGCTTCAGATCGCAGCTGCTGTTTTTCTGTGCTTATAAGTCTCTCCACAGAATTCGCCTATTTTCAGTTTTGAGAGAAATTATTTAGCAGTTTTGTGATAGATGTAAATCTAATTAGTGATTACTGAGTGGGTACATGCTGTACATTTTTGGTCCCAGGCTGGGGCAAGGCCTTCGAACGTCTCCCCCCACTCGCTTGCATGGGTTTCCTCTGGGTGCTCCAGCATGTATATTGGGTTACTTCTCTGGCCAGTGCCCTTGACCAAGGGATTGGCTAACATCTGGAGCTGGTCCCTGTGCACTGCATGTTGGCTGCCCTCTGCTCCTCTGAGATGGGTTAAATGTGGAGAACCAGTTTTACTATGTTGCATATTGTATGATTGTATGTGATAAAATACAGATCCTTCTTCTTCTTTGTATATACTGTAGGTATTACTCTGATGTGAAGTTTGCCTGTAAGTCAGAGAATGTGTTTTGTTAGTGACCTTTAATACAGTTTTAACGAGAGGCTTCAGAGAGGGAAAGTTATGGGATAAAGAAAACTGTCATGGTTTGTTTTTTTTGGTTTGTTTTCCTGTTGTATTTTGTAGCTATATCCTCTTGTGTCTCGGTGTCACCTCCTACTTCCTGCTCACCTGTGTTTCCAGAGCTCCTCCCCAGTCTGATCTCACACACCTGGCTCACATCAGCCTTGTTAGCACTGCCTTTCCACATTATTCCCCACCTGCACCTCATCCCCTCGTTTAGTTTAATTTAAGCCCGTGTTGTTCCCTCACTCTCTGTTGCTTTGTTTGTTTTTATCCTTGCATCCGATCCTCTTTTAGTCAATGTGTCTCCAGCGCGCTCCCTGTGTTCTTGATTAGCTCCTCTTGGTTTTCTGTGTTGTCCTCAGTTTTATATTTCTCTTTAATGTTTTCCTTGGACCGGCCTTTGCCTGGCTTTTGTTGTTTGCTTTTTGGATGGATTTCATACTTGTGGATCGGCTCATTAAAGCTTGCTTTTTGTTATTCTACCTGCCGGCCTGTGTGTCTTGCGTTTGGAGTGTGTTTGTTTTTTGTTTTTTTTTTTGCTTTCCCTTGAATTCTCTTTTAGGAAGATATACAGAAAACCAGAAGCAGTGATGATTAAACAACACAAAGCCGAGGAAACGAGTCAAAGGGCACATCCGCTCGGTTCTATCTTTAATTAGCAATATGAAGAATTCTTAAAAGCTCTGATTACTGAACGTCTTTTGAATAGACACAGTGGTCAATGCGTTTCATCCTTTTTTCATAAAGATGTGTTGAACGTGTTGCATTTGCCATCCTGTCATGCCAAAGAGTGCATTTGTGACTCACAAGAATCAGTTTATACATCCACTGTACAGAGACGAATGTTCAACACTCTGTCTAATTTGTCCCCATCAGATAGAAATCTCTCCATGTGTAATGCTGCGCTGTGTTGTGCCTATTGCTTGTACATGTGAGAAATTGCATGTATTATGGAAACCTCATTTGTTCCAATGGATAAAAGCCATTTCACCTGAAACGCCTCAGAATCAACCTCGAACCCACCTGCTTGAAAGCCCACTAAAAGGATATGCTCTCTTCAAATTATAATGGAAGGATGCTCCACTGCAGCGCTGTATAATGGTAAGAGTGCTCATTAAACCATGTCACAGCACATTAGTGTTGAAAAACGTCACTTAATCATATTTATTAACTCTCAGGAATGCATACAAAACTGTATTTCGCAGGAGTGTAGCACCATTAGGATAGAGAGCTTCCTTTATTTTGGCCATGTGCTTTTCACTGGTGCTTCATCTGTCTTTGAGAGAAAACAAAAACTGTGTGTGGGTTTGTCGCTCACCCGAAGTAATTAAATTATTGGAGTCAAAGTGAAAGCAGACTGTTGGCAAGTAAACATTGGAGACCGATATCAATGAAGGATGAGCTTTGAGGGATTAACTTTGGAGCCATTTACACGTGTTGCATACTCAACACTTAGCTGCTTACGCTCATAGTTGTGCGCAATACATAATGAACAGACTTCAGAGTTGCTTTTAAGATTTAACATGTGAGACTTCTGCATTAAAATGTCTGGAGATGACCACACCTTCGCTCCATACGTTGTTCCAAATGTTTCCGACAAAGAAACCGGAGAAATCCAAATGTTTACTTTAGTCACTATAACTTCCAGGAAAGAGAGAGAGAGAGTGAGAAAGAAAGTCTGCAAATGCAACTAAGCATCAACATTTGTGCCAGGGTCACGTCAGAGAGATTTTCATCGAGTTATGACCACAGGATCCGTCATCGTCCTGTCATTTTGGTTTCATCGTGTGTGTTTTCTATGTGTTTTGTGTTTTCTTTTGCTCTTTTCCAGTGTTCTGTCTTCCCTCCTGTTTTCTTGTGGTCCTCACCAGTCTGCATCTCCGTCATTCGCCTTTCCCTCCTTCCAGTGTTTTCCAGCTTCTCCGTAAGTCAACAACAAACAAAACAAGAGAATGTGTGTTTGAATCCAGGTCAGTGACTAAACTCAGCACTCACCAGAGACTCTGGGTCTAGCTCTTCTTTTCCCCCTCTCCTCTCTGTAGCGTCACGTTAATGAAGTACATTTCCCTCCCGTCCGGCTGATAAACAGGAGTGAAGATAAATCCAAGAGCAATCTCTGAGCTCTCCTCCCGTCAGTTAACAGCTCCAGATCAGAGCAGAATCTGGCGTGACTTGGGGTGTTTATTCCTCTAGAAGGTCACTTCTACCTCCAGACTCTCTCCGCCCGGCCCTCTCAATACAATACTCGTCATACGTCTTTTGTTTGGTTTTGATAAAGACCCCCCTAGCAGTGGAAATCACAGTACATATTGAGCGTTAGTGTTCTCTCAAGCAAAGAATGTATTGAAATTCGGTAATAGCGTTCACGTTTCTGCAGCATAAATGTGAAGGAACACTCTTTACTTTGTAATATGCATATTAATAACACATGACTCTTTTTTGTAAAATCTTCAGGCTAATATGATTCGTGTGTGCTGGTGGAACATTAAAGAGAAGAAAATGATTGTATAGTTGTGCAGGAGGCTCTATAGTACAGGTTAAAATGTCACCACTTCATTCTCTTCATCATTAAATTACCCAGAGGTTTGTCTTCCTCTCTCTGCTTCAGAACCACTACACAACAAATTACTTTCTCAGCCATTCTTCTGACAAATGAAATTGACAAATAACACCGCCTGCCAGTTTTCTGTCAAGCCAGTTGTTATCCACGAGTTGCTTGTAAGCAATCACTTGAACCTAATGCAGAAAGACAAGAAGAGAATAATCATCTTAATGTTGCTGCTTCCTCTGTTGAATCTGTATATGTATGAACAAATAAAATTTAAAAAATCTCATCTTTCTTCTCCACTGCTTGTTGTCAGCTAATGTATGCAGATGATGCAGATGCAACCTGTTGTGGGTGTTGGAGTAGCTTAGACATGGCATTGATCTCCTGAGAGTGCTTTTTAACCACACAGTGCTGAAGCGGTGAAAGTGGTCATCAGTGATGCCACGTTGTGATCAGGTCATTCATTTCAGCTATACACCTTTCTTGAAATGGGAAATCATGTTCTCAGTCTTCAGAGGGTTAGGGTAAGGGGTCTGCAGTGTGTTACGTAACTGTACTAAAGTGGTGTTTGTTCCTCGAGCACAGCAGTCATGGCCTGAAGCAATTTAAAGCAGGATGACCGTCGTTTACTTGACAAATTGGTCATGAAGTGTGTCAATCATAGATCTTAAATGTGTGACAGGGCATTAGAAAAAGATGGAAAAAGGGAAAACTAGTTTGGATTTTCATTCCAGCTGATCAGTAAGTCTACAGATGGTGCCAGGCAGCCCTATTTCTCGGAAATTACATTTACACATTTTCATTTATAGTTATACATCAAGGGCTCCAGAGATTATGTTCAATAGGAACTTTTTTCAGGTAACAAAGAACCATATATTTAACCAGCATGGGGGTAGTACAGGAGTGGTTTGTGTAGGAGTTTGACACAGAAGACTTGAGCTTCACGTCCTTGCTCCAGCATTTGTTTACGTCTTATAAAAGCACTTTGGTCAAAGTCAGAAAAAAACAACATTTCACGAATGGATTATTCACTTTCATGCCGTAGGGTAAGATGAGAAAATCAGTATCACGGTATGAAGCTACAGCTGGCAAACTAAGCTGAGCAGAAAGACTGGAAATGGGGAGAAACAGCTAGCCTGATGCTGTCAAAATGTTTGCACTGATTAAAAAAATGTTGATCACCGAGCTTTGAAGATGCTGGCAGGTTTAGTGAGCTTTGGATGGAGAAAATCAAGCTGCTTCCTCCTGTTTCCAGTCTTTGTGCTAAGCTAAATAAAGCTAAGCTGGTGGTAGCTTTGTATTCAATGTGCTAACATGAGGCAGCCCCTGTGGACAAAAAGTGGTATGAGCACCACCGCCTTCTGCCATACAGATCTTGGCCTGGCTTGCATGTGCTTTTCTTTTGAAAGAGAGAGAAAGAAAGCCACGACACATAAAATATATATATTTTTAACACAGTTGTTTGCAGGATGCATGGTGTTGAATGTATTAATAACTGCAATAGGATGATGGTTAAAAAAAGTAAACTTGGTTGAGGTGCCGCACTAAAACTTATTCAGTCTTATACCACTGTCTAATGCAACAATATTCAACAATACCACAAACTACATCCTCCAAAATGATCATAATGTTTAATCCACAGCTCTCTGAAAATAACACCTTATAACCTTATTAAAGGTAACATCTATTGTAGGACTGTAGCTATTATAAATTATTAGTATATATTGTCAGGGGTGACAATAAGGAAGTCATCCAGATCTCGGATGCAGGTCACGTCTAGCCGATTGCAGCCCTGTAACCCTGTGTAACTACGTGACTGACACCAGATGACCATGTTTGTCTCTCGCAGTATTTGCCAGACCCATCTCATCAACAGCTTCATAGGTGCCAAAATGTATACCCAAAAAGCTGCACTGCCCTGGTTTCCACCCTTTAGCCTGATATTTCTGGCATATAATCACCACAGCTGCGGTCTAAAACAAGGCATCCGACGATTTAAAACAGCGGCTCCAAAGCTGTCCGTGGAGCCGTAATGGACCCTGACACATTTGCTATCAGGTTGCAAGGAAAGACTCTGCTTTCCCAAAAGTGCTGAGAAATAATGATACAAGTTTACAAGCTGTCACAGGCTATTTCTGTGGTAATTACCTTGAACTTGGCACGGCATGTGACTGCTGCATCTCTTCTCATCAGTTCCAGTCGCACTCCCGACACCAGGAAACTGATTTTAAACTAAAGTAGGCTATCAGTATAGTGGCTATTTTTTTATACATGTGTGTATTAATAACCGCATCTGAGGGACAGAAGGGAGACGGTCAAAGGTGTTAGGCCAGAAGAGTCGTGGCAACGTATCGGTAAAACAGCCATGTTGCTCCAACATCTGTTAATTCATTTAAACAACAGACTTTAGTGAATCAACGTTGTTCTTCTCTGTCTCTTTTACAGATGTACAGAAGTCAATATTATTCAGAAAACCTTCCTCACAATATTCCAGCAAGTCAAATACTTTTCAGTAAAATATACACATTGCTTGTTAAAACATCGAAACCTCTAAAGCGTGTCATAATATCCATGTTTAACCGGACAGGCCTGCTGCTCTGAGATGAAGGGTAATATTCCTGCCAGTCGTCAGGGTGCATCTGTTTGATGTGTTGACAGAATGGTGTTGGGCTGACCCTTTGATAGAAAGAGGATTCTCGTGTGGTGATAGAGAGATATCTGCTGGTGCTGGAACGTTTGAGATACAGCCACCTGTCGAAGGTCGTGATGAATTTCTTCAGTATAACAAACGGGCTCAGGAAGGGTTTGGAAATTTGGAGTGTATTAAGAGACGACTAAAGCCAAATTGATTCTCGTCTCTTAATGGGATTTGTTGACAATATGAAAAATGTAGAATAACGCCAACTTTATCCTTAAAGGCGGAGGTGGTAATCATGTACATTTACTCTATTATCATAAGTAGTATCTAATTGCACTGAAGTTTAAAAGCATTAACTACCCTTTCCTTCTTTTCACTCTGTTATAAACTGAACTTTTCATCATGGCGGTGAAAAACACTCATCTCATTTTGAACTACTTATCGCAATTTGCTCACAGTTTTGCATCGACAAACTCAGCCATTTTAAGTGTGATTACAGCTTGTGCTTAGAATAAAAAATATTCTAATTGTGTCTTTTGTGTGGCTTAGGGGCAAGACAAGTAGACGATTTTAACATGAAGTATTGTTTTTGACTTTCAAATGTTGTTCAAGTGACATTTGAGGGTTCAGCCTGCACTGCAGTGCTCCCGCAGCGTGTTTCAACTATAAATGTCTGCATGTACATTCATGAAACGCCGTGGCACAGCAGTCAGCACTAGTGTCAGAGGGGCACTTTGCACTGAGCTGACAGAAACGAGTCACTTTGATGTTGTGATACGCAACACAGGTGCACCTCAGGGATCCGTGCTGCACCTCTTCACTCCTGACATCTCAGACTTCCGCCTCAACTCTGGTTCCTGCCACCTCCTGAAGTTTTCTGTGACTCCATCGTTGGATTCTGCAACAAAAGACTTTCATCACACAAGGCAATACAATCAAATACCAGCACGACCAAAAAAGGTGGTGCTACACTAGGAACAGGAGGCCACCTGCGCAGGATATTAACCAAGGAAAGGACGTAGAGAGGGTGGACTCATGCAAATCAATACAAAAATTGGTCACACAGCGCTGATTTCCTCTTTAGGAAGGGACCGAGACTCCTTCAGTCAGATATTTTGCCAGTCTAAAGCCAGTGGACAGTCTGGATTTAGTGGCAGAGTATGAAGGATAGGATCAAAACTGTCCTGGGTGACCCCTCTGCCCCTCTCCATGGAAAGCTTTGGCACATAGCCAGCTCATTTAGCCAATGGACCATAGCACCCAGCTACATAAACACACTTCAGGTGCTTATTTGTGCTTATACACTCCCTCGAGACTACAGCAGTGAAAGCCACAGTTCATCACAACAACTTCAGGCCGTTACAAGCTGTAACTTGCAAATGTCAATCAACAAAATGAAAAAACAGACTCAGTAGGTATCACACAAAGATAGAAAACCTTGAAATAAAATAAAAAGCTATACCTACATTTGTTGCTAACATTCTCTTAGTATTTTTTTTTATCTGTATTTGTATCTGTCCTTGTGCTGCTTCAACTTAATTTCACCTCTCCGCATCAATAAAGGCTTATCTTTAGATCTTCAGAGCAGGAAAATCCATCTTTTCACGCTGTGCTTGCCAACAATTTTATCACTGAATTCATGTATCAAACATCAGAAATGGCTCACACTTACCAATTATGACTTACTCATGGACTTAACTATCGTAGCAGTCCTTACACATATTAAGTAGGAAAGGAACTGCGCAATTGAAAATAATTTATTAAACCAAGATATGTGCATAGAAATGTAAACAGTGTGTCAGTGCAGCATCCATGTATGAATGCAGAGACAATCTTTTTCCCCCTTGTAATTATCCACCACTCCTCACTTGTGTATTGCCGTCAGCTTCTCAATGCAGCGTGCGGTAATCAGTATGCCAGTATTCCTCACCACATGTGGCAACCTGGCTCTGGACCGAACCTTTGACACTTGGGAAATGAGCCACCAACAGATTAATTTGATGCGCTTGATGAGGCCAAAATTCAAATGTGTGCAACTCCAAACACCTCTATCATCGCTAATCCTTCCACGGGGGGAGGGATTAGCCGTGGTGTGACAGTGTGATCCCAGTCAAAACAAAACTATTATCATTTTTCTTACTTTCAAGATTGAGGAGGGATGTTGTGAGATTCTCAGGTATGATTGTTTGGATTTCTGTTTGTCTGGCTGTCAGACAAATAAACAGATGGACAAAGAGACAGAAACACGTGCGATTAAAAAAAGAAAGGAGACATATGTAGACAGGCAGGTGGACAGAGACGGAGAAATAAACAGACAAACAATCAGACAGAGCTCGTTCTTTCAGTGATGAGTTCACTGGGGAGTTTTTTTTTGGACACAGCTGCCCTCCTGTGGTTATTCTCAGAAAATGGGCTTCATTCAACTCACAGATTGATTTTGATCTTGCTTTAAATTGCTTTTAATGTGCCGCCAGTTTTGTCGTTGTGTTCATTCTTTATGTACACGACTTGTAGCTGGTTGTGATTGATGTTAATATGGCTATTAACATAACACAAGGCTTTGCTTCAATACACTGCAAATTTCAAAAGTTGACCCAGAAAACTGAGTTACCTCAGAGATACCAAGTAAAGTAGAATATCAAATCTAAGTTAAGACTTTTTGGCTCGTACAACTCAAATGTAATCGTCTACTTTACTACGTCACTCACTACGACAATTTACACTATAGGAGTACAGGAGGTCGAACAGAAATGTAGAAAGATGAAGAACAACAATGTTCATCTGAGGTTGCAGCAGCAGCTCATGTGAGGACAATGAACAATTTATAAAATCTATTTCTTATTTATTAAAATCATCTGAAGACAATTTAGACCATTATGAAATCACCACATAAGACTGAACCCTTATGCATCAGTGTAAGAGTGAATAAATGAGCTTTTTGTGTGAATCATTTTGTTGTCATAAATCTGTCGCGTGACCTCTGATTTGCTTTGGGAACGTGATGCCCCATTTTATTTACCCATCATCAGATGATTCAGCTAATGATGATAAGTGGTGATGGGAGGTAGGAAGTCATGCCCCACTTCTAATTTTCTTGTCCAGCAGTTGAGTGCTTTCCCTTTCAGATAGTGACGTTTACTGGGAGCAGGAGTCTGTGCTGCTGGCCTGCTGCCCGGCTCAGAAGACTTTGGACTCTGGACAGCACTCTGTGCAGTGAAGCTTACGATCAGATGGCTGCCGGCTTTGCTCTGGCACACAAACAAGCATTAAGGGAGCTGGTTTTACACCTCGACTGTGTGTCATTATCATAGAGAGAGTGTAGTCAGCTTCACCTCTTCCACACTGTTTAAGAGCTTTTAAGACTTTACATGATAAGTTTTTATTTCCCAAATGATCATGTCGAGATCAACTTTTTATAACAATTGTGGTTTCCATATAAGAAAATTGTAAGAAAAGATTAATTCACAAAAACAGTCCAGCATCTTGGGAAATATGCTACCGGTATCAGATTGATCCATTCAATATGAAGCTACAGCCAGCAGCTGCAGAGCTTAGCATAGGACACAGACTGGAAACAGGTAGTCTAGATCTGGATAATTGTAGCTTTTCAACTTGGGGTTTTTTGTACAAAACAAGATAAAACCTTATAATAAGTGACCCTAGTTGAATTATGTTACTACTGGACAGTTAATAAAATGGCATTGTACGTTTCTGCAAACCAGATATGCTAAGTTTGCACATTTCATTCATAGTATCATATGAACATTTCCACAACATGTGTCAGATCATTTTCAGATTAAGTGTGAGCTGACATTGATGTCAGGAGGAGGAGGAGGAGGAGGGGATGGTTGTCTGCCAAACAAGAGACAACTGTCGGAGATTGTTTTTCCAGACTTGCAAGCACAAAACCACTGGATTTCCAGATCAATGGTAGGACTTTACTCCAAAACAAATCTCAGGACAGGTTAACGCAACAGAAGACTCGACAAAGAGTGAACTAAAGACTGTACTAACGAGGGGATGAGGTGCAGGTGGAGAGAGGCGGAGAAACTCAGGTGAGAGGAATGAGTGGAGAAATGAAGAGAGCAGTGAAGGAGCAGATGAGCTTGGATTAACACTGGGAACAGGGCAGGGCTGATGAGACTGATGCAACACAGGTGTGGAGGGAAAAGCAGGCTGGAGAGCAGCACAGGAACACAGAATTAAAACAGAAAACACATAAAACACACTCTATCTGCAGATAATTGACTCCATCTGCAAAGGAATCATCAAAATTAAAAATGACATTCCTTTGATTGCAGTGACATCCACGTTAGTCTATATGAAGAAACTATTTGTAGGATTTCACGACTTTGGAGCCTCCAGTGGTCGCATCAGAAAAGACACGATCCAAACTGCCCACTATGGCCAAATTAGAAAAAACTACTTCATCACAGCTGCTTTCCTGGATGACTTCCAGCAGCGCTTTTCATTCAGGTTTTCAGAGATAACCGCAGCACAGTTCATGATGACTGATGAGTTCCTCATGTCTCCTGACACAGGGGGTGACTGCCGTTTCCCCCTAATCTGTTAAATCTCTTTCTGCTTTTTGACGTTGTTGATTGCATTCTGCTTAGTCACTCAGAAAATTGGTTTTGGCTCACTAATAACACCCTGAATTTGATAACATCAGATTTTCGCAGAGAACTTCAGAAGTGGATGAGGGTACTTTGTTTAATCAGCATCAGATTAAAGTTTTGTCTCCCCCCAAGGATTCCTGTTTGGCAAGAAGAGTTTGAATTATGATATAATTTTATGATTTTATTATTCCGTCATTGTGTGGCACCTCCTCCAGGTGCTGTTTTTTTTTCCTACCGCAGTCCAAAGACATGCATAATGATCATCTGCACAGTCTCTAAACCGTCCTCGGGTAAGTGAGTCTGTCTTTTCTGAAGCCAATTATCAGTCCAAGGTGTTTTCCTGCCTTTGGCTCATAAACAGGACAATTCCCATGCAGATTAATTTAACCTCAAGGATTGTTTGTTTTTCTTTCACTTAAACAAGAACTGTATTTTCAACTCATATTAGCTCGATCCTCCATAATATTTCACCCGTCAGTAGACGTCTAGTGTGAACCTGAGAGACTCTTCAATCAATTGCATTCTTCACATTCAGTGCACATTCCCTGCAACCCCCCTGTTCTCAGCATAATTCGGAGGATGAATATCAGACAAAAGGGGGCTGTTACGCAACATGGGACCCCTGCAGTAAGTTCAGCCTGGCAGTCGGCCAAGGCTGCTAAGATGTATATGCATACTGAGAGGACACAGTATGCACCTGCTGCGTGAAGTATGTCGCATGTAAACTGGGTATGATGTAAAACACGCCAAGCCAAGCCATCATTAAAGGATCAGTCCAGGACACAACATTTCTGTGGATGATAAAACAATTTCAGCAATCACAGAGTCCCGTCCTATTCGATTAAAGGCTAACTCCACAAATTTTACGCATTTAAGTGTGTTTACAGGTCTTTATGTGAAAAAAGTAGTATAATGCCTTTGGTGGCTCCAGACGAAGCTGCACGTGATCTGATGAATATTCTCCAGTGATGTCACGCTGTGGATAAATTGCATTGTAGGTAATCTAGGTGCCAGGTTTTGAAAAGAAAGAACAAAGGCATGGGGAAAAAGGTAATATCATCATTTCTGCTGAATTGATTTTGATCATTTGTTTTTATAAAACTGTCAATAATGAGTCCAACAGTGTTACAGGAGTGAAATGCTGGACCAGGACCGCTTTTCAAAACCTGGCGCCTACATCACTGCCTCACCGGGCTTTATACTTTTTATTTCACATATGCAGTGGTACTCCAAAAGACCCATAAACACACATTCACGTGTAAAATTAGAGGAGATATTCTTCAAAATACCCTTAAGAGACTCAAAACTTGCTTAGATTTGGGAAAAGAGCTGGATTAAATTTAACTTACCTGATTTATACCTGATTTATGTACTTTGCATAAGTTACGTTATGTACGTGATGTAAGTTAAGTTGGTTACTGAATAAAATAACAAGACAAGAACAGTGGTCTCCTGAGCAAATGTCCTGTGTTTGTTTACCCATCTGCCCGGCCCCTCTCCTGATGCAGACTTTGCAACTCTTAACACCACAGCACCTGACTACCTGCTTTGTAATAACTAGTACAGCCACTAGAGGACGTTGTGACATGACTATGGGTTGTAACACTGCTTGCACAGTGGACCTGTACAGTCGTTTTTCTCATGAGGATTGGCTGAGAACAGTTTTTGCTGCATGCACCGGTCAGGGTTCAGTAATATTTGGATCAAAATTTAAAGACAGCGTGGGATTTTTGCTTATTTAGTCATGAATAATGAATGTAATCTCATAATAGTTAAGGTCAGGGCTTTAAATTCTTTGCTTTGCTTTTGTAAATCATTACTAATATTTCCTGGCAACCTCACAGTAACAACAAGACTCCAGGAAATCACTGCACAGGGCCAAGAAATAGTCCTAGAAATACAGTGACATCTCATAAAACCACAACATGTCGTTTTACATTTTTTGTTTTTTGTACAGATATGACATACTGGAAGTGGTATCAATCTTCTCATTAATCCTCAGCGAGAATGCGAACATGAGTTTTAAAAATAACCTGCAGGAGAGCAGGCAGAAGAGGGCGGCTTCAGTTCAAAAACAGACATTTTCTCTAAAAAAAAACAGTCAGCCGAGGCCTCATTAACTCTGTTTTCAGATGAGCTGTCCTTCTAAGAAATGTTATTGTACTAGCATCATAGACTAGAGAGTTAAAACATCTCCCTGTCAGTAATGTCCAGTATCATGTGTGCCTCTTTATAAGACCAATATAGCCAGTTAGCCCAGGCAGTGTCTGCTGCAGGAGGGGGGCACCCTTTCAACCTCCTTACACCCATTACAGTGTGATGAGTCACTCATCCCCACGCCTGATTTAATTTACCGTCTCACGTGCGAAAATCTGTCTCACTTCAACTCCACGTGAACCCCTCATGTGAGGGGAAACGTTTTCCCAACTCAATCACCCATTTTATATTAGATCAAAGCATTATGTGCCGTGCCCTCCAGACATGACTACCCTGCGCTCCGTGGAGTAAAAAGGCTCAAATGAATATTCTCTTGATCTGCCAGATCATGTTGTTTCTGATGCAAAATACAAATCCTTTGTTTCACCATCTAATTATCCTTGATGGAGAAAACGAGGTAAATTACAATCCCTTTTAATCATCGTGTAAGCTGTTTGTGGAGCTTCTTATGATTATGTATGACAAAGGGAGGTGAGCTTAAGACTTAAGAGACTGAAGAGACTAAAGAGAAGTGTCTCTGTGATGAATGTCGACATGCATATATCATTCTGAGCATGTTTCCTCTCATAAACCTATTATACACGTCAACAGCGCCTGACAGCTTGTGGAAATAAACCTCCACCCTGCTGCCTTTTAAAGACAGTTTGACACGAGACAAATGGGAAAACTAGAAATGCAATAAAAACCCGGCGTGAGTGTGCAGAAAGTTTTCGTGTAAGACTTAAAGCCTAACACGAAAAAGTACAAAGTGTGACTGAACTTTGAACCGTCACTTCTTTCACCGCTGGGGGTTAAATTACAGTTACTGTGTGCTGGAAAGCTGCTGAGCTGTGGAGCGCTGCAGGGGGTCCTTAAGTCTTTGCAGGGGAGCGTAGCAAAGGTAAAAGGGCATCAGCAAAGGGATAGTTGGCATTTTTGAACAGTTAACACATTTTCTTATTAAGTCTGTTTAGCGAAAAGGCTCATTGAGCACCTTACTTTGTTTTACAGTCCGCACATTCCAGACCCCCTACGTAAAGCCTTTATTAGGAAACTGAAAGTCATTGTCAGGTGGACAAAGCCTGTAATGCCACAAGGCAAGAGTCCAGGTGTGAGCCCGCCTCAGCTCCAACACAGCATTCAGACAAACTTTACTCCTAGAAGTGAGTGACGCAACACAGCATCTTATAACAAGGTTAAAACACGGTAAATGCACATTTGTTCAAAACTGAGTGAAGACCTGGCTCTTACTGTCTGCAGTTTATCATGTAAAGGAATAGTTCAACATTTGGGGAAAAGATGCTTCTATGCTTGCTCATACCTTCTTCATACCTTTCTTGTGTCTGTACGCTAAAAAAAGCTCACAAATTAAAACGTAATATCACATTTGTTGATCCATACAGTAACTGATTTGTAAAAATGTCCTGTTTTCTTGGGTTTTATTATTTGGGACTACTTCTCGGATAGGAGCGGGTGCCAGACAATCAGCACAGGTTTCTATCTCAATGCTAACTCATCTCGTTCTCTCATCTAAAGTGGGCAAATATCTTTCCCAAGATGTCGACATCGTGAATGTATATTGTCCATGAAAGCAGCATGTAAGCTTTGCAGTAACCACAAAAACATTTTAAGTTAGCTTTGACTTATAGAGGCAGTTAATAAAACTAGAGCAAGAAAGACATTTAACGGAAAGCTCTCTGGTGACATAACTCAAGCTAAATTTTATACATCTACTTTTTCTTCATGAAAAATATCAGTTTTGATAACATGTCTACATAATACAGAAATCGTTTAAGAGTGGTGTATTTGCACACGTTCAGCTACCTGTCAAGTCATCAAACTGTCTATTTCAATAAGAGCATTACTTGTACAAACAGTGGATGAACTGACAGACTCAATGAACTAAAACAAATGGTCATAGTTAATCCTATACACTCTTTAAAATCAGCTTCATTTCATATTTGTTCATTTTTGTATTAGTACAGTACTGTCTGTCACTGCAGGTCTCACCTTCTCCTCTGTTTCATTTCTCTGTTTATCCGCTCGATGAACCAGCTGACCTCCTAGCCCATATATCTCATTTAAGGTTGTTTACACAGTAATGAAATAAGGCCTGCCTGTATGTAATAAGGTAAAATAAAATTACGTTGTCTCGCTGCATTGATCAGTTATGTCTCTTGAAAATGTGCAGGCAGCCGGGCAGTGAACAGCATCTGGTGGAGGTCTGAAATGTGACCTGATGCTGTGAGACGATGTCACGTGTGGAATTGTTTTGGTAGATCTGTGTTACTAGAATCTCCCAAAATATGAATGAAGTTTGGTGTATTTTCACTCGATTTTAATATCAGTCAGCTGCTTTATCAGAGGATTCAGATATCGTTTCACGCTGTTTATTCTCCATGTAGGGAAAAATATGAGGATTGGCTGCACTGTTTACTTGTTTACTCATGTTTCTAAAGCCACAGACACACTAAATACCAGCTGGCACATTAGTCCTCAGCTGCCTCTCAGTGATGCTACTGTAGATGCTCAGCTCTGTGTTGTATGTTCACACTAATTGAGAAATTATGAAGGCCAGACTGTTAAGGATGATAAATAGTTTGCCCTGCTGATTGTTTGCTCTGGATTTGTTTGAAGGTCTTAAAGGGTAACTCCACCAATTTTACCTACAATTCAACTTTTTTCACACATGCAGTAGTATTCCCCGAGACCTGCAGACACACTTTAACATATAAAATTGGTGGAGCTGCCCTTTAAGGATTGCTTTTTGTACTGTTTTGGTGATACCGTCCTTGTTCATTCACCTCATTCTTCCGCTCAGCGACTTTGACTTCATTTTCATATTCAGTCATGGTCCAGTGGTTTAGTTACTAATTGACTAAACACTAACGGGTGAAACTCACACTACACGATTCTGAATGTGTCACAGTGACAGATGCACGACAGCCTCACTTCTGGGATTCAATTTACTAAAACGGTGTTGCAAACAAAACACATCCGGAAGGTGGAGGAGTGAAAACAGCTTCTTGTTGTTTGTGTTTGAACTTGTTGAAGGCAGGTTAAAACTCTGGTGTGAATGACATTAACCCCACAGTTAGTGGTGACGAGATGGCTGGTTTCTCACCCTGAGGCTTGTTTCAAAGGTGGTGAACTATTGTTGCTGACCACAGCATCTACAGGAGATATAACAACACATACTGCAAGGACCTTTTAACTGGTTATAAAACAGTTTCCAATAATTGCTGATGCCCCTTTATGATAAGTCAACAGGACCATCGGAGAGAAGATTGGCCATTTCTATGCAGTTATTTTAATGCCTGTCAGGTTGGCTTATGAATTATGGATTCTGTGTAGTAACTTCTTTTCTCTAAGTATGTTTTCCACCTTTTTCTATAAATTAGATTGTATTTTATCATGAGGATATTAACGTACTATGTGCCCTGATATCTTTGATATTTATAATATTTACTGTCATTGTATACATTCTGACTTTTGTATTGTAGTGAACTGTATCACCCTCTTCTAATTCAATGTTTTCTACTGGTTTGATATGCATCTTATGAGGAAACGTATGTACTTTGTATTATATTTTGACTGGGTCAGCCACACTTTGTATTCACTGTCTCACTGTCTTATGCTGTATGCCGTACCGTTAAATAATACGAGCAACTTGTACTGTAATACAGAGGATGAGCAGCACTCGCCAAGAATATTGTGCTAACGATGCATTTTCTTGGCACCTTATCGTAGATTAAATGTGTTTAATGATGTAAAGTGCGTCACTGCTGAGCTTTTGCAGCTTTTTACCAAATCGTAGGGCGCCGCGTGAGTGGCAGCCTGTTACAGCAGCTCTCGCTCACCTTTGAGCTTTTTCTTCTTTTTTTATAACTTTTAGTACTTTTTAACTTTTTTTATTTTACTTGACTTTGGAGCTCTTTCTCCGGGCAGTATGGAGACCAGAGTTGTTTTTATCGCTCTGGTCTTAATTCTGCTTCTTTCGCTGTTTTCCGCCGTGTCCGGGGAGCCTGTACGCGGCCCTATTGTTTACAGTAGGGATCAGCTGTTGGCCCTCAGTAGCGCTGCGGTGCCGCCGCTCAAGCGGCCCGATGTCCCGCGGGAGTTGAAGAGGAGGAGACGCGGGTGCCGTGCCGGAGCTGCTCGCCGTAGCAGGAGGAGACGCTACCGACCCATCCTCCCGTCCATCATCATGGGGAATGTAAGATCTCTCCCCAACAAGATGGACGAGCTAACGGCGCTGACCCGGCATCAGAGGGACTACCGTGAGAGCAGCATCATGGTGTTTACTGAGACGTGGCTAACGGCGCAGACCCCGGACACGGACGCTAACCTGGACGGATTTCAAATGCGGCGGGCGGACAGGACGGCAGAGAGCGGTAAGAGGAAAGGAGGAGGGCTGGCTGTGTTTGTTAATGACAGATGGTGTAACTCTGGGCACATCACTGTTAAAGAGCAGGTCTGCAGTAAAGACATTGAACTTTTAGCGGTTAGCATGAGGCCGTACTACCTCCCGAGGGAGTTCACACAGGTGATCGTACTCGCTGTGTATATCCCCCCCTCTGCTAACGCTGATGCAGCTTGTGACGCTCTCCACTCAGTCACAAGCTCACTGCAGACACAGCACCCACAGGCCCTCTTCCTCATCTCTGGGGATTTCAATCATGCCTCTCTGTCCTCCACCCTGCCCACATTCACTCAGTATGTCACCTGCCACACCAGAGACAATAAAACACTGGACTTATTCTATGCCAACAGCAAGGAGGCATACAACTCATCCCCCCTCCCTCCCCTGGGAAGATCTGACCACAACCTGGTTCATCTCCTGCCTGTGTACAAGCCCCTTGTAAACAGGCAACCAGTGGAAACCCGCACAGTTAAAGCATGGACTGAGGAGTCTGAAGAGGCTCTGAGGGACTGCTTTGACTCAACTGTGTGGGAAGAACTATGTGTTTCTCATGGGGAGGACATCGACAGCTTAACAGGATGCATAACGGACTACATCAACTTCTGTGTTGAAAACACTGTACCCACCAGGACTGTACGGTGTTTTTCAAACAGCAAACCCTGGATTAATCCTGACATTAAGGCTCTCCTTAAGGAGAAAAAGAGGGCCTTTAGGTCAGGAAACAAGGAGGAGCTGAAGGCTGTGCAGAAGGAGCTGAGGAAGAAGATCCGAGAGGGGAAGAACAGCTACAGGAGGAAGATGGAGGTCCAGCTGCAGCAGAGTAACATCAGTGGAGTCTGGAAAAGCCTTAAAACCATCTCAGGACTGAGGAAACCAGACTCCCAGGCTGCCGGGGATCAGACGTGGGTGAACGACCTGAACCTATTTTTCAATAGGTTTGACCAGACACCCACCCCTCCCCCGGCCCATTCATCTCTGCTGCCCCCCACCACCTCTTCCACCCCCCCTGTTTCCTGCCCCATTCTCACCTCTACCTCCCTCTCCACTGCTTTCATGTCGCAGACACCCTCCACTGCCCCCCCTGACATTCACCCACCTCCCCCACCCGACACTCAGCCCCCCTGCTCCAATCTGTCCCTCTCCACTATCCAGGTGAGGAATCAACTGAGGAAGATGAAGGTGAAGAAGTCCACGGGTCCAGACGGGATCAGCTCCAGGCTCCTCAAGTCCTGTGCAGACCAGCTGTGCAGGATTGTGGAGTACATCTTTAACATGAGCCTGAAGCTGGGAAAAGTGCCACTGCTGTGGAAAACCTCCTGTGTGGTACCAGTACCAAAGATCCCTCACCCAAAGGACTTCAACAGCTACAGACCAGTTGCTCTCACTTCACACCTGATGAAGACCCTGGAGCGGCTGGTCCTTGTCCATCTCCGCCCTCTGGTGGGTCCTTTTATGGACCCTCTCCAGTTTGCCTACCAGCCTGGCATCGGAGTGGACGACGCCATCATCTTCCTCCTGGACAGATCACTGTCCCACCTGGAGCAGCCTGGAAGCACTGTGAGGATCATGTTCTTTGATTTCTCCAGTGCTTTCAACACCATACAGCCTGCACTGTTGGGGGACAAGCTGGAGCTCACGGGGGTGGACCAACACCTCACGTCCTGGATCCTCGATTACCTCACCAACCGGCCACAGTATGTGAGGACTCGGGACTGCGTGTCGGACACGGTTGTCTGCAGTACAGGGGCCCCACAGGGAACAGTCCTGGCCCCTTTCCTGTTCACCCTGTACACTGCTGATTTCTCCCACCAAACACCCCACAGCCATCTACAAAAGTTCTCTGACGACTCTGCTATCGTCGGCCTCATCAGGGACGGGGATGACGGAGCCTACAGAGAACTTATTCAGGACTTTGTGGACTGGTGCCAGCGGAACCACCTCCAGCTCAACGCCGGGAAGACCAAAGAGCTGGTGGTGGATTTCCGCAGGCGCAAACAACCCTGCATTCAGGTGAACATCCTGGGAACGGACATTGAGATGGTGACGTCTTACAAGTACCTGGGAGTTCACCTGAACAACAAACTGGACTGGACTCATCACACTGCAGCAATATACAAGAAAGGTCAGAGCAGACTCCATCTGCTGAGGAAGCTCAGGTCCTTTGGAGTGCAGGGGGCACTCCTGACTTCTTTCTATGACTCTGTGGTGGCATCAGCCATTTTCTATGGTATAGTCTGCTGGAGCAGCAGCATTTCGGCAGCAGATAGGAAGAGACTTGATAAACTTATCAAGAAGGCCAGCTCCATCCTGGGATGCCCTCTTGACCCAGTGCAGGTGGTGGGAGACAGCAGGATGATGGCCAAGCTATCATCGCTGCTGGTGAAGGAGTCCCACCCCCTACAGGCCACTATCACAGCACTGGTCAGCTCCTTCAGTGACAGGCTGATACACCCCAAGTGTGTGAAGGAGAGGTATCGCAGGTCCTTCCTTCCTGCTGCTGTTAGAGTCTACAACCAGCACTGCTCCCAGTAGACCTCACTGTGCACTGTGCAATAAAAAAAACTCTGCACATATCCACACACTTTCTGGTTTGCACAAATTGGACAATTTTTAATATCCATATTTATTATTTATTGTTTGTAAATAAAAATACCAACTGTTTAAACTTACACTGTCCATATTATAAATAATAAATACTATGTCATATTGTAAATACCAATTTCATATTGTAGATATTATGTATATACCAGTTAAATTCTATTTCTTATGTCTTATTATATTGTTTATTTTTTACTTTTATTACTGTTTAAGTGTGATACTGTCCTTTGGCTGTTGTGACAAAGAAATTTCCCCATTTGCGGGACAAATAAAGGAATTCTGATTCTGATTCTGATTCTGAAAATGGCAAATTGCCTGGTTACTGGTCATAAAAGTATCCTGTGGCACAGAAGTGTCAGATAAGTGTGTTTAATTTCAAGGGTTAAGATGCTAATTAAGATGCCAATGTTTTATTTTAATTACATGATAATCAAATGCATCTTCAGCATTGAGTGGCATGAAAAGCTAATTATAAGCTAAGTTCTTCTCATCTCCAACTGAAAGATGTGGTTTCCAAGTGTCACACGTTCATAGCTTAGTGCAGACATCTTCCCTGTAAGTGTCAGTTTCATTTTGGCAGCGCACCGAGACACGTCATTTCAGCTTCAGTGAAGCTGAAGGCAGCTCTCGCAGGTGAAACATCTTTGTCATGTTTCTTTTTATCTAGGATCCCGTTGTGAAGCGACCCAGAGAGGTCAGAGACTGTGACAGGAACCTGCAGGGGCCAGACTGTCTATGTCCAAGTCTTAAGTGTTAACCTCTACCTTGTTCCTGTCAGATTCCTGGTACAAAAGAATAGAAAAGAGGTGGACTTGGCACCAGCTTGCCTGCCATTTGCCCTCCCATGCTATTACGTTAACAACCACCAAGATAAACACCTTGCTAAAAGACAGGGCTCGAAGGGAGGAATAGATGAATAAATGTTTCTGCCGCCAAACACTGGAGGTCAGAGCAAGTTTACTGGGGCAAGCCGGCGACAAATTAGAGTTTCAGAGAGGAATTCACAGACCCTCAAAAAGAGGACGAGGTCTGAGCATAATTTAAGATCCGGGGAGGACTGGAGGAGAAGTGAGAGGGTTTCATCGGGTGTTTTTATATTTTACAGCCAATATCATCTGTGTGGACAATCCCAATCATTGCTTTTAGTATTTAGCTACAAGTTTTTGGTTGTTTAAATGCTTATATACCATTTTTAAAATGTTATATACAACTAATTTCATTCCTATTACTAAAAATAAACTCAGTTAACAAGTGTCTGCACCCGCAGGTCTTGCAGACACGTGTCATTGCTGCCAGAAGAGCATTTTTATTGTGATAAAAGCAGTTTTTTAATTTTCTGCAAATGCGATGGCTGGAGTTCAGCGTCAGGACAGACGCAGCACCGCTCTCGGGATGAGAGGAGGCAGCTCCACTGAAGGTTTTCTGGCTGATTTAAAAGTCTGAGCAGAATCATTTCCACATACTCGCACAAATGAGGATGCTTCTCTTGGCCAGATTTTCCAAATTTGTGAGTCAGTACCTGGTCCGGTGGTATTGTGCTAGAAGGAAGTCTATATTTACAATCCAATCCAATCTAAAGGCCTCCCAGTGCATTTGCTAGAGGGAACGTGGACGCACACAGCTAACGGATGTTTGTGAGGCAAGTGTGTGAACTTCACAACCAGCTACAGCAGGTCATTAACAGATAAGGCCACCGAGAAAAGATGGGAGGGAAAAGGCTCGTACTGCATGATCGCAAAAAAGACTTCTATCAAGCACAAGTCAACTGAACAGAAATAGCAATCGCAGCTACAAATGGATCGCAGCGTTCGATCATGAGATCTGATTTTACTTTTCATTGTCGACCTGGAAAGTTGGAAACATTTCACCAACTCCGACCTCAAAATCCAAGCTGGCTTCTTTTGAAATCTGTGAGAGCTGTGAAATACACCGTTTACAGTGTAGTACAAAGTACCCAAAGTCAGAATTGAGTACAAGTAAAGGTATCATGTTAAAATATTAATTAAATGTACTGTCTGGACGATTGTGTCCGATATTCAGTATTTTTCTGATATTCAGAATGTTTTCTTTTTTCTTTTTTTTTCCAATTGCCAATTAAACAAATTAATTTACGTAATCTGAAAAGTAACTAGTAACTTAAGTTATCAAGTACATTTAGTGAGTAAAAGTGCAATATTTTAGTCTCCAAATCACATCGTAGCATAGTGGAAGTATAAAGCCGCAGAAAATGGAAATACTCGAGTAAAGTACCTCAAAATTCTACTTAAGTACTTAAGCTACTTTCCATCACTGACTGTTTAATAGCACTTCTGTTGTATTTGTGTCCAATTAAATGAGTCTTACAAACAGTTCTGTCTCACCTCTTTCTGTGAATATGTTAGCTAACAACTCTAACACGGCTAAACCAGCTTGTTGTACTGGTCGCCTCTGGTATGACGTCATTCCCAGTCCAGACTTCCGACTACCGAGCTAAATGGAGTCCAGATCCACACTTCTGATTTGAAGCTGACTTGTTATTATCACACTTTACGGGGAATATGAGCTCCTTCTCCCGGCCTATCAAGAACTATTCATTGCTGGAAATCAAATGTTTGTTTTTTGAAGAATCAACAGGAATGAAAGTAACACTTTTGTCAACATTTTATTCTTTATTTAAATCCTCGTCATTAATAAAACATGGTTTAGACAAACAACACATTTCAGTACATGAGCCAAAATCAATTAATTAAATGTGAGAGAGCTCATAAATATAAAAAAAAACACTCAGTTTGTTCATTTTTAGTGTTTAGACTTGAATAAATACAACTATGTAGGTTTTACTCTTCAGGAATTGATGCACTTGATTGGGCAGGACACTTTTCAGTCACTATTTCCAGCAGTAGAAAAGATTCACTTGTGAACTGAGAAATTTTCTTCAGTGTTTGGATGTTATCTTTGGTCATCAACGTGAGTAAAGGCACAGTTAATTTGTGCATAGAATTTCTTTCAATCTGACGCCACAGCTGGTACATTAAACATAATTTCATCAGTCTTATGTAGCTTTAAGTGCTGTCACCAGAAAACATCTGTAACCTCTGTGACATTGACCGTCTTCGTCTTTTCTCAGGCTTTATTTTCTTCTCTGGAGTCTTTTCACACTTCTTAGTGGAACACAGCTCCCATCTCTGCAGCGTCTCCGCCTCGAGAGACTTCACTGTTACCTTTGGTGCAGGAAACACGTGACACATTTGGCAGACTGCGACATCCGTCCAGTGTAACCTCTCTTCTGCTGATTCATAGAAAACTCCCTCCTCCTCTGTCACGGTTTTGCTAAAAGGAGTCTGTCCGTCTCCTCGTGAACACCGCAGACATGCTTTTCACGATGCCCCTGAGGCCCAGAGGCCTCTTCATTGTCAGCTTAGCGTCCTTCATCCTGTCCACCAGCCCGTGAAACACCATGAGCACGCTGTGGTAGTTCTCGGCCGCCGACACCTCGTAGAAGTGGCAGTCTGTCTTGAGAGCCAGCAGCCAGCCCTCCTCGCTCAGCACCGTCCGCCTGTGGTGCAGGTCCCTCTTGTTGCCCACGATCACTATGGGCGCTTTGTCCGCGTTCAGGTAGTCTTTGGTGGACTTGATGAACTGAATGAGCCTGCTGACGGTGTTGAAACTGGCCCTGTCGCAGATGCTGTAGACCAGAACGTAACCGTCTGCCCACTGGACCTTCTTCTTCTCGAGGAGCGACGCCTCCACTGACAAATCCTGTGAGATCAAGAGATTTCAGTTGAGCAGCCAGTGGTGGAAAGTAATAGGATACATTTACTCAGGTATCAAAAATTGCATAGTGCACCTTTAAACTAAACTTTCCTTGTTTTCTGGTTAAACTTTTTCTTTTATTTAGATACAAAATAATACTGAATATTTCATTCCTTTACATAAAGTCAACATCAACATATTTTGTATAGTCGATGACTTGTTCAACCAAAGTTTGATTTTTTCAATAATGCATTTTTACCAGTGATGTAAAAAGTACCCAAAAGTCATATTACTTGAGTAAAAGTAAAGTTATCACTTTAATAAGAGTGGAAGTCACCTATGTGAATAATACGTTAGAGTAAAAGTCTGAAAGTTACTGATATTAAATGTACTTAAGTATCAAAAGTACAAGTAAAGGGAAAAAAACATACATTTACACGTATTTAGCTTTTTTCTGATTATTAAAATCAGCATTTTTTTTATTTGCTGGCCAATAAAATAGTGGAGTAAAAGTACAATAATAAAGTAGAGCAGAGAATGGAAATACTCAAGTAAAATACAAGTACTTCTACATTTAAATGCTGATTACAGATTATTAAGGCTATACATCAGATCGATCATAGAATGTAACTAAGTACTTTTACTCCAGTACTGTACTTAAGTATACTGTACACTTCAGAGACTTCCACTCCACTACATTTTTTTCAGGCAAATATTGTACTTTTACTCCACAAAATGTTTTGATTACTTTAGTTACTAGTTACTTCACAGATTACACGCTGCACCAAAGCCAAAGTAGTGTATTTTTACACAATATACTTTATACAACACTGCATCTGATACTCAGGGCACATTTTGCTGAACTTCTACTCAACTTTGAATGACGTACTTTTCAGATTGTAGTATTTTACTTGTACTTTAGCTGAGGATCTGTCATAGACACTGTCAGGTACATGTAGTTATAGTCTCCTCACCTCTGTATAAGGTGAATCCCAGATGTTGAGAGTGAGCTCCCTCCCATCCACCATGAAACTGTGACTGTAGATGGACTCTGCGGGACATAAAGCGAAGTTAATTGAAAGTTAATTGAAGTTGAATGTTGCTGCGTTGCATCGAAGTGAATAAAACAGGAGTGGACACTCACCAATATCTCCGTACTCTCCGATGAATCTGCGCGTTAAGAGGCGCACAGTCAGAGCTGGAAAACACACAAACAATCTTTAACACACAGTGCGCAGCAGAAACACACACACATAACTATCCTCACATCAGAAGACGTGTTTTCACCTGATTTCCCGACGCTTTCAGTCCCCAAGACGACAATGTTGGCATCCATTTTCAGTGAAACAGCTGTGCGGTGCCGCTCAGCTCCATGTGAGGTGGAGGAGGTGGAGGAGGAGGTGGAGGAGGCTGCTGCTGCTGCCGGCTCAGAGCGGCTCTTATAGGACAGACAGAGCAGTGGGCGGGGGGAACAAACCGGCCGCCACCACCTCCATCACCTCCATCACCTCCACCTCAACAACATCAACAACAGCAGTAATTGAATGGCGTCTCCCTCACGTGGTCCAGCCTCTCGCGCCAGACGCCGCGGGGCTCGCTCCAGTGAGCAGGTGAATGAAGAGTCCATCTACCTCTGAGCTCCGGTGTTCACCCAGAAATAACAGGTGCATCCATTTCCTGGTTTATTTTAAGGATACCAGAGGTGGGAAGTAACTGAGTACATGTATTCAAGTATTGTACGCAAGTATGCATTCAAGGTAGCCTACTTACCTCGGCATTTCTGTTTACTTCTGCTAAACTACTTCTCAGACATCTTTTTTTTTTAGTTACTAGTTACTTTTCAGATTACAGTTTGTCATGCCCTTCCAGTCCAACAATCAGCTAAAACAAATTAAAAAATTTAAAGGAACAGTTCACCCAAAAAAATAAATTCAGTCATTATGATAATACTAACAACAACTTTATTTATTTTGTAAACGAGGTTATAAAGTGCTTGACTGGTTAAAATAAGCTTCACAGAATACATGAGAGAAAAACAGAAATTAAAAACATTAATCTGATGAGAAAGATCTTTACTGGATGATTTTTTTTATGTCTAAACAAACTCAATAAACAAACCCTCTTTGTTTTCATGACTGAATAAACAAACTGACCTTAAAGGGCAACACAATTTCACACTGATTTAATTATACTGTATGTGGCGGACCCTGCCACCTTTCTAGCTTCAAACAGTGTTCTGGATGTTATTTTCCTCTGAGAACAGCTTGTTTATTCACATATGGAAAAATAAATATCCCTGAGTTTGTATTATTGCCTCATTAAGGTTGTAAATGCGTCTCCAAAACTACTTAGTGCCTCTTTCAGGCTTTTTGTTGCACCGTTTTTGTTTTTTTTTCTCACCCATCTGATAAAGTGAGGCTCTCTCTCTGTTATATTAACTGTAAAATCAGCAGCCACCACAAGGGGGGAGTAGACTTCAATAAATGTTTCCCACAACAGCTGACTTTATTTTGCTTCCTGGAGCCAGAAAAGGCAGGGGAAGCAGACTGGGCTCTGATTGGCCGAACAGAGACAGACCCTCAGATAATTGGCTGCTTCGGTGTGTGTGTGTGTGTGTGTGTGTGTGTGCGTGCGTGTGTGATTTGTCTTTATCACCTCCAGCTTTACTTTCTCCTCTGTGGGCTACAATTTCCTGCTTTAATCTGATTTCTCGCAGCAACCTGGTTTCTTGTTTGCATGTAAACAGCAAATACAGCGACGTATAAATCACACAGGATCGCGCCAGGTGTCATTTTAGATGCACCTTTACTGAAACATGCTCTTCTGCGTCACCCTCTGCTTATTTCTTCCACATTTTACAGCTGTCCTCCAGTAAGACGAGCTCCGTAGCTGCTTTTTATAAGCTGCAACAGTGAAACCAGATCACAGAAACCCTTCATATCATCCCTGATATCACATCCCCTCTCTTATATATCTTGGAAATAAGATTATTCCGAGGCTGGAAGCTCGGATTCAAATATTTTCCAATGTTGATATGACGGTTATGACTGATTCTCTATCATAAAGTCTGCACATCATATGTAGAAACCTTTACAGTTTTACCCTGAAGGGGTTTTGGTTGAGAACACTGCAAACACTGTAATGTTTTAGTGTGTGACAAGATAAATGTGTTCATTACTTATTTAGCGTATGTGTAAGTTGCAGTAATTGTTTATCCCTGTTTATTGGTGCAGTAACTGTGAGTGTACTTATAATAAGGAACAAAATGAGAGCCAGTTTAAAGGAAAGGGTACTTCAGATGGTTTTTAAATGTCTATATTTATCATTTTGAGAGGTTTTTAGCACATGCGGCGCTGACTCATTGAAATTTAGAGATAAATAAGCCCATAATGTGTGCAATTATGTTCACCACATGCAAGCCCATGTAGGTTATATCACAAAAATATGCATCATAATTAACGTCATGTCCATACGATTAAATTATGTGAAACTATTCACAGTCGAGAGTATGAATGTGTATCATCAAGACGCCTTTTTAAAGATTTGAATAAGCCAGTCGTCACATTTCCAGAGCTGCTGTATCATTACGACACGTCTGTGTGAAATTCATCAGATATCAGAGGCACATTAAGTTTCCTGGCCCAACCAAGGTGCCACATTCATGAAAATTCATACTGCACAGCTGCAGAGACACTAACAGTGGTGAGAAATGTTTCTGGTCCCGAATCACCAGACATATTATATTATATGTGTTTACGATGAGACCGAAAAAGGGAATTTAATACGTCCATCTGTAGTTTATTTTGCTCGTCTTACAGCGCTTCTGCTAATGTCCTTCACTGGAGAGAATACACGCCTCATAACAGCCTGTTTAACTGCAAGTCCTCTGTGTCCCAATAAAACTTTATTTGTCTTAACAGATGCTTAACAACACAGTTTGAGCTGCAGCTGATTGCATTATTTTCTTTATAGGTTCTCCGAGTCTCTATTGATTGTCGCCGCTCTCGTCTTTTTCCACATCATTCAAGATAACTGAATTCCTCCAAAGGGAGAAGATTATGCTGAATGACAAACTTCACTGCCGACAAATTGAATCTAGTCACTGGTAAATAAATAACTTATGCAAATGAGCGCTGGGGGTTCATGAGGACGCTCACCCTTGTTAGAATAAGTAGTGTGTAAATAATGGCGAGGCAAACTGAACTCTAACCGTCAAACTGGACAGTTAAAGGACGTCTGACTGTTTCCTGCATGTGGTGAATGTTTGAATATATTAAAAGTGAAATTTCGGGGCTTTAACGAAGCCAAACATTTTTATCTCGCGTGCTCCATATTTCATTTCTCAGCGCTTTAATGCCCAACAGGACTTTGAAAGAGAGACATTTTTGGGTCGATCATTTCAAAAGACCCAGGTGTTGCTGCGGGTATTTAGGTTAATACCAAGCATATTTATTAGCACATTAAAATTCATATTTTCCCACAATAATTTAGAGGAATAAAGACTCAAACCTCTGCAACATTCAGAGGTATAGTAGTAATATAACCCCAACAAGGTCTTGTTCATCCAAAGCTGTTTCACAGGAAGCTGCTGCGGCACAGCGGCTGTGTGCTTATGCAAATAAATCTTCTTATGGACTTAACTTATACTCACTCTATGTATGTGATAATTCCACTTTTCCTGTTTCAGGGCTGCGATAAGGAAATAAACTGGAAACTATCCTCTAGATAAAAGACGTCCGATGGCAGGACTTATTTAAATGAACGCTCCAATTTGCAATTCCAATTGAAATGGGCCAGGAGGATGAAACTGAACTGATGTGAGGCAGTAGTGTGAGATGTGTGCACACATTTAATTTAGAGTCATGTTCAGCTCATTTTAAAACTATTAAGCAACGTAAGTGTGTTATAGGATGTCGGGTAAGAAGACAGTAACATACCACGTGTTGAAAGAGATGGTTCATACCCACTGAAAATATGTTTCACCTCTCTGAGAACACTCACTGCAGTCCTGAGGAAAGAAACATGGCAGCCGATAGACTATTTCTTCTGTCAACACATACAGACGAACTGTAGAGTTTCCTTACAGTGGTCTGTGCTCAAAGCTGTGTTGTTTGTCTGTTTTGGCTGCTTGGGGGCAGCAGAGCCAGCTCTTAACAAAACATTGACATATTACCACTTTATAAATGTTTCCCATGGGTCAGCAGACAGTTGCCTGCGTACACATCCAGCAGAGCGGCGTTAGCATTCATCTGGAGTTGTGTTTTCGGGGCTACCTGCCGACCTTACAGCTGCCGACAAAGGAATTAAGCTGAGGGCCTTCTTTCCATCTGGTGTCTAGTCCTTCTTCCACAGCATTGCTTTATGCTAGATGGTGACACTAGCATGCTAATACTTTGGATTTTTTGGGTATAATGTTTACCATGTCCACCATCTTAGTTAAGTATGTAAGCATGCTAACATTTGCTAATGAGCACTAAACACAGAGTACGACTGAGGTTGATTACATTAGTTTTGTATTTGGAAACAAGCTGTGATGATTCATCCTGAGGGGAACACGAATGTATAACGAATTTCATGGAAATCTATCCCGCCTAAAATGTCAACCTCATGGTGGCGCTAGAGGAAAGTCAGAGGATCACCAAAATCTGTAGCATTCATCTTCTGGAGGCCACAAATGTCTCTACAAATGTTTATCACAATCTATCTCACAGTTGTTGAGATATTTTAGTCCGGACCAAAGTAACGGAACGACCGACCGGCCATTTCCATCCCTGATGCCGCACCGCGAGCACGGCTTAAAACATTTGATCAAAGCAGCTTGCACCATCTGAACAGCAGTGTTTAGACTGGAAGTGCATATTTAGTCTGCATTTTGTAAAACAATGAGCTATTAAATGGAATATTTATATCAGTAGAGGATGCAGAACAGAAATCTATATTTGGACGTCTGCAGGCGAAGACGGATTGAGATTTCAGTCCAAAGCAAATGGATAATTTCTTCAGGACTAATCAGTCGCTTGCAGCTGATAAAACTGGAAGCATCCATCATCAGCGGCCACTTATACTCTGATGCTTTCATTAGACAGCTGCGGTGCAGGACTAGAGAAGGGGGGAAGAGCAGGCCATTAGCATGTCATTTCCCAGGCAGGAAGGAAGCTTTCAGACTCGCACTGTCAGAATTACAGGATGAGGAAAAAAGGACCAGGGCACACCACCTTTTATATACACAGACTGAAATAAGTCCTCCTCTAACCCTGCCAGCATCGGCAGGGGAGGAGGAGGAAAGAGACCGCTCCAAACAAAACTGGAAAATATATAAAGTGGTTCATAAACGACTGTAATTCAGTTAATTCTGTTTTTATCTTACATCTGATTGAAGATATGAGTTTGAGTTGTCGTTCCTGCAGATACAACAATATTTAATCCCTCCACATCATATAAAACACGTGACTTAATGTCTCAAATGCAGCACTGACTCCACTTTGCCAACGTCCTCGACGAAAAACGCATCTCTCCCAGGCTGCCGTCCCACCGCGGCCGAGTTTGTCAGGCAACCAAATGTTCACATGTTGCTTTTAGTTTGGTTGCATTTGACTTTAAGAATGGTTATGCGCATACTGGGAAAAGTGCTGCCTGAAT